>NC_046289.1:55230357-55539524 GCF_004115265.2 Rhinolophus ferrumequinum | reverse complement strand
CTTGCCTTTCACCGTAATAAAAGCTGATGTGTATCACACATCAAAATCCACCTTTAAGCTCCTGAATGGTATTTTTTAAAAGGGCACTTTTCAGATTTGACCACTATGTGGAATATATGGCAAGTCACTAATACATCTTTCCGAGTTATCAACCCCAGAACTTCCTTTCCTATAATCCTCTGCAAGGGAAAAAATCCTTGTGTTTATCCATTGATACTACTTCTAAGGATTTCTCTCTTCCTCTAATAATCACTACCCAAGCATTTGTCTCTAGAATCTTTCCAGCATTCCCCAGGTCCCAGACCGTTCCCGAACTTCCACTAATACCATACTCACTGTCTGCCTGCTGTTGAGTAACAGCAGGTTTTTTATGTCCTTGGAGATTCAAAATGGGTCAAGAATCAGACTGTGAGCCCTTTGAGGGAAAGGACTGTGTCTTGTTTATTGTTAGAACCTCTCAACATTAGGCAGAGTACCTGGCACCCAGGAGGTGCTCAATAAATATTCTTGCCCACAATTAAGCTAATGGCCATTCACACACACACACACACACACACACACACACACACTAGCCAGCAATAGCCAAGTAACCAGATTATTCTTATGCATAACTGTATTTAGGAGAAAGAAGTTGAAGCTCAACTTTCAGTATCGAAGTCCAAATCAGTCTGTCTTCACAATAACTATAAGGTGACTTTAAAACAGATTGTGATGACTGAAGCCCAAAACCTTACAATTGAAAAATCACAGTATCTTTTTTTTCTCTCACAAATTATCTTGGTGGAAAAAAGCAGACCCAAAGTCCAAGAGCAATTTAGTATCCAGTCAGTCTCTAGTGAACCCGCCTACAATTAGGCAGCTCAAGGATGGACTCTTCACCACAGTGAAAGGGGGAGGACCGGCTATACAAAGTAACTAGAAATGTTTACAGATCTTTATCTCTCCATGTGCAAATGACTCTGATACTTCTTAGTAGGCACCTTATTCATACGTTAGAGATCTACAATGCTTAAAGAAAATTACCAGGTTTAGAGACATTCCAGTTCTTAAATCTGGGGCTGGAAAGACAGGGGTCCCAGAAATTGTTTCATGCAAACTCCTCATTTCATGGTTGAAGAAACTGATCATATACCTTATATTTGTAGAGAAAGTCACAAGTTACAAAAAGCTTTCCTATTAAATTCAATCCCCACAATAGCTATAAGAGATGCAGGGCAGGCATAATTAACCCACTTACAGATGAGGAAACTGAAGTACAGAGAGGTTAAAGACTTGCCCAAGGTCACACAGTAAGTGGAAAAGGCCTGGGGCTAGAATCCAGTTCTCTTGTTGGGGGGTCCAGATCTCTTTTCTCTGTAACATGCTGCAATTTGGGCCATGTGCTTACTTGGGTCACATTTGGAAGTAATGATTTTAGAAACCTAAATGGGGATTCTGTTGCAAATGTGAACTTCAAAAGTTAAGGCCATTCTGTTAACTGTAATTAGGAGTAATTAATAGCTGGCAAAACACCTACCTACACATGAGTTACAGTATAAAATGCCATGATTACACATATTAACAAAGGGTACCACATACTGCCCAAGACAAATTTTCAGAACAGTCTTCAAAGGGACAGTTCTCCAAAACATGCCAGTCAGAGATTTCCAGACCCAGAGAATACTGGTGTCAGTATTACAAAGAAAAGGATGCCCCTTCCCGTAAATTAAACCCAGAAGGAAATGGCTCGTCCCAGCGAATGGTGAAGACGTGGAGCCTAACAAGGCTCTAAGGGATTACACGCAGGTTGCAAACTCCCAGCGATAAATGAGTCCGGACCATCCCAACCGGTGAATCAGCTCGCCTTGATCCATCCGGCTGCACCATCCCCAGGGGCTCACCACCCCAGGGCAGCAATCTGAAACCGGGCAGCTAAAGGTGACAATCGGCTGGCGACCGTTTGCAGCATTCCAAATAATCTCACCGAAAGGTTGGCGGGCGGTAGAAGTGGCACCGCATACCAACACGAGACGTTATTTTAAGCGCGCGTTCCCAAGGGAGGGACCATCTGCTCCATCCGAGAAGCATCTCCCATCAGCCAGGATTTTACCTACATAGAGCCAGAGGGCTGGGCAATCCTGACCCAGGCCCACCCTACTCAATCCTCATGGGACCCCTTGCTAGACACACGCTCTGCTCCGAGCCCGAGAAGCCTGGCAGGGCCAGAGAGCCCCCCGAAGCCGGCCTCCCTCCGCCGCCTTCATCATCATCACCGCCCAAAAGAGGAAGGCACCTCTGCGGGCGACAGGCGGGCAGGGCCGGTGATTTGGAAACGCTCGGGAAGGGGGTGGTGCCGCCGGCGCCCTGCGCGCCCCCGCCCCCTCCCTGACAGCCTGACAGCCCTCGGCGCGGCCCCGCGGCCCCTTCCCACTGCCCGCCGGGCGTCCTACCTTTGTGTAGAGCTCGGACGCGGCCATGGCGGGCCCGTGGCGCCGACGCCCCCCGCCCGTGCGGAGGCCGCACCTCGCCTGGGCCGCCGCCCGCGCCGACTAGGAAGCGCCCAGGCTGCCGCGGGCGGGGAGTCGGGCACGACCGGGCGGGGCGGGGCGGGGCGGGGCGGCTCAGGCTCGGGCGGCCCGCGGGGGCCTCGCCATCACTCCCGGGCTCGCCGCGAGCAGCCGCGAGCAATCCGCGTGCCCGGGATCGTAGGAGTCGCCGCCACAGCCCCCTCCGTGGCCGGTGATGCTGCTGCCGCCGCCGCCGCCGCCGCAGCCGCCCTGTGCATTGTGGGAGCGGGAGGAGGCTGCGCTCCAGCGCGGTCACCGCGGCTGCTCGGGGCACTCTCGGGCTCACGCTGCCTCCCATCGGCTGCGGGCTCCGAGCATCAGCAGCCTGCCAGCCCGCGCTGCCCCAGGACCGCCGCCCGTGGCACGCCTGCCCCGGGGGCGCGTCGCACCCTGGACGACCCCTACCCTAAGCGAGCCCTGGACCTTGCAGAATGGCCCAGCCCCCTGGAGGGGCGGCGATGGCTGGTGTCACTGAGGGTGTCCAGGTAAACGATTCGGAGTCTCCAGTCTGCTTCTCCTATCCTAACGAGAATTTCTAGGGAAAAGATGGGTTTGTTTTTTTGGGGGGTGGGGGCGGGAAGAGAGACTTCTTGGAAGGCCATAGAATAACCTAGAATTCCAGAAGAGCCATGTGAGCAGCAGAGGTCTGGGAGTGAGGATCAGGAATCAGAGATAAAGGATCACCAGTCACCCGAACACCTCAGCATCTGCAGCAGGGTTGTTTCCTGATGCCAGAGCATAGCAGCCTGTTTGAAGCTACAAAAACTTCAGTGAACCTTGAAACAAGATGCTTGCAGGGAGCGGCCCAGAAACCTGCCTGGGTACGAGGCCTGTATGTTTGTAGAGGTGTTGCTACCCTTCTGCCCAGCACTCTTCCTCCTCCTGTTCCCCCAGTGATTATCCACACCATATATAATCATGCTGAAGCTGATGCAGATGCCACCTGAGGTCTGGACCTGCAATGTAGCTCTGTATCAGGACAGAGAAATCTCAGCAGCAGCATTTAATCTGCTCACTGTTCTCCTTGCCCATCAAGCACAGGAATGTGGCCTTTGCGCACCCACCCCGTGATGTCTTCACCCTCCTTCCCACTCACTCTTTCACTCCTGGTTAATTATTCTCTGTATTTTTTCATCCCAGCTTCTTTTTAATGTGCTCATCTTTCTTATTTCTTTTAAATCTAAGTGGTGCCCAGTGCCTGTCATGGGAATCTGGGATGGTTTCTATCAAGATCATCTCTCAAGGTTGGAGCCCATGATTGTGTGTATCCTGCATGTATAGCTGAAGACCACTGACCCAGGGGGATATTTGGGTCCAGTCCTCACTCCCTGGAATTCTGGCCTTTCCTGTCCTTGCTCACGGCCCACAGTCTCCTCAGAGATGCCAGAGGTAAAGGCTACCAAATACAAAATCCTGCAGAATTCTATGTTCTTTCCAATTCTCAAACCCAATCTCTTTTCATGTTTTGGGGGCCTACTCTTAGTTGCCCAGACACAAAAAGAGAAAACATGTGCAGTTATGACCAGTACAACAGAAAGGGCACTGGATTGAGATTTAAAAGGCCTGAGTTCTACCCCTTGCAGTTCCTGCCTGCCTCGTGTAAGGTGCTAACCAGTCTATTTTCTTGCCTTTAAGAGAATACCTTCTCCCAGAAATGCTGCGTGTGCTAAAGAACGAGTTTAGGGCACGTCACCCCAGAGTATGCTGCTTTGGCATCGTGTCTATTTCAAGGGGCACTGGAGAAACAGCAAATATAAGAAAAACACTCTGGCCTTCCTTCTTTTTCTTAACAGCAGATGAAATTCCTGTATAAGAGATGTCCTCCCTATACCAGAGGGAATGTTATCATCAAGGATGAGAAGTTGAAACTGAGAGTTCTATACAAACAGACCTTGTTAGCATAACTCTTATCTTCCTTTAGCCCTCCCCACACAATTTAACCACTTTTCCACAAGAGCTTCTCTTTGTTCAGCCTAATATAAAAGCAAGTAGGTTTTGCCGTTTCTTTGGATCTTCGTTTCCTTGTGAAGACTTTCATGCCACGAAAAACTTAATATAAATCTGTATGCCTTTCTGCTGCTCATTTGTCTTTGTCAGTTTATTTTAAATTGATAAAGTTCTCAATTATTCCTTTATAATTGGGAACATATTCATGTAGGTTATTTCCAAATAAAAACAATGTAAAAATTAATATGAAAAACTCCTCTCCTCCAAAACATTCGTGAATGACTTTTTTGAACAAATATTGAGACCACAGACTGTTCTACATGCTAAGGATTCATGAGTGAACAAAACAGACAAAATGGCTGACGTCATGGAGCTTACATTCTAGTCAGGGAGACTGACAATTAGAAAGGTAGACGGAGATCAGTGTATTAGTTTGCTAGGACTGCTGAATAAAGTACCATAAACTGGGGGGCATACAGTACCATACTGTATGAGCTGGAAGCTAGAAGTCCCAGATGAATCTGCTGGCAGAGTTGGTGCCTTCTGCGAGCTGAGGGGAAATCTGTTCCATGCCCCTCTCCTACATCCCAGTGGTTTGCTAGCAATCTTTGGCATTCATTGGCTTCTACTTCATCACCCGTGTCTTCATCTTCACGTGGTGTCCTCCGTGTGTGTGCATGTCTCTGAGTCCAAACTTACCCGTTTTATAAGGACATAGTCATATTGGATTAGGACCCACCCTAATGACCTCATCTGAACTAGATCATATGCAAAGACCGTATTTCCAAATAGGCCTCATTCACAGGTACTGGGAGTTAGGACTTCAACATCGTTTAGGGGGTTGGGGGGGGACACAATTTAACCCATAACAGTGTGCAAAGGTGAAATTAAACAGAGAAGGGAGAATGTGGGAGATCAGCAATTGTAGTAGGGTGGTTGGTCATTGCTTTATTCAAATTTAAAAGCAAATTTTATTGAGGGCCTATTATGTAACAGCTCTTGCAGTTAATAGACATGAATGAAATATGGTTCCTGGCCTGGGGAGCTCACTGCAATAGGTACCCACAGGGGTAGAGGAAGGGGCAGTCCATGCTGCATCGTCATATGAGGTTGGACAATTAAGTCTGCAAACTTGTTGAAATGATGTTGCAAACCTGTTTTTGATGTCAGAGGGATTATTCATTATGAATTAGTATCAATTGGACAGTTAACCAAGTTTACTCTTTGGAAGTGCTGAAAAGACTGCGTGAAAAAGGCGACCTGAACTTTTTGCCAACAATTCACGGCTCTTGCATCACCACAATGCACCAGCTCACACGGCACTGTGAAGGAGTTTTTAGCCAGTGAACAAATTACTGTATTAGAACACCCTCCCCTCCCTACTCACCTGATCTGGCCCCCAGTGACTTCTTTACCCAAAGATAAAATATTGAAAGGAAGACATTTTGATGACATTCAGGCCATCAAGGGTAATATGATGACAGCTCTGATGGCCATTCTAGGAAGTTACAAAATTGCTTTAAAGGGTAGACCAGGCACTGGTATCAGGTACACAGCTTCCTAAGGGGAGTACTTGGAAGATGACCGTAGTGATATTCAGCAATGAGGTATGTAGTAGCACTTTTTCTAGGATGAGTTTCTGAACTTGTCAGACCTCATATAGAGGGTGCCAAAAAAATGTATACACATTTTAAGAAAAACTATATTAAAATTGTAATATTACATACCGATAACAAAAGATGAAGAAGAGTCACGTTTGACTTCTGCAATTATAGGAGGTGCTCAAAGTGGTTCCTATCAGCATCCAGACACTTCTGATTACAGCGAACTACTGCTTGAGCAGTGTTGACCAAATTGTCCCCTTGTATACATTTTTTTGGCGCCCCAGTATATCTATTTCTCTGAATGTAAGCTCATTGTTTCATCCATCTTTCTATTTCTGACAGCACTGTACTAGTGTCTTACCGTGTCATGGAAACTTACAATCTGCAAACGTTTAATGTTATTGTAATCACAAGCCTTTACAAATAATAAAAGTTAATTGCTAGGATCTCATTAACGCACATTAAAACTGAAGACTACAAAATCAAATTACTTCTGCATATAGTAGCAGCCAAAATCTGAAGAGATCAACTTCAGAAAATATTCTGAAAAATACAGCATTTAAATAAAAAAACTGCAAATTAAATCAATACAAATTAAGTAGATCAATTTATTTTTCTGTATATTTCACAAGTATATTTCTGGAAGGGCTACTTGACAAATTTCAGCATTAACTGCCAACTCTATATAGACATGTTCAACAAAAAAGGCATTTACTCTTGGCCCTTTTAATACAGGCAAAGTGTCCTATTGCATCACAAGAGATAGATACGTGGTAACAGATTTGAGGGCAAATTAGAGAAATTAGATGTTTTCTTTCAAATGCTATTTAGTTGATAAATAACATAATACAAACACACATTAATGGTTATCATGACCACCAGTAATATGCAGAATAAAACCCACAGGCCTATTTAAAAGGCTGAAACAAGCCAAACAATGTTGAAATCAGTGTTTTTATTCTTAAGCTTAACAATCCCAGAAAGAGATTTCTTTCATCTCAATTTTACAAGGTATGGTGGGGAAGACTGGCAGTGGATGCTGAGTTGCAGAGTTGGGACAGTGGCTCAAATTAGTCATTGTCCAGATAAGGAGTGAATTTTAGAAAATGAAAAATGTGTCCTTATTTGTCACTTATTGGGACGGATATTAAGGATAGGTAATTCATCAGTCCTAAACACTATTTAATGAATGCCATTGGGCGCTTAAATAAGCCAGGAAGGGGCAATGAATAATTTTTTTTGTAATGTCTTTGTCTGGTTTTGGAATTAGCATAATGAATAAGGAAAATTAAGAGTGAAAATGTGTTTCAATGTTGGGGAATGTGAAAACGCCACCAGAAAAACTGCTTTAGTTGCCACTCAGATGTGCTCTTTCTATGGGCTACCTGCCCCTGATTCACCAAACACCAAGTTTAGACCACAATTTAAGTGGAGATTACATTTCAGCTTTGATAAAATTTCACTAATTTGGATTGAGAAAGAATACATGTCTGATTTAGTAAAAAGTATCAATAAATATTTAGAGGTATAGTCCTGTTACATCAAGTAAAAACAGCAATTCCACCTATTGTAATAACAAGTGGAAGCCTTACTAGGCCTTCCGTGATGAAGAGTTAAGACCTATTGTTAAGTCAGCAGCACAAGAGGATTGAGTAATCTGTAAATAGACTGCAAACAGGCTCCTTCCAGTGTATCAAAACAATCCAAGAATCCTTATTTTCCCAACATGCCAAGAACTAGAACTATTTTAGTCAGCTGTAGCTTTCAAAAATGAAACGTTTCTCTAAACTTGTACTATCAAGTAGGAGCTACATGAAACAGGTTATTTCAGATGTTAGCCAATTTTCATGAAGTATTTGTTATCTCCAACTTCGGTTTTACTTCAGCATTCATTTATAACAAACAGGACAATGATTAAAATTAGTCATTTCTCAAGCCACAACTCTGAAATCATAAAAATTTACGATTAAGCTATCTGGCCAAAATCATCGTTTCAGCAACGGTGAAATAGCCTGCAAATGTGATTTCAATAAACTGAGCTATGAGGCGGAACAAAAAATAGAAAAATTTAAAGCCTCTCTATCCCAAGCACCAATAATGGAGGCTAAGCAATTATACCTACAAATCCTTAATGACAGGTCTTTCCTAATGGAAAAATCCTGAGATTTTTAAGCACTGTAACTTTATAGAAGGCAGATTGGTTTAATGAGGAAATTTACTTTTAACAAAGACAATCAACAATATTTTATTTTGGGCACTTACTCAGTATTTCACAGATCCTCAACAAGTTTTGAGGTAGGTTAAATATTAGCATTGTATTTTACAAACTAAAACTCAGGCAGAGGTTACATCACTTGATGCAAACCACAGCAGGAGTCCTATCACGGTCAACAATAACTGGTTTCTCTTTCAGATCAATCTTCTCTGATGTGCAGATTTAATTTTGATAGCGTGCACATCTTCATTACAAAAGACCAGATATCACAGAAAATTCTACTTTGGGTATTTTCTAATTCTTAAATAGATCCTACAATGATTATACATATTGTGGAATAACCTACTTGCTCCTATGACAAATATATCTATTAACTGATTCTTAAAATTACAAATTAGCACATTACTGATACTGTTGCTTTTCTGCTTTTTGGGGCACGTGGAGCAGAAAGATAATCAACAAGCTTTCCTCAGAATGTTAGGCAGTCTTTAAGTGCAGGTGCTGTGCTCAAGGCACCATCTATGATGATTTGGGTCATAGGAAAGCAGGTATACAAAGAGCCAAGATCCAGCAAAGATGCTTGGATCCCAAAGAAGGGAGGCCCTGTGCAAGTCAAAGATGAAGAGAAAAACAGTATCATCTCCAATTACTGATTCTTATTATCATGCTACAGCATCACAACACCTTACGGGAAGAGCTCCTAAAAGAGCAGTCAATTTGTCCCAATAAAGTGTGTTCAAGTTCTTACTAACCAGATAAAAAACAAGTAAATTAAATTGCTATTTTATTAAAATGACATTTATAGAAGCAAAATACCTAAATATTTTAATATGAGTATGTTCCACTTATGTAAATTACTCTAATTGTCACAAGCCTAATTCACTTAGCTTGTCATAATTACTTAAAATTATTTACCAGAATTTAGCTCATCCTGACATGGTTCCTGGGCCAGTCTTCTCAAGTATTTGTTTCATTATAAAGTTCCTTTTATTTAAATATTTGTAAAGTATTAGTAATACAGGATTAAGAATGGTTAAGAACAGAAATTATAAGGAAAACATCCTTAGTATGTTATAAAATACAGCATTTAGCACAGCAAATTTCAAGGGTAAGGACAGACACCTATGCTTCCGAACAGACTGAACAGCACAGCCCAACATGATTTGAGTCAAAGCAGCAAGAAAAAAAGGAGGGAGGGGCCACAGGAGGCAGAGTATTGAAGCCTTTTATTCTAGTGTCCCCAAAACTGACTGCGGAAGTAAAAAGTTTCTACATTTAAAAAGTTTATATAAATTACATGAATTGTAATTTTCATAAAAGTCAAAATGAAACGTTCTGCATAGGACAAAAGATATGCCCAAGCAACATATCATATTTGCACAAGGCCACTGAATGTCATGGATATTAGTAACAAATGAAAAAGCTTAAGTCTATGGCAGACTGAGCAAAGATTTCAGTTTGGTATTCTGTAAGCCCAAGATTGTAAACTACTCTTACTATACAAAAGCTCTAATGACATACAGAGTTTTGTGTGTGAACTTTGTGCTTCTGGTTGGCACATCATCTACTTAATATGTGAAATTAATACAGACATTTTTGAGAGGTTGTGCAAAACTTGTATTTACAAAAATGGCACAAAAGTGAATTCAACAGTCGATGCACATGCATACTTCATTCACATCTTTAACAACAAAAGGTATTCTAACTATAGAACTGAATGTTAGCATCAAGGGCAGCTGTTAAGCAATAGGGTCACATAAGTTACACCAGAACGGGCAAATATTGCCCAAGTAAACTTCTATTGTTAAAGCTGAAACAGGTTTAAGGCCATTCAAGTTCAAGCACAGAAATACAAATTTTTTTGGAGCCCGATCTTTTTGTGTTTGAAATATGTGACCTTTCTTCCAACTTGTGGTCTTAAACTTCTGTTTTATAAAATCCGAAAGGATAACACAGAAGAAAAACAATATAGTAGAGGTTATATTAAATAAGAGTAACACACAAAGCTATAATTAAGATGAAATAAAGAAAGCCAAAACATTAAAATTGTAAAACTTGCTTGGTAGTTGTTAGGACCAGTTCTACACTAAAGAGTTAGGTAATATATACAATTATTTTCAAGTAGATTACTTTATGTTGCTCTAACATGTTTTCATCAGTGCACTGTAAAACTAATCAAAAACTCTACACATGTATCTTCCCTTACAATAGCAGCACACACTACCGCTACCTGCAAAGCTGTCACTCTCAAATGACTTAGTGAATGAAAGGAAATAAAAAGCGGGGAAGTAACATAGTACAGAAAAATAATGGGAATTAGAAGATTCATGCAGTTCAGCTCTTTTAATCAGCCAGCCAGCTTGCTAGCGACAAGGGATGGTTTCCGCTGGGGAAGGTCCTGTGGAGTGGGAATGTGGTCACCAGTGACCTCTGTCTTATCCGGGGCTGCAGTAGGAAGTTGCTTGTTCTTCATTTTTGCTTTAGCCATGTTGTAATCCCCAGAATCAAAATATTTTTGCTACAAGAAAAATTGAAAAAAAAAAAAAAGAATTCAGATGAGTTTCAAGGCTTTCATATGCAATTACAATGGCTTAAGATGTAGATGTGACCCTATATAGTCAGTACAAAATAAGTTAGTCTAACAAAATTTAAACAAAAACATTAATGAGATGAAAATAGCTATGTCTCTGTAATGAGTTCCAGCACCAGTCAACTATGAGAAGTCAGGCAAAAATCCCCTCCTCTTCAGGCTTACTTGTATCATTCTGGTTTCAGTACGGAACCCTTAAGACCGACATCAGCTTCCTCATCAACCTATCTGAGAATGAACAGTCCTGGACTGAAAGCGTAAAATGCTAAACTTGCATTTACTAACAGAAAAAGCAGGCTGATATTCTTGCTTAAACGATTTTGAAAATAAAAATACGTAATTCACCAACTTGCATTTATAATGTGCCACCCACTTTTAATCAACCTTAGTTATTAAAACTATTATTTATACTTGCTGGTACTGTCATCTAGGACAAGCATTTCTGCGAGGATTTAAATCATTTACTTGAACCTGAGCAGTTCACTAAAATCAAAATTAAGGTTAAAATATAAATGCTAGGGTAACAGAAGAAATAAACTCACTAGAAATTAATCATCACTTAAAAGGCACAATTCTATCCTACACCACCACTTTTCACTTAAGACACTGAATAAGTACAATTATTACTCTTTTTTAGTTTGAGGGATGAATAAGGTAACAATGATCACTAAAACAGAAATTGTGATGAAAGCTAAAGATCAACCTTAATACGATAATCTATGTGAGTTATCTGTTCCAGAGTGAAAATAGATGAACTTGTCTGGGTTCCAACATTACCTATCATGTTTAGTCAAAAGCACAAAATGAGATATTTAACACACAGTGCAAAATTTAGGCAGACTGTCCCAACATAATCAAGTCAGTTTCTAATGATACTTATTTTATACTAAGCGCAAGTTCATCATAAGGAGTTCTCACTTAACTGTAGATTAGGCTACTCTGCTTGGGGAAAAGGAATTTTCCCCACAACATTTATTTTGTGGGGCTACAGACAAAACTAAAATCAATGCTTAACAATTTTAACTGCCCTAGATAGGAGAGTGAACTAGATCAATGTTTCTCATACTGGGACAGATACAGTCTAAGAAGGCAGTGTTAGTTTTTTTTTTTTTTTTAACAATTTTTAAATTTTGTGTGAAGTGAAAATCTTTAAAATTAACAAAACTATCTGGATCATCTGGATGACAATCTTATAAAAGCCTCTTCCTCTCACCCAAATTCAGGGGCTACAGTTACATCAGTATTTATAATTGCACTGACACTAAGTGATCAGCTAAACTGACAATGTTTAACTTTTAAGACCATGTTTCTTAAAACTGGGTCTTCAGTTTTCTTGGGACTTCACAAACTCCACAAATAAGAAAAACAAATAAACAAACAAAACATGGGCTAGAGCACTGCTTGATATCCCTCCCAGCTCTGAGAGTCTATATAGTCACTATGTACACATCATATTTAAAAGCCTAAAGTAGGAGTCAATCCTTGACATCTTATAATGACATTAACAAGTACAGTGAAACAGAATGGGACCTAATATAAATAATATCTAACCAATTCTTTCAAATGAAAAAGAAACTACTTAAAGATGTCAGCTTGCTATTGTGGCAGAGGAAAACTAAAACCCAGTACTCTGATTCAGACTTCTTAAAAAAAAAAAAAATCAAAACTCTTTTAACATAGAGGAAATATATGGTTGAATATTAGGACTTCATTTCCCTAATATCAAGTGCTTATTCAGTAACATTCGGGTATAATATACAGTAATTCAAGAGAACCCTTCTCAAATTCTGTCTACTTATTTCTTGATTCCGTGGCATAGTCTCATTTGGAACTATTTACACCTATAATACCAATACCAGGATACCATTTGCTGACTTACCATAATTTAACTATTTCTCTGCTCTTGAATAGTGGTGCTGCTTCTAATTATAGTTAAAGCTACAAAGTGTATCTTCAAACTTAAAGACTTTTTCCTTATATTGAATTATACCCTTACATCAATTCACAAGAAAGTATTCATTCAAAGAACATGAACATTTTTATAAATCTTGACCAAAACCCCTTTCCAAAGCAATAGCAAAAACTTTAAACGCTACTCACAGCAAAAAGTGTATTAGCAACATTCAACTTCAACCTCACCAATGGGTATTTAAATATTTTCTAATTTAGTTGGGTGTATACTACGGCATGATTGTTCTTATTTACACTTCATTGATTTCTATCATGGGTAAGTATTTTTCTTTGTGTTTAATATCTGTATTTCCTGTTAAAATCCTTTCTGGGAGTGGGGGTCGGGGGGGGTCCTTATTGTTTTTCTTGTATATTTGAAAGATCCCTTTGTGTATTATAGATACATTTTTGTAGTAATTTCCTCAGTGGAAGTTATTACCTCCCATGGAACGGAAGTTTTACATTTTTATATATTTGGTATAATTCTACCTTGACATCCTATTATTTCAATGTATTATTTCATGTAAGATAAGAAAAATACCATTCTGTATTTTGCCACTTTAAAAATTGTTAAAATATTCTTTTGATAGAAAAGACAAATAGTGGATGATTTCACCTATATGTGGAATCTAAAAACATCAAACTCACAGAAACAGAGAATTGTGGTTGCCAGGGGCTATGGGTATGGAAAATGGCGAGATGCTGGTCAAGGGTACTTTGAATTTTAAGTTCCAGGGGTCTAATATGCAGCAATGTGACTATAGTTAACAATACTGGACTGTACACTTGAAAGCTGCTAATAAGAATGGGGCTTTAATGTTCTCACCACAGCAACAAAATGGTAATTATGTGAGGTAAAGAATGTGTTAACTAACCTTCCTGTGGTAATCATTTCACATATGTACGTGTATCAACTCATCTCATTGTACACCTTAAACTTACACCATATTACATGACAATTGTATCTCAATAGAGCTGGAAAAAATATCCTTTTGGAATTTGGTTTGAGAAAATAATCCATATATAACTATAGCTAATATAAACACATATACACACACATTTTTGTAAGCAAGCTGCAATTACAAGTATATTTAAGGTATTCATTTAAGTAAAAACATGATTTGGCCTCTGATTCAATAAACAACTCTCTTCCATAAACAGTATTTCATCCTTCCCTGCTCCCTGTATGGTAAATAATTTAAATGTGCTTAAACTAAAGATGGAGCCCTTAAATTTTTTTATAAAAAAAGGAAGGGGGTAGAAAAGAAAAACCTAAGGAACAACCATGACATCTCAATTCAGATCTCATTATTGAAAAATAATGGTTTCTACCTCACAAAGTATGGTTAAGATTTCAAAAAAATGTTTTCAGTAATTTAAATTACTAAATATACAATGTATAAATTGTATCAGAGTAACTCTGAAATGTATTATGTAAAGGAGATTGTGAGGTATGCCTCTGTAAGTGAGTATTTAGTCCAAATAACAAGTATTTTAAACTTTTGGATATTGTATGGGAATCACCTTTAAAACAGTCAAAAGTTTAAAAGAATAGATATAGACAGAAGAATAAATACTAGCTTCTGGATAGTGGTGGCTTTTGGAAAAAATGGAGAAAGGTGGTAATATATATACAATATGTACACGGTAGGTTTCAACTATATCTACATTTTCTTTCTGACAAAAATACAACTGAAATAAATATGGCAAAATATTTAAACATTAAATCTGGGCGGTGGGAACATGGGTTCTATTATATTATTATCTGCACCTTTCTACATGCTTGAAATACTTTACAGTTGAAGTGATAAAGAATTGATTCTTATCATACATATTTTATAGAATGAACAGTCTAAAATACTGGGAAAAAACATAATATACATATATATCTGGTAAGGTATATATGCAGAGCCATAGACGTAGATATCCATTTTCAATTTCTATTGGCACGCTGAGTTCATAGAGCTTAAGTACTTCAAGATCACACATAAGAACTTACCCCTTTCTGCAATCGTTTCCTTAAGAAATCTGAACCTCCAGGCTTTTGTCCCAGATGAGGATACCTTGCTTTTAATTTTGCTTCTTCAGCTTTCTCTGGACTAGTCACTTTGTCTTCCATTTCCTGAAATATTTTTAAATAAATTACTTCTCTATTACAATTCAGTTATTTAAAATAATTCACCTTTTAATATCTGGATTCTGACTTTAGTTGTCAAATGCCATATAATGCAGCATCTAAGAAATGGAGCACAGGAGCTTTTAAAACATCTCTATCTTGTTTTTCAAATGATCCATGTGATAGTTCTATTATAGCTGTGATGCATGTGTAACACCCCACACACTGGATAAAAATATCAAGATAGCTCAGCTCTGAAGTCTTGCTTGCCATTACTTTCTAGTCACGTATAATACATTTATAGTTAGTCACCTTCTATGGAACTCATCAGCTCTTTGTCTATATTTAGAGAATCATCTTAACATTGTTAAAATACAAAAAATCTTTCTGATTACTTATTTATCCAAAATCATGCATAATTGGAAGCTCCAGATTCTTTAATAGAAATTAACAGCAGCTTGCTTGCCAGCACATTTTCCCTGAATAACTCAATACAGAAGACCTTGCTATTTGTAAAGGAGAAAAACATCATCAATCTTCACGTCTGTGTATATTATTGCCTAATTATCCCCTATATTTAATGATCTTCATGCTAAAGATTCCGTCTTTAATGTATCAAAAACATGTTTTCTAAACAAGGGCTGTCAATGTCTTAAGGCTATTCACTTTTAACACGACAGCCTTGAGACAGTCTACTTTCTTCCCAACAGCCAAATTTTATAGGGAAGCTGGTTATCGCTTTATGGCAAGTACTGCAGAGGAAAGAATGAATCAAGGAAAACAGAGTTGCCCTAATAGGGAAGGCCGGGCAAAGGCAAGGTGCACTTTCTAGCTAATGAACTCATTTGCGCATATCAGCTCAGCAAAATGACACACCTCTCTGCATATCTCAATTCTCCCAGGTTATTTATGAATAGTCAAAAAGCACGAATGTTAAATACATAAATGCCAAGCCTAATGTTTATGTGCGAATGTACAGCAAATAAATCATTTATCAATCTAGGAAATGAAGAAACAACTTCATACAAGTTTTGCACATATTTTCCTCAAAATTATATTGATACGTTTTATAATCAGCTTTATTCACCTTATATAGTCAGTATCTCCTTCATCTTGAACAGCTTCTTGTGTTGTTACACATCTCATTTTTAGTCTTAAAGGATTTTGAGAATAAAGCTGCTACTGCCAAATACACTTGCTCTATGGGGCTTCTTTTATGTGTATGGTCCCTTCTACTTTCCTCCTTTTATGCTGCAGTTTCATTTATCTATTTTGATTTTGTCTCTTTACAGTGGTCATATCATTCACAAAAAATCCAACTACGTGTGCTCAGCCAGAGACAGAGGCTCTAAAAGAGCATCAGTGATTATGCCAGTCATTCCTTCAGGAAGGATATGACCCAGAGAGCTCAAGTGTGAGGTGCGTGATCCAAACTTGCCGTTCCCATGATAGTCTCGATCCCTGGGTATTCTTCAGAGTGTAAGCATATCACTTGACTGTCTATCACTCCAGTGCTGAAAAACTCAGCCCCTCCAACACAAGCTTACTACCTCAGCTGGCAAACACCTGCAGAATTAGCCCAGACATCGGTTCACACACCAGACAACAAAGTGACTACTTGACCTGAGAATTGACAGGGCAGTTGCCAATATGGCCAATATGGACTTCATTGGGATTTTTCAAGGGGGATTTTAGTTATATGTGCTTTGGCCTTACTAACTTTAGAATCTAACTCCCATGTAAGCTATGACTACACTGTACTGATCACAGAAGCTGGAGAAATAAATTTAAGGTTACCAGTTTTCTGTAGGAGGTGGGCTGGGTCACTGCAGTTTTTCTCTGTGGTTCAGGCTTCACGCAAGCTTCTCCTATGGCCCCGGGGTATTTGTGCGCTACAATTCAGAAGTGGAACTGGGAAGAGTGACCTACTCTTGAGCTCCCCTGTAGAGCTGTTTATTGAATTAGCTGACATTAAATTTGGACGTAGGTAGGAAAGGACTCCAACCTGATTACAGCGTTTCAGTCCCAGAACTTTTAAATTAAAGGGTGTTAACTGAGTTCTACATTTCCACTAAAACCACCCAATTTTCTTGGGCCTAGGAAATGAGGGCTTTCCACCACTTCTTCGTTTGATGTGAATTATCAGTTCTCTGTATCTAAGAAATTCCTTAAATTTTCTGGTATAGGGGTAGTATGCAGTGTTTCTTCAGGTTTTCCCCCATTTTATAAATGAGAGGGGAAAAGTTGTACACAGCATGCCATCATATCTGGCATGCACTTGTTTTCTTATTAAGGAATACATTTATGTATATATTTATATAAAATAGTAAGCATGTTCAATTAAATTAGTTTACTGTAGAAAAATGGGGCAAAACAGCAACTACAGCTGAAGATATCATTTAGGTTTATAATGTGTAAAACAAACTAATTCTTGAACTTTCTTGCCAAATACACTGCACAACGGCAAGTCCCTGCTCAATGCAACTTAACTAGCTGAAGTCAGCATTTCAGCTGCATTGAACACTAAAAGGGGAAACTATGACCAAAGTTACATGTTTTAAACATAGTAAATACCATCAAGATGTCCACAATACTTTTCATGGACCATATGAAAACACTCTTAGCCTTCTGCAGATGTAGACAATTCTAGGCAAGTTCTAAGCAAGTTCAAATGCTTGGACATTCACCAATGTTTCGACACAGCTACAGATTTGCTTGTGAAGTATAAATAACACGTCAGGTGGCAGACTATGTCTACTGGCATTCAGTCCAGTTACCCTTCTCTAAACAATCCCCCGAATCACTACGGTTAGAAGCCTGAAGCTACATTTCCCAGACTGAATTCCTTTTAGGTTCTGCCAATGGTACATACACGAGATTACAAGACATGGGAGAAAGAACCCACTGTTTCTGGTGATGCCACCAACAATGTGCAGACAGCAACAGGCCCTGTGAGCTCCTGTAGGAGGCTCGGAGCAGATAATCTGGGGATACTTAGCAGCTACATGAGAGTGGGTGGAGGACACTGGGTTCAGAATAAAGCTCTCTTGCAGGATCAACAGCATTCTGCAATCCCTCGCCTCTGGAAACATTATCTTCCCCCTTTGCTTGTCTATCTCTTTTAATACTTTGTAACATAATTCCCTAAATCACAGCCCTTTCTGTTTGAAATACCCATAATGGTTTCTATCCTCCAGACAGGACCCTGATAAACTCAGGTAAAATAAGCAATTTAGCCCTACAGTTATGCTTAAAAAATGCAACAGGGGACACAGAATTTGGTGTGACTGCTTATTTCTGAACATCCTTCAGAGGAATCGTAAGCATTTATTTCAGCTAGAATGAAAAAAAGTCCCCCAAAAAGTCTGAGATATAGAAGAAAATAGCAAACAAAGAAATTAGTATATGTTCACGTATACAAACAAGTCACTTTTCCAATTTTCCCCCAGCTTTAGTATTAATATTAACATTAACTTAATATATTAATATTAGTATTAATATTAACATTCACTTTTAATATTAATGTCTTAATATGTGAGGTTAAAAACAGAACAAAAATACTATATAACAGTACAGTATTTTTAGTTTAAATGTTCTGCGGTCCTACATTGTTTAGAAAATGGTTTATGATATTAAGTTTACATTTTAAGGATGTATAAAATTTCAAGGAGAACCAATCAAGTAACAGAAACAAAGTATGTAACTTCCAAACTAATAGTGGGGGGTAAAATGGAAGAAAAGAAAATCAATTTGAAAAAAAGAAGAGGGATAAAGGCAAGGAAAAAAAAATTAAGACCAAAGAGAAGCAAAATGAAAGATGGAACTATGTCAATAACCACAGTAAACATAAATGGACTGATAAACTGTCCATTTAAGTCTAGTAGGTGAATTTAAAATAAAATCTAGCCACCTGCTGAGTACCAAAAAAAAAAAAAAATCTAAACATATAAGGACACAGTTGAAACATATAGAAAAACAAAATAACATACCAGGCAAATGCAAACCAAAATAGAACTAGTACTCCTATATTAATATCAGATAACACAGACTTTGAGACAAAAAAGCATTATTAGGGATATAGAAGATCTAAATATTCATGCTTCTAAATAAAAATTCTCAAAATATATAAAGCAAAAATCGACAGAATTACAGGGAGCAACAAGTCTATCAGCATAGATTTCAACACACCCTCCTCAATTATTGATAGGTAAAAAACAAAGCAGTGGAGATACTTGATTTTAAGTCTCTACCACCCGACAATTAGGAAATGCATATTCTTCCCAAGCAAAAATGGAAAAGTTGACTAAATATTAGGTCACAAAGCAAGCTTTAATCATTTGCATCCAGACCACCATCTATGACTAATTCATGAGGTAAAAAGTCAGTAATAATAATTCACGGTTAAAATAGGAATCACGTGAATTAAAAGAAAATACTCAGAACTCACTGATAATAAAAATTCTACAAATAGCAAACTTGTGGGATACAAGTGTCCCTTAGGGCTTATATTAGAGAGAAAAAACCCTAAAACTTAATGAGCTATGTATCTAATTTAAGAAATTAGACAAAGAACGGAACCCAAAGAGATTAAGAGAAAATAAAAAGCAGAAATTAATGAACAGAAAACAAAGACACAATAGAGAGGGCTCAACAAAGGGGGGAAATGACAAACTTAACTAAGAAGTATTTTCTAAAATTCAAACCTGGTTTTGAAATTTTACTCTCCAAGAAGCCTTTGTGTTTGTTATAGAGCAATTTACGACTTTTTAGAAATAAATGCTGGAGCAGATTCATTTAGCTGATAATACCTTTGGAGGGGAGACGATGGGGATAGGAGAAGAAGCATCATTAGAATTCTGGAACTTCTGACTACAGGCTAGAAACTGGGAAAGCAGAAACCCAGGATATCCTAACAGAGATATATGCTTATGATATACAAAAGACATTTTAAACTATATTTTAAATTATATTTATCCTCTTGACAAGTACCTATGCCCCAAAATAATCTTCGTTGTATACTCTGTACCTAGCATAGGGACTAACATTTATTAATGTTAGGCAATTGCATTTTTGTGAACTATTCCATTGACATACATTAGTTATCCTTTCTCTAAGTAGGTAGGGTATAAGGTACAAGTACATACATATAAAAAGGACATTTTATCACATGATTAAGGATTATTTTGTAGTCTGTCATGGACTGGTATTAAGCATGAATTACTGTTATGCCTTTTCAGCATTCAGCAGAGAAATTACACAGCAACAATAGCAATACAAACCTGACCACTCTAAGCAAATTCTCCTCTATCTGCTAAGCAAGCGATACGTTCATGGATGCAGTGGTTGACAAATAAATAGAAGAGATTAATGAAAGCCAACAAATCCTTTCGGAAATTGCCAGGAAGGTATCAATATAGTCAACCACTATGGAAATATACTGTAGTCCTCTTAAGTCCTTGCTTCTTGCCTAATGCCTGGCATTTAGTTGTTCAATGAAAGTCTACTGAATGAATAAATACAATGTACTCCAAATGTTTCAATAAAGCCAAGGGACCTTTCTAAACACCTGATAGTTTCACCATTAGCTTATCTTTGAAATATTTGGACCTTACAGGTTCAAGAACAGAAATTGATATTCAAGTCCTTCACAAACAACAGACAAGCCTAACTGCTGTATAGCAAACTGGTAAGGTAGCAAGAAGAAACATTTAAAAACTCCTAAGGTTTACTTCTAGAGTGCTAAGAATGAATGGTTGCACACAAACCCAACTAGCACCTTGTGCTCTGAACTGAAAGCACTATTTAGCCTTTCGGTTACCAAAGGTAGTGTCAAAACTAGCCCCAGAAAAACTCCAATATTAACTGCACTTTTTTAAAAACTGGGAAACTAGGAAATCAATTTATATCCACTCTTTACTGATGGTGCATGGAGGTAATTTAAATAGTTGTCTTCCTCTCCCATCATTCAAATAAAGCACCAAGCGTATTTTAAACTGACAGAAATATTTGAAACCTCTACTTGAGTTAGCCTCCTCGAAGACAACATCTTACTAATTTGATGAATCTTGTAATAAAATCTTTAGAAAACCCGCTATTGAGATCTTCTTTTAAAAGCTACAATATACCAGGGGCGCCAAAAAAATGTATGCAAGTGGACACTGTGGACAGCGTTGCTCAAGCAGTAGTTCGCCATAATCAGAGGTGTCTGGACGCTGATGGTAACCACTTTGAAGTCTTGTAATTACGGAAGTCAAAGGCGACTTGTATTCATCTTTTGTTGCCGGTGTATATTGAGTATTACAATTTTAATACAGATTTCCTTTCTTAAAATGTGTATACATTTTTTTAACACCCTCTGTATATACACATCCCTCCACTTTTTTAAAATTTATTTTTAATTGTATTCGACATACAGTATTTTATTAGTTTCAGGTGCACAACATACTGATTCAACTTTTGTATACCTTACAAAGTGATCACAGTAAGTCTTGTAACCATCTGTCACTGTAGTTATTAATATTACAATATTGACTATATTCTCTATGTTGTACATTACATCCCCATTACTTATTTTATAACTTATTTTATATACTTCTTAATCCCCTCCCCTTTTCATTCCTCTACTTTCATGCAGACTTAAGTGGGTCTAAGCTAAGTTATTTATATCACCATGGTCTATCCTATCCGTCTTTTTTTTTTTTTAACTGTAGTACTAGCGTTGTCTTTGTATTGGAATAATACTCTGGCAAGTTTCAACTGAAAAGTTCTGAGAAAAATTCATTCAACCAGCATTTCCTGAATAATGCCAGGTACTATGCTAGATGCTATGAGAGAAAAGATAAAGAAGGGTCCCTGGAGAACCATGATTTCATAGAGACACGTGGGATATAAAACTGTAACAACAAACAACACAAAGAAACAAAAACTCATAGACACAGATGATAGTTTAGTGGTTACCAGAGGATAAAGGGGAAGGGAAGTGGTAGAAAAGGGTAAGGGGGATCAAATATATGTGAAAGAACTGACTCTGGGTGGCGAACACACAATGTGATATATAGATGATGTATTACAGAACTGTACACCTGAAACTTATGTAATTTTACTAACCACTGCTACCCCAATACATTTTAATTAAAAAATGAAGGGTCCCTGAACTTAAGATGCTCACAATGAAAACAGAATTATGTATTTTAAATCTCTGCAAACCTCCTCACCCCCAGGACCAAAGTGCATGCCTGTATTAACTTAGTGGTATTCAAAGTGGAATTCACAGATAATAGACCTGAGGTCTCTGCTAAAATTTTTGTTTTGTTTCGACTTCAGTGATAACCTAAAAGCAAAATAGAAGCATATTCTAGGGCGTCTGAACTGCCATCTCGTATCTAAGCAGTGCTGTGCGACTTCCTTGTCTGAGCTTTCATCTACGATGACAGACTCAGCAGTATTATTCCCATACTCCAGGATAAGAAAAGAACAAACCTGAATTACAATTTCAATGATGTACAAGGTTGGACAATTAAGTTTGTGAACTTGTTGCAACGATGTTGCTAACCTGTTTTAATATGAGGGATTATTTATTATGAATTTGTACCAACTGGACAGTTAACCAAGTTTACTATTTGGAAGTGCTGAAAAGGCTGCGTGAAAAAGTTAAGATGACCTGACTTTTCGCCAACTCATGGCTCTTGTATCACAACAATGCACCAGAGTTTTTAGCCAGTAAACAAATAACTGTATTAGAACACCCTCCTCTCCCTACTCTTTTGATCTGGCCCCCAGTGACTTCTGTCTTTACCAAAAGATAAAGGAAACGCTGAAAGGAAGACATTTTGATGACATTCCGGCCATCAAGGGTAATACGACAACAGCTCTGATGACCATTCCAGGAAAAAAAATTCCAAAATTGCTTTGAAGAGTGGACTAGGCACTGGCGTTGGTGCATACCTTTCCAAGGGAAGTACTTCAAAGGCGATGGTAGTGATATTTTAACAATGAGGTATATAGCACTTTTTCTAGGATGAGTTCGCTAACTTAATTGTCAGACCTCGTATCTATGACTCTACAGTTAAATGACTGTAAAGCTTACTTGTAAAAAGGAGAACTGAGTCATCATATGGTCTTGGGGAGTGTGAACTTGCCATATTCAAAAAGCTCCTGCCCTTTACCGACTGCTGTGGTATTCTCAATACATTGGAAAATTTCACCAAAATACCATGTCACTCTGAATTAATAATTTAAACTGGTTTTGCTTGTACTTGATTTATTGTAGTTTTAGAGTCTATAAAAATAGGAGTTTATACTTATCTTTAAGTTTGTATATATTTAATTAACATCCCAATAAAAAATAGTGGTCTATACAGTTTTTTTCTCTTAACAAGAGTGCACACATTACTCAGGTAGAGAAATAGTGGTCTAGCTCTTACTTCTTACTCTACACAGAGCTCATCTCTTCACCTTAATTTTTCAGAGGCAAGAGGCTAACGTACCATGAAACTGTAGAGGTATTTTAGCTAAATATAAATACTTTGACTTTAATTGAAACGTAAACTAGGTACACAGACAATAATCCAATTTTTTAGGTCATATCACCATTCTTCCAAATAGAAGAAACAGGTGATTTGGCCAATAGAAACACAGAAGTGACTGTGCACATTTTCCTCATGTTTAGGGATGGTATCCATGCTACAGGCACTTAACATCTACAGCCAATCTTTAATTCAAGAAGGGACATTACATTACTAACACTCTTTGGTATTAATGACAGCAGCATCTAAAACCAAAGGACCTGAAATAAATTTTTAATAGACACTCAAGAAAACATTCACGATATCCTTAATACTGTTGAGACATACTATTTATTAGGCTCTTCCAAGTCTTTTATACTATAGAATTCAACACTACACTTTGGCAACATACTAACAAATCTCATTTGAAAAAATTACATCGCTATTGTACATCAGAAGTCAAAACTAAGGTTGATTTCAGTGTTTAGGACAAGACAGCATAGACATGGGTTTGTTTTTCTGGATTCTGAAATCCCAAGCAATAATGAGTATCATGATAAATATTTTACAATAAATATTTAAATAGTTTAACATTACTATAAATATTTTAATCTTTAAACTATAGTTTTTGCCCCCAAAATCCATTACGTTACAAAGTGTGAAAAATATCCAACATTGTTTTCATTGGAATATTCCCAAATAATGTGGTACCTTGGCCTATTATTTACGCAATTGCTATTTTCTTTTTTTTCTCCAGTTACTTCACAATATTACAATAGAACCATCCAACCCAGGAAAAGTTAACGTGGTTTAAGAACCTATGGAATAGGTTTAGAACACTTACCAACTGCCAATCTGATGAAGGGCATGGGTGCAACAGTGAGCAGAAACTCTAACAAAGTACAAGCATTAGACCAAATACTATTTAGGATATGCAGTCTGATTCTGTAAAGAACGTGTTGGCAAATCTCCATAAACAATTTAGGAGACAAGGTATCATGGCCTTTTGTGGGCCAGCCACAAGTACCCAGGAGGGCAGGGCAGCAGAACTAATTATGGTGGGAGGGGCTAGCACCAGCCTAGATCAAATATAAACCCTTTTCGTTTGTAATTTGAATCACACCGAATCGTGGCATATTTCCCTACATTAAAAAGATATTTAAAGTGAGTTACAAAATATTCCTGTTTCCACGAAAAACTTGATCAACCAACTTGGTAAAAAAATTTTATATTCCAACCCTCAGATTTTTAGTCAATTGCCAGATGCGAATCCCACTGGCTCACATTTCTGAGCACACACGGCGCTAACTACTGTAAATTACCTACCTCATAAGCCTCATAACCACCGTAGGAACCAAGAACTGTTCTTCTTATTTTACAGATTAGGAGGCTGAAGCCTGAAGAGTTTAACAATAACTAAGATTACACGGCTAACAGGGATTGGAACTGAAATTCCAACCCAGGGCCGCCCGATACCGCCTTTGGAATGAAGAGTACGCAGACAATAGCAGAGTTAGTTTTTCAAGGGTAAAATAAAATTTCCGAAGCAAAGTGAAGCCGCGGAAAAACTCAGCTTCCACGCGTTAAGGACTGAGTCCCGGGCCCTTATGTATACTGAAGTGATTACGGATAAACGCGACCCACCGAGGCGGTAGAACCGGCACGGTTCAGGAAAGCCGTGGAGAAGGTTCAAACTCTCACCACGTTGGCGCTAATTACCAGAGTTACCGCCGACAGCCGCTTCCCGAGGGTTCCGCCTCCACAGCCGAGGCGCACGGGCGCAACCCACTCCGCAGCCAGCGCCACGGGGCCGGCCGGGCGCGCCCCTCCGCACGCGGCGGCAGCAGGCCGCCCGCCAGGCCCGGTCCCCTGTGGGGGCGGCTCGGGGCCTCCCGGGCCTGCTCCCGGCTCCCACTCACCTTCTGCTCCTCCGCTGAGGCTGCCTCGGGGACTTCCGCGGACATACTGCTCCCTCTGCAGACGAGACACTGGGAAAAGATGCGATTATCGGGTGGCCGAGGCCGCCCGGCCACCTCCAACCCTCCCGTCCCCGCTCGCCGAGCCCCCGCCCGGGCCGCCTCCGCCCACGAAGATGGCCGCCGCCTTATGACGACACGGAGCTCCGCAGCGCGCGGCGATTCCGGCCCGCCGGCGACCCGGGCGTCCCTCCCGCGCCGCGCCCCTGCCTACCTTACCCCTCTTCTCCGGCTCAGCGACGCCGAAGCACTTCCTTTCTTTCTTCAAAGGTCGCGGCTCGCGCCTCGCCTCATTTCCGTCCGCCGGCTGCTTTCTGGGACTTGTAGTTTATAGGTGCAGCCGCATCTCCCCGCCTTTTCCGGCCTATTCTGATCTCTTCTGTTCCAGGAGCTTTACTACTGTTTCCACCTTCTCATACTCGCCTAGTCCCATCGCCTCCTCGTCCTCTGCTCTGCAGCCACCCAGATTTTCTTCTGGGCGCTCCAAAGTTCTGTACTCCTTCCCTCCACTGGTCTTTCCTCCTCAGCTTCACCTCCTTAACCCTGTTCATCTTTCAAGCTCGTCCTGAGCCCCATACACTAGGTCAAATCCACCTCTTAAATGCTATCAGATCTCTGTATTCTTCCTCAACAACACACACTGTATCATTAGACAGTAATTGTTGTGATTACTTTATTAATGTCCCCTTTCCTGCTCAGATAAGCTACATCAGGGCAGGGACCTCACTCAGATTGGGTTATATTTCACTCCCAGAACCCAGCATTTCCTAGATATTCTGGGAATATCTGGGAAATAAATATTCTGGGAATAAATCTGACGAAGGTCCGTTCATTTGTCTACTCCTGGGGATCTAGTAGCACAACTTCACTGAAACTGCTAGTGCCATACTCCTCCAATGACTTTCTTAATTGCTGAATTGTTGGCTTTACATTTAATCCTCAATCTACTTGCCATCTGAATACGTAGCTACTGGCAATACTTGGCTGCTCCAATGAAGTGCTCTCAGAAACCAGCAAATAAGATTGCCCTCTAAGAGTTGAACTAGTGAAAAGAAACAGATAATGAAAGCAGTTCTGTGGAAATTTGGAAACCATCAAAACAATCAGGGTGTCCTAATAGAATCTCAGACAAGAAGACTTGTATTAGGATTGCAATTTAAAAAACGAGAGTTATACTACACTCCTTTAGGAGAAAGGAAGGGATTTGTCTGGCGATAAAGTATTTAAAATACAAGGGTTCAAGAGGCCAACTCTTTGACGAGGATATCGCTTGAGCTGGGTCAGTTAAGAAACTTTGTAAGCTCAACTACATTTGTTCTCAGAAAGGAGAATGCACTAGTTAGGCTAACTGGAGCATCTAACAGTTGTGTTTTTATTAATACACTAGCATTCTGGAATACGGGGGCGGGGGTGTCAAAAAAATGTATACAAGGGGACACTTTGGTCAACGTTGCTCAAGCAGTAGTTCGCCATAATCAGAAGTGTCTGGATGCTGATGGTAACCACTTTGAGCACCTCTTGTAATCGCAGAAGTCAAACGTGACTTGTATTCATCTTTTGTTATCAGTATATACTGAGTATTACAATTTTAATAGTTTTCCTTTCTTAAAATGTGTACACTTTTTTTTGGCACCCTCTTTATATCCCATATTAATGTATTTATTAGCTTGGGTTAAAATCTGATAGTCACATACACATTTAAAAAAAATCATTATACGTGGCTTTGTATAAAGAGACTATGTTCCTGAAAGATAATGACACTTGCATGAGGGTAAGGTTAAATTTCTGGGAGGCTGACTTTGGTCAATGGAGAATTCACAAGGGCCCCCAATGTGGGGACCTGAGTGGGAAGCCATCCTTCCCTAATTAACACCCTTCTGCATCATCAACCATGAACCTTAATGTTTAAAATTGCACACTGATCACCAACATCCTGTTTCTTAAAACTTCTCTTGGTCACTAGGATACCAATGTCTTATTCTCTCCTATTTCTCTGGCCAGTCCTTCTTAATCTCCTTTGTTGAGTCTTTATCTACCTCCTAATAGGAGAATTGTAACAATTCTGTCCTTGGCTCCCCTTCTCTTCTAGTTCTACCCTCTCCAAAAGATCATTTCCACCCTCACAGGTTTAACTGCCATCTATGTATTCTAGACCAGTACTGTCCAATAGAACTTTCTGTGATGATGGAAATATTCTGTCTGTGCTGTCTAATATAGTAGTCACAGCCATATAGTACTATTGAGCAGTTTAAATGTAAGTGAGGAACTGAATCTTAAATGTTATTTAAATTTAATTAACTAAATTAGCCACAGGGATTAGAATCAGAGAAAACCTATTGAGATTCTCATTAGGTCTGAAGCAAGGTGCAAACACTGATGTTTAACTAAAGCTCCCCCTGGTGATTCTGATGCACAGTGCATCAAAGAATTTTGGGGCTTAGAACTTGGTAGGTGTTGTAAAATCTTTTAAAAAGATCAGAGGTCTTTTTGAAGTTTAGGTGCCCTTAGCTCAAGAGTTTGTAGGAGTGAGTAGATGAGATAATGTCCCACCACATCCATTCCGCAAACATCTGAGAAAGGAAGTCCACTTACATCATTGCTAATATTGTAGCAAACACCGAGAACAGAAGCCATTTTTAATAAAAGTAAGAGACAGGAAGAGACTGGGAGATCAACTAAGGGAAACCGAGTGAGACACGGAGTGCCAAAAACCCTGAGGATAAATGGTGACTTCTGTGAGCAAAGCCTAGGGAAACTTACCAAATAAGCAGTCCAGATAACTATAAAGAGAGCAGTTTCCGCAACTTGAGTGTTGGAAGTAGAACCTAGAAAGTGGAGGATACCACTTCTTTAGGAATTTAGTGAGATGGGAGACTTTATATAAACTGGGAAGGTTGAAACATAAAAGTGTTGAACGAATTAAAAAGAACGATGAACAGTGGGGTTTGGAAGACTTTAAAAACTTTAAACCTTTAAAATCTCGTAAAATATTTGCCACAGTGTGTTTCTAAAACTTCCCTCAACTGTATTTCCATGTCTCCTGACATTATAAGAAGTTGAATGGCCCCTGAATTGTTTTAGGATATTCCTTTCTAAAGTCTATTGTTTTAATCAGTCTTTTGTTTTTTTGCCCCTAATGATTAACAAGCATTGCCTTATTATATCACACAGCAAATTATAAACTTGGTTGCCAAGAATATTGACGAAAAGTATATTTTAGTGCTAGGCCATAATTACTAGTGGAAAAAAAGGAAAAAGAAAAAAGAGGCAAAATTCCAGTGTAGTAGAATGGAAAAATCGTAAGCTTTAACTTAGATTTGAATCCTGGCTCTTCTACTTACTGTGTGACCTTGGGCAAGCTCTTCAAGCCTCCCTTTCTTTCACTGTAAAATATATTCATACTGTCTCTGAAGTATGGCTTTAAGTGTTACATAAATTGCTTACAGCGCCTGGCACATAGTAGGCATTCATATTATTTTCCTCCTCCCACAGTGTCCAAGTTTAATACACGTATCTCTCACAGATAATCCATGATGGAGTAGAATGGGCTGATGCTAATAGGGATTGAGTGAATTCCTACTATGATGAAAAGACCACTTCCTCTCTAGACCAATACTGTGTTCCTAAGTCTAGTAGACCATACAAGTGACATATACCAAAATTTTAACAGTGACCATCTCTGTAAAGTGGTAGCCAGCAGGGCAGACAGAGGGATTTTCACTTTTAGTTTATATAATTATGTAGTATGAAAAAAAATTTTTATAATAAACATTGCATAAATTTTAAAAATTAAAAAGAATCACTGCTTCACTCACAAAACAAATTAGGGAAGAGTGGGGATCCCAAGGATCAAGTTTTTGAAGGAGAAATTTTTTCCTTTCTTTAACCCTCTGGGAATGACAGATACTGTACCTAGTGGGGAAAATGACAAGAGAGAACCTTCTGTTGGGTGCCTTCCAGCCAACCGCCATTTTATAACTTATTAATATTTTTCCTTCTCATCTGATAAGAAAACTTCCAAAGATATTTTTCCTTCTCATCTGATAAGAAAATTTTCAAAGACTTTCTGCATGTTATTTGTGACCTAGAGTTCCATTTTAAAGGTAGTTATCAGCTATGACTCATTTTGTTAGTCTGTAAAACTGCCAAGTGAACCTGCAGCAAGTGTGGAAATCTCTATTATCTACCATAGGTAGTATCACTGTTGATTGTCTGCTGGTATGTTTACCTGCATGCCAACACTCAATCTAGTGACACAATTTGTGACTACAAAGAGGAGCCACGTAGGAGGTGTGGTAAAGTTTTAGCCTATGAAAAAAAAGGGTGAAAAAAGAATCATTATGATAGAGTACAAGGCAAGCGACAGCAGACAGGTCCTGGGTGACGCTATCTCACTGGGAAAAACAACATGGGTAAAAAAGTTTCTAAGAGGTAGAGGGACAAAATGTTTCTCTTGCACAAACTTGCCAGGAAGAGCACAAGATGCACCCAGATGCTTCAATCATCTTGACATTTTCTTAAAAAAATGCCCAGTAAAGTGGAAAACCATGTGCTAGAAAGAATTCTGGAAAGATTACAATGTGGTAGCCATGTAAAAAGACACCTACATACAATATACATTACTAATTTTTGGATTACTGGAGAGGTCAAAGAAGCAATAACTTTAAAAAAATTTGAAAAGCACAAGTGTTTTAACTACTTGGTGGTTTTCAAGTTTTATATAAAATTACCCATATTGACTTTGCTCAAATATGTAAGTCTAGATACGTGTATTGAAATCCTTATCCCAAGAATTAGATGACAGAATTTAGGAAGAAAAGGCCCATTAATGATACTCTCACCCCATTTCCTTAATCACACAGACCTAGAAAGGTCAGCGGATTCTTGGAGTCAGTCCCATCAGATACCATTAGAGCTAGGACTACAATCCAAAGCTTTTGGGGCCCAATCCCATGTTGTTTTCACACAGCCTGAAGATTGAGAACAATCTTCATAAATTTGTGCCAATCAAAACTTTTCTTTTTCAGTTTTATAAAATATAAATAGCCTTTTCTCTTTTAGCTGGTATTTTAAAATAAATTTGTAAGAGACTTCTTGCTGACCATCCCACAGCCTACAGTCCCACACTCATCACCTGTCCAGATTCTTTTGAATAGTCTACTCATTAGCCAGGCCCCCAAATAAAGACCTTCCCGTCTCCCAAATTCCACATTGCTCATCTGGTTCTAGCTCCCAGGTCTCCCGGGTCTGGCCTACCTGAGTGGTACATGTTTTCTAACCCGCACTTGCAGCTTTGTCCCATTGTTCCCAGTCTCTGTGCCTTGTTACCTGATCTGCTGTTGCCCACTGTCCCTGCACAAACATCTAACACCACTCTTCTTTCTAAGGGGGATGGAGGGAAGGCTTTCGATGCATTCAGTCAAGTTCCCTTGCTCAGTGGTTTTCTCAGGGGCCGAGTGCCTTCCATTGTGACCCAGAATAAGAAAGTAAATTGGGACAAGGCTCAAGACATCTCCCCCACTCCTCCATTCAGTGGTAAAGCTAGAGTGGAAACAGTCTGATGGCTACCAGAAATCTACTCAATCACATAAATGTCTCATTTGAAAATAAAAGCCAAATACACGTTTCTTTGTTTTTTGCATATATTTACAATATAAATACTAATTTGTTTTCAAAGTACATATTCTTTTAACAATTTGCAAAAGTTATCTAGCATGAGACAGCAATTTAATGTAAAGCTTCTGTAGTAGTGATTAAGGAAAAATAGAACTGTTTGGGGCATAAGGGATTCTAGGAGGAATACGAATGGGCATGATGATCTGAACTTGCAAAGGGAACGGGAAGCAGCTGAGCCCGCATTGCACCGCTAATACAGAATGTTCAAGAACTACTGTGTGAGCCAGCAATCTGGAAGGGGTGTTGTAAAAATTAAACTTGAGAGATATAAAAAGTACACATGCTTGCATAGTGCGTTAATCTTAAAGAAGCTCAACATTTCATTCTCATTTTCAATAACTTAAAATGTATAGTACTTAAAACACATCACACAAAATTAAAGACTTGTGCATATATTTCAGATTTCAACATTAATGTCAAAAATACATAGTATGATTTTACATAGGATTTGTGCTACATTAGAACACTAGAGACAAACATTACTTGAGTATTAAGGAAAACATTAAATATTAAATAACTGAGAAATAAAATGTGTAAACACTAATCTAACCGGGGGTTTTGCTATTGCAACATGTCCAATGAAGTGGTTTCAACAGTACAAAAAGGCTTAGGACATGAGTGTTTCCAGTCTACTTGGAATATGTGGATCTCATTCCAGGAATCCTTTAATGAAGACTGGTCCAGGATAACAGGAGAGGATCCACTCTCCTGGTTGTTAATTTGGTACACTCTGTTCTACACTAATTTTTACTTTCAAACTTGGGTACTGAGCAAATACTTTAAAATGTCACTCCTTATCAACATCTTGGTGAATATTGAGGGTTTGTTGGCGATTCAGTGTAAGATTTGAGTTCGTATGCAGCACCGCTATCAACTTCCATTGACTTTCTAGAGAACAGGAGTCGTACATCTCTATGGAGGTAGATCTTTCCAGATTTAGAACTCTGGAACCTAAACAAACAAACAAACAAAAAGATGCATCATTTCAGGGAATGAGTCTTTAAAACAACAACAAAAACACCCCATGAATAATTAAAATTTAAAGGAAGGAAGAATTAGTCTTGCCACAATGTTAATAGTAACTTTTTAACAAGATATTTGAAGCCTTATATTGCCAAAGCACATGCAGCTATTTAAGTGTCTCTCCCTTGCTGTTCCCTAAACACTTCATACTTCTTTTCCCTCTCACAATGCCAGACATGCTTCCTTCTGTAAATCTGGGTTTCACATACAATTCTACTTTTCATCCCTGACACCACAGCACATACACCTTTCCTCATCTACAGTGTCAAGTTTCAGTTCACATGAGCCAATTATACTACATTTGGACTTTGCAAGCCTAGCATCTTCTAGCCACGCAGATTGATCCTTTTCACACAACTCACCCTCCGACAATTGGAGTACATTAAAATAGATTCCACACTTGAAAAGTCACCACAGAAAATAATCAAGTTTTGAGGACAATCACAGAAAGAGAAAGGACTGCTACCAACAGCAGTGGCTAGCTAAATAAAGCCTAATCATCATTAAAAATGAAAAAAGTTAGTAATAAAATAAAATGGTTACCAAAACTGTACATGGAACAGCTTCTATGCCCTGCTAATATCTATAGCGTAATAGAGGGGGCTGGAATCCTGCATCAGATAAACTTTTCTGGCAGATAGTCCAACATACCATTTAGTGCTAATTTCTCTAGTTTTCCCTTTGCATAACAGAAGTACTCTCTGGGTTTGTGGATTTTATTCCTATATTGGCTGGAAATTTTGGCTGTCAGTTGTGTATATTAAAGCAGACCTCTCTGTCTCACCCTTTTCTTCTTTCTGAAATTTTTCACCGTCTCAGTCTGAAGGAGAATATGGTGAGCTTTGGGAATTATGCCATACTTGGCAAAGACGTTTCTTTAGCGCATTTAAAGTATCTAATCATTAGGTGGGGATTAAAAAAGCTGGGGTAGTTGATTTTTACTTTGGTAAATCTTGGTTCCATATGGTTAAGGTTGTTCGACTTGAAGAGAGAGGAATGATATCAAATGGAAGTTTAGAGAGTTGAATCTTTTCCTGGATTAGGCTGGGAGTTATTTTTTCAGCCTGCTATTTTCTACCATTTCTCTTTTAAAAAGTCTTCCTAGTCTGTTTTGGTAGATTGTTTTTTCATTCCCGCAATCTGTGTAACATTTCCCATGAGGCTCATGTCCGGTGTCATAAAACTGGGTTTAAACACACGGTGCTGGTTCAACATGTCCTTAGGTGCAGAGCACCAGGCAGAGACCTCAAGGTAAGAGTACAATGGGGGGAACCAATGAACTTAACAGACTTTTTCAAGTGTGGGACTTCAGTGTACAGCTCACTCCTTCTTCACTCCACGTCACCACAAGGCATATCTATTGAAAGATAGCTGGGGGTCACCCTCAGGAACAGATTAAAGAGGTCCTCTGCCTGGGCCCTGAATAGAAGGTGCCTTCTCCAGAGGAATAGGGCTCCTCGCAGTAAGGAGTTAGGATAAGACAAATTACTCTCACTGACATGATGGATGGCTTACAATGAACGGCATCACAAAATTATTAGGAACAGAGTTACAGGCAAAAGGCTATCGAGCTCTATCTTCTTATCCAACAGACTTGCTCATTGATCATGAGCGCTATACTCGGATTTCAGGTTGGAAAACCTTACCTTAGGGATGCTGGCAACTTGAACCTCAAGGGCATACAAATGGTTTCTCACAACATAGAGCTGTGTGACGTGGGTAGTAAAAGTTAGAGGAAAAAATATTTCTGAACACAGTGCCTTAGACTGCTTGACCATCCTGACTAAGAAAAGATATTGCTAATGGAATCACTAGAATATAAGCTCTGTGAGAACAGAGATTTTTGTCACAGCTGTTTCACAGTGCTTAGAAGGATGCCTACACATTATTTGTGGAATGAAGGAATGAAGTTTAAGAACTTCCCTGTCTCATACAGGAGCCACTAACCACCGTGGCCATTGAGCACTTGAAATGTGGCTAGTTCAAGTTGAGTTGTGCTGTTAATATAAAATACATACTTGATTTTAAGTATTTAGTATAACAAAAGAATGTAAAATGCCATTCATAATTTTTATGTTGATTATATATTCAAATTATAACATTTGGATATATTGGGTTAAATAAAATATATTAATCTTTCCTGTTTGCTATGACTTTTTTAATGTGGCTGCTAGAAAAAAACAGAACTACATATATAACATATATCACATTATAGTTCTATTGGACAGCAGTGGTTTAGAAAATGTGTTTTAGGGCCCCAGATTTATCAGCATTTCTTTTTATATAAAATGCTTTATATTACACAGCTATAAATGAAAAGTCCCCTAATGAACAAGTAATAATGACTGCAGGAAGATATTCCCTGTGTTTGCTGCATCTTGGCATATCATCAGGAGTTTCCAAGTTAAGCAAATTCCAAGGGGCAGTGGTCTAGTTAAAGCGAGTTTTTAAAATAAACTGAAAATTAATTTAGAGTTGTTCTTCTAAAGTAACATATTTTCATATATACTTGAAATATTACCTCAGATGTATGAGGTAGCGTAATAACCGTTCTTCTGTATGTCGGATGTTCTCTTTATGAACACTTCTCTTCATTTCTTGTTTAACCGGCACAGAAAAAGTTCGTTGTCGTAGGAATGTCTGATGATTGGCTGGCATATCTCGTAAGTCATATATCACAACAAACATCTTCACCACCGTCTTATTAGGATTAAATAAGGTCTATAGAAAACAATATAGAAATTATTCTTTAAAAGTGGTGATCTGTTGATTTGATTCAAAATGATTATGCCAATAATAGATTTTTAAAATAATAAATTAATCCTAGTATATATAATTCAGTTTTGAAGACTAAAGTTAATGAAATTTCAGAAGTTTATGAGATAATATTCAGTACTTTTAAAAAATGGTTCAATTTATTTTTATTTCACGATAATGTAAAATCCTGTAACAAATCAAAACTTTTAGTCACAAATTTCATATTAATAGACAATACATAACTTTTGCTCCTTGTTCAGATTTCAAGAAATGGCTCCACTAGATTAAGCAAAATATACCCTCTGGATTAAAACATTCCAGTTCATTTATTTCAAACATTAGCTTCATTAATGTGTACCAACTGCAAATTTCTCAAAACAGAATTTTAATTTTCCTCACATTTTAATAGTAAGTAAATAGAATTTTCAAAAAACAAATTCATGGTAAAACACTTTTTGGTGTGCTAGGTTGATATGGTTATTACAAAACTTAAAATATAAAAATATATTCTCAAAAGGGAGATTATTTTCCTACTTGGAAATGTATCTAAGTTTAAAAAATAAACATTATTATTAGTTACAAAGTAGGCTAAATAATACTTCATGTTCTCACAGTTGGATTGATTTCAAACACTGCAGCAACACTTTTTTTTTAATCATCAATATCATAATATACCAAAATACGTATCCTCAGTGAAGACTGAATTAAATTTAATTGATACTTGGTTATTAATAATCAAACACATATACTTTTAAAAATACTGGTTTATAAACAAAATCCCAAGCTGCTGATCTGACTTTAACCAAATTACCAACACATCAATAGGTAACTTGGTGCCCATGCTTTCAGAAGCTCATCCGTGGCACTGGACATCACTCACTGAATCAAAATGAGAAATATATCAATATTATGATCCAATTTTTTTAAAATCTAGTGAGTCTTAAGATTAAGGCTAATACATTCAACAACCACACAACTAGCAAGCCAGGAGTTCAAACCATGTTTATACATAATTAAACTATATAAGGAACAAAATACCTAAATTTCAGATTTAAAATTAACCATTAAAGCTGGCAGTCCTCAAACAGATGACCTGCTGCCTTTGTGTTTATGCCTCATTATCATGACAACTGATAACTAGCCTTCCAGCAACTCAAACTTTCACCTGAGCTACATAGCCAGAGGCAAGAGAACAGATCACTGTTTTAGAGCAAGAGGTCCACTCAACATAAAAATCTTACTTTAATATGCAGTGCTGCTTCTTCAGTAAAATGTATATATGTATATATTGCAACACACAAACACATAGTGCTGTGTTTCATTCCTGTGTGATATAATATAAGCAAATGTATAGGCTCCTTTGCTGTACTGGAACAAAGGTGATGAGTAAAAGTGGTCTGGTGAAGGAAGTACTGATAGCACTGAGGCCAAAGGTCATACGAAGTCTTGTTGAATTATACCAGATCCTGAGTATGAGGAACTCTGTTCGACTTTTTTTCTCCCCCTCTTTTAATTTCAGCTTTACTGAGGTGTAATTGAGCTAGACAATTTTCAGTCTGCAAGAGCCAACTCTGTAATAGATTTCTGGGCTTTCAATATTATCCTGGATCTGACTTGGAGAAGAACTCAGTGGTAAAGGGGCCTTGATATCAAATTACTCTTCTGAGAACCCTAGACCAAGGATGATGAAGGATTGCTCTGGGCTAGAAGAGTTCTCCTGAACCCAAGCTAGATCGACACAAAAGGAAAGATGGTTTCTCTGCCCTGCCATCTGTCAGACTACATTTCTGCTTTGTGTAACTATTTCATTAGATCAATTTAGAAATTATTACACTAGGGATAATGTAATTTTGTTTCCCAAGTTTTCCTGCTAAAGCAATACTAATATTTAGGGTCTCCTTTTAAATAGGTCAATCTCAATCTGGCAATAGAAGGCACTGGTTATGCTACGTTCTAATTATATTGAAAATTGCTCTATTTAAGTCATGTAAACTGTCATATACTATTTTTCTAAAGCATTCACCTTGATTAGCTTATTAATGCTTCCTTTTATGGAGTCCCCAAATGGTCATTCCTGGGGCAGAGCAGGGAAACTCCAAAGAAAGCTGCAGCCCCACTGTTACTTACCAAAGTTGTTGCAGCAGCAGTAGCAGGAGAAAGGGCTAAGTTCTATATGTATGTGAGAGAATGATTATTGCAATTGTAGGCTATAAAACACATACCACTTGTATTGTTCCTGAAGGAGGTACTCGATAACCCCTTTTACCAAGGGACTCTAAAGTAATCACACCCTTGAAATGAAAGAAGACAAATTGATTACAAACTGATGCATAGGTATATACAAGACTTAAATAATATTAATCATGTAATTACTAAAATTTCAGCATCTATTTGTATGGAAAACCATTCACATCGAATGAATAGAGATACATTCTATGAGTGTGAAACAGTGAGGGTCCCACTGGTATGGAAACAATTAATTTACTGTTTTTCCTGGAGATGTTGCAATAAATAATATATAACTAAGTAATATATAACATCAACTATATAATAAATAACAAATATATCAAATACATGACAAACATATAACACCATATTGCTTGAAATTTCTATTAAGATATAAGATATAGAAGTAAGGACTTCCTTAACTAAAAAGGATAAAGGGAGATGACAGGGTATACCCTTGTGTTATGTGGGAAGAGGGAAATTAACAAGCAAAACAATTTATTGATCTTTGGACATATAAAAAAATCAGGAATGTGGAAGGGTCTAAGTCTTGGCCAAAAATGAAGTCAATTCTCCAGTCAGTCATATATATATGAATATATATATTCATATATATGAATTTGGTCATATATATGGATTTTTGAGTAGAGACGGACTAGCATTATCAGTATCATCTGCGAACTTGTTAGAAATGCAGAACTTCTGGCTTCTCCCCAGACCTACCAAATAAAATCTGCATTTTAACAAAGATTCCCCATATGATATCATACATACATTAAAGTTTGAGAAGCACTGCTGTACAGTAGTTTTCTGAGGAGGACGTTCTAATCACTTCAGGAGCCAAAACAATGGGAAATGAGTATATATTAAAACAAGGGAACCTGAGATTGAATGCGTGAAAATCTTTAGATAACCAGGACGACAAAAGGACTAAAGGCAATGAACGTGATACTTAATTCATAGATAGCTTTAAGAAATAACTGCTGATTCATTTGTTTTAACTGGACTAACGGTTTTCTTTTAAATAGTTAATGCAGTTATTAAGCAGAATACTTGCATGCTCTACATTTCATATCCCATCATTTTATATTGTACGTACCAAAACATGTCAACCTTATGTAAAAGAAAATATAAAACAGGACTGTTCCATCAGGCAACACCGCTGTTGGGTTTGAGAGACAGGCCAGGTTTGTGGGGGTAAAAAGGAATGGACAAAGGTAAAACGGAAGACCAGACTCCAATATGCGAATGCCTCAACTCCAAGTGAACAGCACAAAATCAGATTATTAAATTACCATGTTACTGTTGGGAAATGTTCAGAGAAATGGGCAATGGGAAGACGTTCGTGGCTCTTAACAAATCTGATTTATCACATGGTCATTGAGAATATGAAAATAGCATATCAACAAATTGTACCCCTAACAAAAACAGCAATGAAATTTTAAACAATTTCTCTCTTACAATTTGCTCTAAATTAAAAATGCTATGGTATGTAATGCCCCTCTTCTTCCTAGTTCCAGAAAGCAAAAGTAAAATATATCTAAATAGTAGCTACCTTTATAATCACATTGCTACAGGCAGTATATTACTGTTCTTCCTTGCCACCCCCTAAATAAATAAAGAAAAACTGGGGAGGCAAAAACTACTATCAATTCGATACTTACTTCCTTTAATACATACAATCCTAATAGTTTTTAGAACATGATAATAGTAACTAAATCAATTTATGAAGAAATAGCAGGTTGGTGCAAAAGTAACTGTGGTTTAAAAGGTTAAAAATAATTGCAAAAACCTCAATTACTTTTTGCATTAACCTAATAATACAGATTTTTTTTAAACCTTAAAGATTAAGGCAACACTTTACAACAATTACTAAGCAATGTAAGGTAAGTAATGGCATTGGCAAATTAGGAATTTTAGAAAGGAACTGAGAAATTATTTGGAATTTTATTAATATTATTAACTTCGTTATTTATTATTTTAATAGGTCAGCGTATTAATATTTCTACCTAGAAAAAGTTACTGTATTGAACATAAATAAGAAAAATACACTTTCTTCTGGCCGTTTAGGATGGAATAGAAAGGTTAAGAAACTAAACTGGGTTAAATCATATACAAAAGCTCATCCTCAAATTATTATGGAATAGAGAAAATACAAAGCTAAGTAAAACTGAAAGAAGTTTATCTTAATTTGGTTAATTACAAATAGAAGAAAATAATATATAGCCCTGATAATATGATGTTAATGCAAGTCATTCCATGAATTTGCTGCTGGTATACTTGCTTTAGACCTTTCTGCCTGGTTCCACCATGTTCTAGTTTATAAACCGTGAAATGTTATCATATAACACTTGGAGAACATTTTTACCACTGACAGCCAATTGGAGACAGATATTATGTAGCTTCGAGTTAATCTTCAAGGAATTCTTTAATGAGAAGTCCTTGCCCACTTCTACATCATTAAGACAGAATTTTCTGTGCTAAAATTTTACTTTGGTAAGTTATTTGTATAAGTTGTGATGAGAGGTCCCAAAGTTATTGTTAGAGTAACAGGAGTTTGGTGTCTCAGCTCTGCTGGTCTGTAATATGTATTATCATATCAAATCGTGATCAGTCCTTTGAAAACAGACTAAACTACCAATATATAAATAAGATTCCCTGAAAGAACGTTAATTTTATTAATTTACAGTACGAAAGATCTGTGGTCTAAGATTTGGACAGAGTCATTTGCAAAGGGTACCCATTCCTGAGTAAAACTGACTTAGGAAAAAAATTACACGATGGAAAATTTATTCAAAAATATTATCAGAGAAAAGTAAATCAGGATTCTTACTTAAGGTACAGACTAACTCAACTCAATAACCTGATTTAAATTCTTTCCAGTATCTATTCAAAATCTGTAATCATTTGTGTGTACCTTATGGAGACAGAGTGACAAAATCCTTTATCTCTTAATTCTTTGTTTTTCACATGTCAACCAAGGTCAAGGATTAACACTGTTTTGCTTTTTTAAAGCATAGTTCAAATGACCTCTTGCTCATGAATTTCTCACAAAGATATTTATTTGAGCTGAATTTCAGCGAATTCACTCTTTCACCTTGTTTCTAAGCCATCCTAATGGTCATCAGAACAGAACTCTGTTCACTAATGACAGATTGCAGTATTTTAGATCTTATTTTTCAATTCTCTATCACTATGTGCCAGTAGAATATGTGAACCTGATGAGACTTCTTGACATCCTGGTAAAGCAAAATGGGCATCTTTACAGTTATATCCTAATATTGTCAGCATTCCAACATGATACATTTCTATTCTGACACTGAATTTATACCAATGGTGCTTTCCATTTTATTAATTATCAAAAATCAGCGGTTACTTTTTCAAAATTTTACTGGATAAGTGGATCCATCCTTCTATGGCAAATGAAGAACAGGTGGCTTATGTGATAACTGGGCAGGTTTATGAAGGAGTAGGCCTCTGTTTTTTATAATAACCAATGTTGTGCATCTGTATGATTATGATCCACAAGTGTAAACAGTATTGGAAAAAGAAAACTTTGAGTAAATGAGCAGACACCAGTATGCTTTTTCTATCAAAGTATGAAACACTGATCATGCTCTTGACTAAAATTTTCACCCTTAGAATGGAATAAGGCTTCCTTGAGCAAACTGTGCCAATAATGAGTAGGCTATACTTAGATCCCTATAAAAGATTAACTTCCCTTACTGTTTCTCGATTATGTAGAATTCCCTTTTCATAACTTTTATTAATAACAAAGACACTGTTATTAATGTCCTTGAAAATACAGAAGATAAGGGCAAGGAAGTAATTGTGCCATGTGGTAGCTGGGACATTCAAGTAGCAAGACCAGTGCTGTATATTTCTATACCTATAGCAATATGTATTTCTCAAAGTAAGACCTAACCTGAAAACCCAGATCTGACTCCATATTTGACACTGTCGCTGTAAACTTTTTATAGACTTGCATTGCTACCCACTTCTCCCTCTTTGTCTTTTGCAAAAGGGCTGATACTAATCATACTCCAGGACTTGGTATCATTTTCGCAGTTGAAGGCTTATTTTATCCTCAATCTATTGGAATGAAAAAAAAAAAAGGCAAAGATGAAATCATAGGATCGTAAGGCTCAAAACTGCTCTGATTCCCCTAAGCTATTTTACTCTCCACTAAAACATTAGAATAGAGTCAGAAATACCTAATATTCTAAAAAACCCTAGGATTAGAAAGAAATGGTCCAAAGACAAACCAAACAGGAGAAAGGGGGAAAAAGGGCTCAAAAGGCCTTAGGTTACCAAATCTTTTCCTAATTTCTACTGAGATGAGATCACATGTGAAGGCAACCCTCATGGGACTAGAGTGCACAGTAAGCACTTTAGAATTTGTGGGAACTCAGTAAGATATGGAATTATAGTATCACTAATCAAATGTTTATCATTTTTTTCAAATCACATTGAATAAATTTTCAGCACCATCCTCAAATGCAAGAGGATATCTACCGTGTTTCCCCGAAAATAAGAGCTACCCTGAAAATAAGCCCCAGTTAAGATCGTCAGCCAAACGGATACATTTAGTACGTTATAGCAATGTACCAGAAGACGATAACATGACTATATTTGAATAAATGTAGATTGTTGTACATGAAAAAATAAGACATCCCCTGAAAATACGCCCTAATGAATCTTTGGGAGCAAAAATTAATATAAGATCCAGTCTTATTTTGGGGGAAGTACAGTATAAGACCCGGTCTTATTTTTGGGGAAATATGGTATTGTTAGCTAGCTCAGTTGTGGAGTAATATTTTGGTATATTAGTGTCTATTCAGCTTTCAATTTTCTCTTAGGAAATGCTTTGTATTTTCAAACATTGCACAAAAGCAATCCTCAATCTTTTTAAAGACATTTGTCAGTAAGTTAGTTGGTTGATTTTAGCAGAAAAAGACAATTTAAAAACTACTTGCCATATAAGGAGAGGGAGCATTATCATCGGAAACACTGTAGAATGACACTTCAACTGGAAGAATCAAATGTGTGGGGCAGAAAACACCACTTGCCCCTACCTCGGCAGTAAAACCATCAACAATACCGAGAGGATCTAAACGATAGTTCAAGACAGATTCCTGAAAGACAAAATAATTTTTAAGAAATAAATTTAAAGTTAACACAATCATTTCATTTTCTATTTAAAGAAATACATTACTATGCCTTCTAGCACTAGAAAAGTGGTTGCTACCAATGCCATGCCCTCATTTCAGATGTTATCTGATCTGAAATCAACCCCTCCCCCATCACTCTTCTACCATCCTGTAAAGTTTGGCCTCCTCTCACTATCCCATACTGAACTATCCCTGAACTTCACCATTAGACCTAATCGTTTAATATGTTATTCTTATCTCTGTAAATAAAAATATACTCTACCAGAGCAGGTACAATATCAGAAATTTTCTTATCCTTCACATGGTGCTAGCTACAGAGAAGCACCTGGCAACTTGTTAGCAGGTCATGTACACAAGTTCCATCAAAAAAGAAAACCAAGTACTTACAACTTTAACCAAGAAATAACTGCGTCTTAACAACAACAACAACAAAAATCGGTTGTATGTAACATATGTCTTATTGTCTAACTTAAAAAACAGTTAAATGCTCATTAGGAAAAAACTTAAAAGTCCAGAAATACAAACAGAAGAAAAGACCCTTATCCATCTTTCCCAAGCTCACTCGCTGAGCTAACCACTTTTAACAATTTCGTGTTTAGCTTTGCAGGTATAGAAACGTTTCCGGAAACATTTTAAATCTTTCACAAGCTCTCTTTTATACATATAGTCGTATATCAACACATATATGTATATATCATAAAATATGAGTAGCGTTTCTTTGATTCAGTAATTCTTTGAAAAAGAACTCTGTAAGCTCTTACGAATCTAATAGTCTGTGTACTCTAAAGTTGAAAGACTGAATAAACATTCTAAAGTCCCCTTGTCAAAAAGATAAGAAGACCAAGAGCTCCTGTTCCAGCAGCCTTCTCTGTCTGCCACCTGTCCTGCAATCAATCCAGTCCATAACCTGGTGATTTGACTGCTCAGTCTCATGGCCTCAGCTCTCTCCCCCACCACCGCTAACCTTGCTCAGACCCTCACAGCCTCTTCTCCAAACAAATGCAACATCTTCTAAGTCTTTCCTTCTCTAGTGTATCCTTTGTATTACTGCCAGAGTTGTTTTTCTTTTTTTAAAAAATTATATCACTCACCAGGTTAAAAACTTTTGTGTTTCTGGTATTTATGAGATGAAGTCAAATCTTCACAGCATGGCATGTAAGGCCCCTGTACCTTTCTTGCCTCATTCCTCCCCACTTGCAGAGTCTCATGCTTCAGTTCCAGTTGATGCTTTCCCATAGCTCCATGCTCTTCTATTACTTTGCACATGCGCCTTTGTACACATAGTTCCTTCTGTCTAGAATCCCTTGTTATACCCCATATGGATTTACTTGGCAAATTCCTACTCAACTTTTATAACCAAGCTCAAGTGACAGTTCTTCAGTAAAGCTTTCCCCAATCCCTTTAGCAGAGAGAGTGGATCTATGAGCACTGAGGAAACTTCTATTACAGTACTAATTACTTGGGTTTATAAATTATTTACATTTCCATCTTTTCCAGTAGACCACAAACTTCTCCAAGGCAGGAACTTGATCATTTGGCTTTGTATTCCTAGCATACATCACAACACATAGTAGGTATTCAATAAATGTTTCTTTAAGAAAAATATTGCAGAGATGTATAAAATTTTCATAGGAAGAGCATATGCAAAAATGCTGTGGAAAAGGACAATGACCCATATTGATTTTTTACTTTATTCATATTTTTGTGGCTTTAAATTAATATACTAACCTGGATACTAGGCCATACTCAGTGCAAAACAGCAGGAACAGGAATTAAAAAGCATACAGATAACAAAGGAAGAAATAAAACTGTCCCTGATGATATGTAGAGGATATGAGCGTGTACCTAAAATATCCCTAAGAATCTAAAAAAAAAAATCAATAAAATTAATAAACTAGTTGAGCAAGGTCATAGGTGATTATGTATATGTACACACATATATACACATATATGTATATATACACACATACAAAATCACTTATATTTTAATATACAGCAATGAAAAATTGAGAATTAAAAACTTTTAAAGTATAACTTACAATATCACCAGAAAACATGAAATACTTACATATAAATTTACAAAAATACGTCTAAGATCTATCTGCTGGAAAGTACAAAATACTGATGAAAGAAATCAAAGAATAGCTAAATAAATGTAGAGATATACTGTGTTTGTGTATCAAAAGATTTAATATTCTTAAGATGTCAATTTTCCAAACAAAATCCAGCAAGCTGTTTGGTAAAAATAGACAAGCTAATTCTAAACTCTATATAAAGAAGGGAAGGAACTGTTAAAGTAATTTTTAGAAAGAACAACACATGAAAGGATTCACATTACCTGATTTCAAAACTAGAATAAATGGACATTAATATTCATAAAAATGAACCTTGACCACATACTTCATATCACATATAAAAATTAACTCAAAATAGATCACAGATATAAATTTAAGGGCTAAAATAACAAAACTTTTAGAAGAAAATGCTGAAGAAAATTTTTGTGACCTTAGGTTAAGCCAGTGATTTTCAACTATGGGACATATGTCAATGTTTAGGGATATCTTTGGTTGCTACAAGTGGTAATCCAGCAGGCAGAGGCGAAATATTCTGCTAAACTTCCCACAATGCACGAGACAGATCCTATAACAAAGAATTATCTGGCTCAAATATCCATAGTGCTAAGGTTGAGAAGCTTTGAGTTAGGCAAACATTTTTTAGATGAAACATCAAAGTCAAGATCCAGAAAGGAAAATAATAAATTGGACATGAACAAAATTAAAATATTTTGCTCTTCAAAAGACTGTTATAAAGATGTAAATCTAAGCCTTACACTTGGAGAAAATATTTGGAAAAAGGTGCTTATTTGGGAATCCAATGCTAAATGATAAAGCACAGAAAGGAAGCTCTAACAGTATTAATCATAGGGAAATACAAATTAAAACCACAGTACGATAGCACTACACACCTTCTAGACTGGCTAAAATTAAAAAGACTGACCATTGCCAACACTGGCAAGGATGCAAAGGTACCAGAACGCTCATATACTGCTGGTGGGAATTAAAAATGGTATAACTACTTTGGAAAAAAGAGTTTGGCAGTTTTTTAAAAAGTTAAACATATACCTACCATACTACTTAATATACTAACATGGATGCTAGGCCCTACCCAGACATTGCATTCCTAGGTCATTACCTAACCCAAATGAAAACTTATGTCCACACAAAATCTCATACATGAATATTTATAGGAGCTTTATTTCTAATAGCCCCACACTGGAAACGACCCAAATATCTAGAATCAGGTGAATTAATAAACAACCTTTTATTGCCATATAACAATAAAAAGGAATGAACTCTTGATACACAGGACAACACAGATAACCTCAAAATAATAATGGTACATGAAAGAAGCCCCTGACTCCAAAAAAAGAGTAAATACTGAATGAGTCTACTTATGTAAAATTTTAGAAAATGCAAGCTATTTTATAGTGATAGAAATTACTGTGATTCCCTCATGTAGGAAAAATAACCCACTTCTGAAAGTTGTCTGTATTGTGCTGGACTGAACTGATGGAAGAAGAAAATCACAGGACAGATGAGTGAAATAATGAATGAGAGAAAGGTTTTTGGAATAGAAAACTCTAATTGGATTTTTTTTTGCTATTGAGTTGTATGAGTTCTTTATATATTTTGGATATTAACCCCTTATCAGAGGGAAAGCTCTAATAACTAGCCTTAGAAATCAGATAGACAGCCTTCGACCTGGGTGTTACTCTGTGTCAATGTGTTTCCAGACTTCACCTAAAGCCCCACAAATGATGTCAAAATATCCTGATTCTCCTCAACAAATTTGCAGGGTTGGGCTTTGCTGTTTCATGAAACAAGACCACAATGTCAGTTTAGTAATTCAAGTCTATCCCCTCCCCATTTTCAAATTGCCAAAGAGAGTTATATTCACAAAGCAGAATAAATGTCTTCTGTGATTTACTGGAAAGAGAATCAAATTCATTATAAATTAAAGAGGACAGACTCAGAACTTCTCTATTTTTCTACTTAAGTCACATGGCAATGTACACATATCTGCATGAATAATCATGTGAAGAGAATAATCATGTGAAGAGAACACTATATTGATCTTTTACCTGTCTTCCCTTTCCTACGGTTTTTGCATATCAAAGCTCTTCCCCTCCCCTTATATTAATAGATGTTCTTGTAATACAAAGGTTGCAGAGAATCTGACCCTCACAAAGGCCTTATGTAATTTTAAATCAATGACAAAGAATAGAGAGTTCAACATCTCTGAACTGACAGGTTGACAGTGACATGGAAAAAAGATCAACTTACCATAAAATATATATATTTTTATTTCCACTAAGACTTACAAAGATAGCCTCAATGTTAAAACATTGCCTTAAATAAAGCATACTCGTAACATATCAAACTGTCACAACTCTGATAAAGCTATTTAAGTTAAAAATACAAATTTCAAGTTATTTTCCCATAAATCACCAATTAAAACCACTGCTAAATGTCATCAACAGGTTCATATTTAAGGTTGTTTTCTATTAATAATTAATGACAACTAACCCCATAACAACACACTTGGTCTCAAGCAGAAATAGTCATATTAAATAAAGTAGCACATGCATCAAAGACCTTTAACCATTTGATTTTTTTTAAAAATGATCTTCTTACTTTAGAATAGATTTAGAACTACAGAGAAATTATAAATATAGTACAAAGAACCATTTGATTTTTAAAATCAACCTCCTTGATCATGAAGAGGCTGTTATCAGCATGCCATCATCCTTCCTGGGTGCCAGAGCCAGCTTTACCAGGTAAGAAGGTGAGTCAAGTTTATCCTCTGGCTAGAGTAACAGATACCTTGATCCAGCTTTATTTCATCTAAGTCCTCTGTCTCCTCTATACGCTACCCAATTCTAAGATGTCACCGCCAACAATTCTCCTAATTTCTCTTCTCATGAAAAGGAAAGGAAAAAGGAAAAGGAAACAAAGAAGATGATTTTAAAGCTTTGGAAAAAATACAATCCACTTATTTATTTCCCTTTCATAAATAAATGACACAAATCATACCCTGGATCAAGCTTAAAAAACTTCAACTCTTAAAACAATTTCAAAAAACATTACCTCAAAATTTCCTAGGAGACTAAGACTTGTTATAGGTGGAGCACTAGAACTCAGAAATGGTTTTTCATGAATATCTGGATCATCTTCAATGTTTAAACATGGACGAGGACTAATAAAAAAAACAATCAGTAAATGGACATATTAACCACCATATTTGCTAATTTACTTTTGCAATAAATTAAGATAATCTGATTAATTTTACTTAAACCACCACAATAAAAAATTAACCAAATTTTAAGACATGAAATATCTAGTTTAAAATTCCTGATTAGATTTTATAATACTTGTTATAAAATTTGATAAAGAATATATATAACATCCTAGAAAGTTTCAAGAGGGGAATTTATAACATATCACATAGTGGCATCTACTGGAAACATATAATAATGCAGTCTTTTATGTCTTCATTTTCAGTTAAAAAATGAGAATACAAAGGCAAAATTATGTGACTAAAAAGTATGAAAGTATGTCAACATGGAACAAAATGCCAAGGCTTTTTTGCAAAGGAGTGTAAGGCAAAAGAGCAGGTGAGTGACCAGAAATATACAGACCCACTTAAATGTTAAAACTAAAACTAATGTGTTTGTTTATTATGATGACCAATATATAGAATCTACTCTTCTTAATTTCTCCCTAACTCATCCTTAATAAATTACGCATGTGTGTGTAATCACACTGAAAATGATAACCACCTGGAAAATAAGATTCCTGTTAAATTTCTGATTTTTAGAGCCAACATTATTTATTGTGAAAGATCAGAATTTTGTATAAGAGTTTCAGATAGATAAATGAATTTTAAGATAAATAAATACCTTCTAGATGCTAAGCTTTTCAGATGCAGCAACGAAGAATCCAGATCAAAGCAACCTGATTGTGTCTTTCTTTGAGGAACCTAAAGTGAAAATAATCATTTGTGATATTTATAAAGACTATATTTTTTTTTCTTGAACTGATAGAATACTTTTCAAATGAAAGCTAAGCATATCTTAAAAACAATAAACTTCTCCCATAAGAGCTTCCTTAAAATCGTGCTCTTTATTACACAGTGTTATGTTCCTACTTTATTACGGAAAAACAGATACTAGAAGCACTTTTACTAGGTTTTGGTGGTGTGTTTTTTTAATAGAAGCAGAACCAGGTTTTTTCCTAAAACCAGATCCTACATGGAATCCCAACGTATAATAAGACTTTTTTTACTCTCTATGCTTTTGTATTTTTGAGAGGTGAGTGGGGAATAAAAGATTTATAGCTTTCAAATAAAAAGGAAAAAGAATTAAATGGTGATTGGAGCCTGGGGTCCTGCCAGCTGTGTGGGTTCTTTGCTCATGCCATCACCCTGCACATTTCCAAGAACTCTGGGGCTTCATAGGCAATAGGTTTGAAAAATACTACATTCTGGAGTTTGAAGCACCACTGTAAACCAGATGACATTTAAGACAAACCACCATCTAGCTCAAAATCTCCTGAAAATGAAAGACCCAAGTGTAAATTAAAGGTAAAATCATATACAACATGCAAGTTAGACAGCTTTATTTCTACAATATTAAATATGTATAAGTATCTGAGTGATTAGTCTAATTGGTGACTAAGAAAAAACAGATGATACTGAAAGGCCAAGCATCCTCAATATTTTCTGAGAGTTGCACCAGTGTACCGCGCGATTTTTTTGTAGTCAGTACTTAATGTGAAATTTTCAATCTAAACTCTTAGTCTTCAATTCTGGCAAGTTCTCTACCTTCATTTCTTCTAATATTGCATTTTCCTTACTCCATCTAGTTCTCCTTTTGGAATTTTTACTAGACTTACATTGACCATTGCATTTCACCATCTCTCTTCCTCTCTGTGCTTCATTCTAGGTGCTTTCCTGATGTCTGTCTAATCCATTCACTAAATCTCTATTCGGCTGATTCTAGTCCACTATTTAATCCCACTGTATGTGTACGTACACGTGTGTACTCTTCAATTATAGTATTTTCCATATATAGAATTTCTATTTAGTTCTTTTTCAAATCTGTATGTTCTTTTATCTCAAATCCCCTGCCTTTACCTTCATTTATCTCTTGGCATATTTTAAACAGAATTGTTTTTTTCTCTCTTTCAGGTTGCCCTGATAACAAGATTCCTAAACATGAATTCTCCTACTTCTTGCTCCCGCTGTCTTTTAAGGTGTGCGTATTTTTTTTTCCTCTGAGATAATCTTTAGCAAGAGTTATTTTCCATGAAAAAAATCTTTGGTCATAGATGTGGGATAGTTTCAAGTTTCCTCTGCTGGGACTCCATGTGTTTCACTGGTTCCAATTTAGTTTTACGGTTACCGTATTTCCCCGAAAATAAGACTGGGTCTTATATTAATTTTTGCTCCAAAAGACGCATTAGAGCTTATTTTCAGGGGATGTCTTATTTCTTTCATGTACAAAAATCTACATTTATTCAAATACAGTCATGTCATCTTCTTCTGGAACATTGTCATAACTCTCCAAACCCCAAATTCCGGCTTGAATTTCTTGCGACTCCATTTCCTGTAGAATCATTGGTCCCAATCTCTCATGTCCAGCAATAGAGCTCTCCTTAAATGAGCACTTCTTGTCCATGTAGCCTGTTCATAGTGCATTGGCAACACAGCTGTCAGTGATTTTATCCCATGAATTCTTCACCCAAGTTACGACCTCTTGCAGGCTAGGCTTCACAAAGTTTCCATGCTGATTTCTCTCCATTCTATTTTCAATGTAGTCATTGATTTCCATGCACAAATGGTCCTTGAATGGCTTGTTTATTGCAATATCAAGAGTCTGGAGATAGGCAGTCATTCCTGCGGGAATCATTATTTGATCTATTCTCTCTGCAAGGAAGTTCTTCATGTTTTTAGCACAGTGAGTGCTGGCTGAATCCCAGACTAGCAGACCTCTTTGGCCACCTCGCAAAACAAGTGGCAGCATTAAATCAACCCACTTCCTTATAATTGCTTGTGTGCACCAGGCTTTTTCGGTTTCAAGAACATAAATGCCTGAAACATGTTCAACCTTATCTTTCTTGCCCTTAGTGATGATTAGAGGTGGGGCTTTCTTTCCATCTGGATGGATTGCCAAAATACAGGTAACACATGCACTTGCATAACCAGGAACCCCTCTGATCAATTGTTTGAGATCCTTGGCCCATAAACACTGCAGTTTCATCCATAGCAATCATGTTGGAGAGTTGGTATTTATAAAAGTCGATGCCATCAACAAAGGACTTGAATGCAAGTGCACGTTTAATAACTTCAGTATCATCCAGCGTGAACAGTGTTGTTGATCTTAGAGACAGTTCATATCCTGAAGGAAGCCATCCAGCCAGTGTTGTGAGGCTTTGAATTCTTCTGGGGATATTTCTAACTGTGGTACCATTGCAAGGGCAAATGCTTGAATATCAGCCCTGTGCACAACCAAAGCCTTCGCTCTCCTGTCAGCAATCCGTTCACAGATGATGTCTTCCAGCTCAGGAAATAATGGTTGCTGACCTGATCCACACTTGCGCTTCCTAGCATTTCCCTCGTCCACCTGTTGACCGAGGTTATCGTATTCTGCTCTCCATTTTCAGACCATTAGGAGATTCAACTTCTTCTCTTTGCAGAAAGCCGTAAGATTCTTGCACTGGGAATCCTCCATGATTCTTTTCTTGTACTCGACGGAATAGCTCTTTCTTTTTGCACTCATCTTGTCTGGGGGTCAAAATATTATTCCCTTTAAATCTACCATTAAATCAAGTATTAACTGAAGACTTACGAGACAGGAGTGGCAACAAAAATGATGACAGTTAAGACTGATGGTCCACACAAAAGCGAAGAAAAATTGCAGGCACCAAAATTCAGAAAATGTTTCTTTATTTCACACGAGTGCATTAAGCACATCTGTTACAACACAATGTACTGAATTATGAAGATTCATATTAGACACAACCACATCCGTTCATTATCAAGTGTGCATGTTATTCGTGCGTTGTGTCTGTACTCCAATTGGTCATTCGGCAATAAGTCTCGAGTTCATCTGTTTACATCGGCATTTACCTCTTGTCCAAAGGTGCCCGCTTGGGTATTTACAAATAATTATAATTTATATTATCATTTATTTTAAGTATTAATGTCAATCATATTATTTATATTTAATTATATATTACTATTATTATTTTATAATTCAATACGTCCATTGTGTGTTGCAATGGACATACTAAATGTGTCCATCTGGCTGACGATCTTAACTGGGGTTTATTTTTGGGATAGGGCTTATATTACGAGCATCCTGAAAAATTATGCTAGGGCTTATGTTCTGGTTAGGTCTTATTTTCGGGGAAATACGGTATTTCGTAGCTAGATGTTTCTAAATCTCACATTGCACAAAACCATAAGTGGTTTAAGTTTAGGTCAAAATTCTTTTGGGGGGCTTCTTTTCCCATTCGCTATCCACCTCCCAGTCGTACCCTTAATTAAACAAGTGAATGTTTTCCTCTTCTCCCATCTCTGGTAGGGTAGTCCACCCCTGCTTCTAGTTTTATGAAGAGTTTGGTTTCAGGTCCTAGCTGCAACTGGTGCAGACTTGCAGCCTTGACTCCTGTTCCAGCAGGGGCATTAAACCCTAGAACTATCTTAGGGTCAGGTAGCTTCGAGGGCCATAATTTGCCCAAGTTAATATTAATCGATTTATCTTTCTTGCTCTTACACTATATTATGTATTTATAAGTTGTGTTATATTTTATCCAGGATTTCTGTGTGTGGGAAGGAGGAGGGGGTCTTCCTGTATCAACTAAGTCTACCACAGTGAATAGAAGTTTAGTGCTTTTTATACCAGAATAATACTGATAAATGATTTACAAACATTTTAGGTATTTCAAGTTCTACACATGAAATCAGAGAAAAATACTTACAGGACTTGAAAGAAGAGGCAATCCCGTTCGAGGATGAAAGGCTCTGGTTGAGGTTCCATCCAAGGAATGAAAATTATGTTTCCGCCAGACACTTGACTGTTTCAGTGGTATAGTCCTCTGCTGAGAAAATAATTAGGTTTTAATGGTAATATTTTTTGGTCTTAGACTATCTATATCTCTATACACGCACACGCGCATGCGCGCGCACACACACACACACACACACACACACCAATCAGAAAACAGTACCTAAGACCTTTTTTCTAAGATGCTGAATAAACTCATATTCTAAAGAATGTTCAAATTACTTTATAAACATATGATCATATTTATAAATACTCAGAGTCTTGCATCTATTAATAGTAAGCTAATAGTTGATTCTTTTAATTTATTGAAAAAACTAGTCCAGGTAGAAAAAATTAGCATAATATTCTAAAATATAAAACTGTCAATATCAAAAGGCATTCTCAGAGGACATAATTTGGTGGCACATGATACAGAAACGTAATAAATACGAATTTAAAAATATATCTAATGCAGTCACAGTACCATGCTTTTGAAGCAACACAGGAAATAGGCTAATTCTTAAAAGTTTAGACAAGTTTATACCCAAAGATCAGAAATTCGTAAAAACACATGAATAAAAATCAGGAAAGACTAATTTGGGTTCTGACTCTACCATTTCTAACTTTGTGTCCTTGGGCAAGTTTCTTAATCTCTCCAGTCATAGGGTCCTCATTAGTAAAAACTGGAGTTAATAACAGAACCTAACACCTCGCCGTGTAGTAGTAGGATTAAGTAAGCCAACACACATAAAACACTTAGAAGAGTGCCTGCGCACACAGTAAGTGAAGTATGATTAAATGTATAACAAGTGGATGAAAAAAATGAATCGAAGTGGCTTGAAATAAGTACCATGGCCAAACTAAGCCGCTCTATTAGGTACCAGAAAGGATCGTGAAAAGCTGATATTCTTAAGGCCAGGGTAGGTTTTTGTGACAATTATAGTTTTAAGAAATTGGAAACCACTCTTTGATTAAACCCATATGTCAAAAAGATGAGATTTTTCTGTTAAAAAATAGAAATTGGAAACAAGGCACAATTTTGAAACTCTCATGCCCAGTAAAACTAATCTGAGTGATAAAAAAGATACACCAAGGTCATTCAAATTTGAATCAAGACTGTTAAGAGGTAGTTTTCCATGTATTGGAGATATAAATTTGTAATACTACGTAGAGCTATAAAGAAAAGTTGAGCCTAATAATTTTCTAAGTTAAAAAATGGTTTAGTAGAAAGTTAAATAAAATGGAAATAACTTCAGATATCTTTTCTTTATATAGCGCATTAACGTTTACAAAATATTTTAAAACACTGAGGTAAACAAAAGAGATTTGTCATTTTTATTTTAAAATTGAGGAGACCAAGGGTTTTAGAAATTATGTGACTTATTCAGTGTCACCCAAGGACCAAATGGTGAAGTCAGTACTGACAGCCAGGCATTGTGACCAATGGCCTAATGATATCACTATAGATAGATATTACTAAAATCCTTAGCTGAGCAGGGGCATAACACAGTGGGCACACTGCCATTGTGTGGCACACAGCTAGAGTGACTAATAAACAATACATGACGTTAACATGAGTTTTATTTCTGACTCCTATTTACTCTCCAGCAATTGTTTATACTATTGAAATAAACAAAAATGGCCAACAGGAAGAATTCATCTAGCATTTGCTCTTAAGTGGGTGAGTTATTTGCAAGGATGCTACTACTAGTTCCATAGCAGGTTTATTATACCAGGCTGTGTGTTCTCTAGATAATGGACACAGTGGGCCTTTAGAACTAGATCTCCTGCAAACAAAATTCAAACCATAACGGATGTTTAAGAATTATATTTGAAATATTAGATATTACCTACCAATACCTCTGTATTTTTCAGTCGTTCACACGTAGACACACAGTCTTTTATACTCTTTTTTGGAGAACAATTTTGAGATTTTTCATCAGTTAGATCTTCTTTCTTATCCTGTTCATTTTTTAATTGGTCTGGGTTTTTGCATTTGAAGCCTTCATTATCTTTATTGAGATAATTTTCTATACTATTAAGTTTCATATTTTGCTTACATGTTGGAGGTCTTTTTGAGTCTTTATTTGAGCACTTCTTTTCAAGTTTGTTCAAATATCCAGGCATTTCCAACATAGTAACTTTTACTTTTGAGTCATTTTTTTTTGAATTATCAAATTGGTGATTGTTAAAAGACTCCGGATTACAATTTTCATTTTTTACCATTTTTTCCTTATACTTATTTGTGCAAATCTGTTTGTCGATACCGTTGCAATTTGAGCACCATTTATCAATTCCATTGCTAATTTCTTGCACCTTACATTGACATTCAGAAAGTGTATTTTCCAATCTGATTGTCAAATCCAAGTTATTTTCTTTGCAATGAGACGTATTTGAGAGAGCCAATAAACTAGTGGCTTTGTTCTGTGTCCCTTGAAATGTACTCTGGATGACTTCACTAGGATTGTCCTGATATAGATGTTTCCTTATTTGAGGTTTCAAAGAGGACTTGACTTTACTATTGCATTTAAAAGAACTAAAAGATTTCGTAGGTATTAAGTTTTCCCCTTCACTGACGTCTTCTAACAAAGAAATTTTTGTATTAGAAATGGAAACAGAGGCATCGTTCTTATTTTTCTTCAACAAATTTTTGTCTTCATATGAACTCCTAAACACTTTAGAAGGAACCGAACTGGAGTCATGCATGTTGAATGATTGCCGGGGCACATGTGATGCCGTTGGATCAATATGCTCCAAGTGTTGAGCAATCCTTGCAATAACATCTTGCCGCTCCTGGAGTAAGGAGCCTATTAAAGGATTGGTCTCACCAACAGACTGACGAGAATAAAGACCACTGGAAGTGAAAGTTTCACTTTGAAGAGTTTCTAGTTTTACTTGAATTTTCCCCTCACTGGTGTCTCCTAAAGAGGTAAACTCTGGACTACCAAAAGAAATGGAGAAAGTTTCTTTACATTTTCTCACATTTTCATTTTCTTGTGAAACCCGGAAAACTTTTGAATTAGGTGAACTAGATTCTTGCATATTAAATGCATGTCCAGAAACATGTGAACTGCTCGGATTACAATCAATCAAATGCTGAGCAATCCTTGCAATAACATCTTGTCGCTCCTGAATTAAAGAGCCTATTAAAGGATTAGTCTCACCAGCTGACTGCCAGGAACTCTGGTGGCTAGAGACATCGGAATCAATCATTGAAAATGATTTTAGCGTTCTCACTGATGTTTCATGTGAGTTTTTATTTCCTGGACCACGGAAGCCCAGAATATTGGCTTGACATGTTCCATAGTCAGATTTATTGCCAGTGCCTAGACAGAGTTTGCCATTTTTGACAGCTGCAGTATAGTCTGGAGTTGTGCCATTTTTTGTGTGGAATACGCTTTCAGGTGCCATGGTCCAAGTTTGTTTGCTACACAGACGCTGTGAACTGTTTGTACTACACTGTTCTGCTTCATTAGAAGTGTGGTGCTGATGGGCTTTAAGTTCGTGTTCTTGAATTCTTTTCTCATAAAGGCCAATACTCGTGTGAATACTACAGGTCAAAACTGGGTAATTAGATTGTCTGGGCAAGGACTGAACGCTGACTTTCAAGGCCACGTTGTGAGAAACATTGGGAACAGGAAACACGTGTTCAATTGGAGTCTGTGAAAAATTCCACTGCAGGTCTACGTCAGCAGCGCTGATTCTAGAATCACACAGAAAAATAGGGAATCAATGGGTTAATAAAAAATATACCATGACTGTATATTATTTAAAATTTTTCAAACCGTCATCTAACTGTCTCTGTTTTGCATTAGTTACTATTGAGGTTTTACTATTAGCTACTTTACCGTGAATGTTATTCTAATAAAACCAACATAAGGAGTGTGGTAGGTTATGCTTGGAATAAAGATGATCTTCTTTTTAAGAACACCAAACCACTTAAGCATTCAAGCTCAAGAATATTGTAATTTAAAATATTTGTCAAAACATAAAAAAAGGACTTTGTATTTACCACTAAATAGATGGATTCAGCTAATTCTATTGTGCAAGGGGATTAAGTGGTACTGTCTATCTCATGGCCACCTGCCTAAAGAGACAATTAGACAGTTGTTCAGCAGCCTGCATGTTTCTAGTTTTCAAAATACCAAAAATTAAGTAAGTCTGCCATTATGGAAATTCAGCAGCCCAGAAAGTTCTTCTGTTTTATTTATAATGGCAGCACTAAGTCCATTGTTAGTCTAAAGTAAGCTTAAAAGTTCTCTGAAAACTATTTTGAACCAAATTTAACCCAAGAAATAAAATTCATACTCACTCACATCTACATTTTTCTGAATTGTTTCGAGAAAAACATTAGTAAATTTTATCCACTTATATTTAGAAATGAAGAAAATAACTGAACAATATTTTACCTTTTAAATACCTAACCAATGTCACTGAATACACACTGTATCCTTTTTTTGCCCTGTACATACCTGTAAAGAATATTTCGTGGAATAGCACCGTGAGAAACACTCAGCCAAGCACTTAATTGAGAAAAAAATACAAACGAGCGGACAGCCAACAGAAGAGTCTTCTCTTCTATGAATCGATCACCACTCCTAAGGGAAGTAAGTAAAAAAAGCACCATGTAAATGTCAGCAAGTACAAAATGACTGAATTCAAAGGGATTCAAAGATAGCCTGTCCCCTGGGGATCCAAGGACCCCCTCCACCCCTGGGCCAAGCCAGTCCCACAGATCCCAGCGCAGGGCCAAGCTCAGGATGCATGCTTTCAAAGCATAGGAGTGGATTTACTGGTGTCACTTAAAGTCAATTAAGTACCAAATATCTAAATTTTACTACATAAACAAAGGGATTCAAAGGTAGCTTATATTATTAAAATAATTTATAGAAAGTAGTGGGAACACCTGATTTACCAAAAACAACTTCGAACTCAGTTCTACAACTTACTGTCGAGGAACTGGCTCCAATATCCATCTTTCTAATAATAATGCATCTTGCTTAATTGCAGGATCGTTTAGATCAATTCCTTCTGTGGTGGGCCCATCATCGCTATAGCAGCAGTCTGGCAGTAGCATCACTTCCACCATGATTGGAAGGTTGTTCTTCCACAACAACGCGACCTCAGATCTGGTTCGTCTGGCTTGGCGACACTTAGAGAAAACGAGTATAAGCAAAATGTCTCAGTAACGCACACAGTTTTATATTAAAATTGAAAATTATAATTGCAAAGTTTACATCTGTATGAGAAATGAGTCATCAGTTGTAGAACTTGCTTAGATTTGTCTATTTAGGTTTCCTCATTAAATAATGAATTAACACTCATGAGCTCTAGAGTGCAAGGATTAGTACTGAGCAATATTTATGCTGCAAATTTTCTTGTGGGGGTGGGGGGGATACCTTTGCTCTATCGTGTAGGAAAAGAACTGCCATACACAATGTCTGACAAGCCTCGAGGTGGCCCAGCCTTGCCTAGTTTGTTAATTACATCAGCCTTACAAAGGGAAGATTCATTCTAAGTGAAGACCAAAATATTAAAAACTCATTTTCTTTAAATGCTCAAAATACAAAAGATTTTAAAAGTTTAAAATTTTGGACTACATTTAAGAAACTAACTGGCAGGAAAATCCTTATAGCAAATAATACACTACTTACCAAAATAAATATTTTTAACAGTATTATACAAAAACATTAACAGGACAGTAAAAAGTATACGCCCATTAAAAAGAAAAAGGAATATAAGAGCAAAATTGGTTAATGTGGGAAAATAATCATTAACATCAATCTACTAAATAAATAAGAATATAAAGTCCATGAGCTAGGGCTGATACTCTCAAAAAAGCTGAATCCCAGTAGCAAACATAACCTTAAATGTGGTGTGTGAGAAGGCAGGCCTGAAATTGGCTGCCCCCTTGCCTGCTGACCAGCAAAGTTACCTGCTGTACCTTCAAGAGCCTAAGGTACAGGAGGTAACTGGATCTAAGAGCCACGGTTACTGGCTATGGTGAAGGATTAGGATTTTTTTTTTTATAGTTGTCACCAATTTTATATTTAAATGTGAACATTATAATTGTGATGTGCAAAGGTGATGACCGACTTCAGATAGTTTATATAGGTTATATGAAAAATAAAAATAAAAAACATTCAACACACAATTCTTACCTGGGCCAACTTGTCACTACATTCATGTTTGGTGGTTACTGGGTAACAGGACTGTGCTGGAGGGCAATGGAAACTTTCTGAGCGACCTTTTACAGAACATTCAGGTGTTCGCCCTTCTGTTATTAACAAGGCCAAAGAGACCAGGAATTCCTCTGCATCGTATTCAAAATATTCATCTAGAGTATCTGGTATGAAAAAAAAGAAAGAAAGAAGAGCCCTCGCTTTAATGTACTCTTCATAAGAACTCATCTTTTATGCCTAAAATGACTACTGTCACATTCCATATTCAACAAAATTTAAAAAAAAGAGAAAAAACCCAATCAAACAAAAAAAGGAAAATACAGACATTCCATATTCAAGTATATTCACTAACAAAGAGTGAAAAGAGAATAAAAATGAGGCAATTATAACAGTAAACTTTTGATTCACAAGACACAGCGTCAGGAAACGGTGGATAATTCAACATTCCAGTTAAGAAAAGGCTGGTTAAAATTATGGCATAAAATTGTTTTTATGAAAACTTTAGTTAAAATACCTAAGATTTAGGAATATCTTTTTAATCCTACAGATAACAATGTGTTTGGATGTCAAGTACAATAGTTTTCCCACACAAAACTTCACCAATAGTCAAAGGTTAAAATGTTTCATGTCATACATTTTTAGGTAAGATGTTTTATTACTATTATTAAATAGTAGAAAAAGATAAAGATCCAAATGCATGTTTCTCCTCTTTTTTCCCTTCTCCTTTCCTTAACTTGTTCCTTGTTCTCACAGCCTTAATTCTGTGATGTGGACGTTCCTAGCCACGGGGTCCTCTCTGACTTCCTATACAGTACCAGCAGCTTCAGAGGGAGACAATACTATAGTTACCCAGCAAGAGATGGCAGCCCCAAATTGCAATATATGAAGTGTGGTATTTTTTGGTTACTACACAATTCCAAACAATCCAATCTGCAGGTATTTTCACTTTTCTGTAGTAATTTTTAAATTTCTCACAAGTGCTCTAACGTTTTCAAACACAGTTTTAATCTTCAAAACTGTCAACCTGCTACACACATTGAACGTGCACACACATGCACATGCACAAAATTCAATCCTCTGTGCAGTCCAATTAAGCAACACATATTTGAAGTACCTCCTACACTGTATTAGGTCCCAGGGGGGCACAGTGTTACACTGCACACAGCTCCTAGTCTCAAAGGGTTTATGATTCAGAGATGATAGTAGAAACAAATGGAAGACTGTAGCATTTAACAAATTCCAAAGAAGTTCAGATAACAGTGATAAAATTTTGCAGAAGAGGTAGGTGTTGAGTAGAACCACCATAGAGAACGTGCAACTTGAATGGACAATTTCTATTGAGAAAATGTGAAAAGGGCAGGACTGGAGCTAGACTGTGAACAGTCTTGAAAGGTATGATGAAGAATACCTATTTGTAGCCTCAAGAACACTTATCTGGAAAAGAAGGAGCCCTAAAAGCCAACTTTATTGAGGTGGTATTTTAAGACCATTCAGAAAAGTTTCCCTAAAATGACCATTTGTAATACATAAAATAAGAGCCAACACTTAGTAACATTGCCAATGCATTGCCAGTTTTAAGTACTTCCTATACATCACTCATTCAATCTTCAGAACAGCTCTCGAAGGTGGGGACTATTATCACCATTTTACAGATAACTGAAGCACAGAGAAGGTTAAGTAACCTGAGCAAGATCACTCAGCTAAGGAAGAATTAGCAAAGTTGGAATTTGAACCTACGAAGTCTGGCTCCAGAATCTGGGTTCTTAACTACCCCATACATGCTTTCTTTCATCATGGCTATAAATTTTGCTTTTACATACTTTAATGTATGTTTGTAAAAATGTAAATGAAAAGAACATACATTTAACATATATTTTAATAACATTTTGGAATATTTATGGCATAGAATTAGTTTCCAGGAATAGGACTCTAATTTACAAGAATGTGCCAACTAGGGAAAAAAAAGAGAAGTCCCAACTTTCAACTAACGTTTCTCCAGAAACCAATGAGGTCATAAATCAAGGGTCTCCTGAGACTCATTGAGTTAAATTATGGTGTCCTTCGGAAGTAAGCAAAAGATGTAAAAAGGATTCCATTCAGTCTTTCTCTGGTGGTTCTGCAGGTTTTCAAGGCTAGCTCGGGCTTGCCATGGGCTGCATGGCAAGATTTTAGCTCCCGGGATCCTTCTCTGAGCTCATCCGGTTTCCTCACTCAGTTTGTGAGGTAATCCTGGAGAGCTAAGAATTGTGGCAGAGCAGTGCCTCCGAATCTATGGAATCTGAGGGATGCCAAGATGTCAGCTACTCCATGTGAGAACCAAGGATGGCCCACAGCCTAAGTCATGTCTCCAGGGGTGTATTTCTATTTTAAAAAAACCATCTACAGTATTTCCACTACTGAGAGAAAACTACCAGATCAGATTAGGAAAGGGGGACGGGCATGAGGAGGTGGGAGAGCATTTTTTAGAGTGTTTTTCTTTTGGGTTCCCAGGAGTCCCTGACTTATTATCTTTATGCCCGCAAAACTATAATTCATCTCCAAAGCCCTAGGAGGCAATGGTTTACTTACGCACTAGGAATCATCAAGTTTAATGTGATAAAAACTGAACTGTTATGAAAAAACCCTTTTGAATAATATAACATTTGACTAAAATTTGGGTGCTTTGGTCATTATCTCTTCAGGTAGTAAACTAAAAAAAATTCCAAAACCATGATCTGCAATCCTTTGGATGACTTATTGAACTTAGCCAGAATTATGACTATTTATATGAAAAATTTGAAACAAAGATTAGAGATGACAGTAGTTATCTATGTAACTATTACATAAGCATTGCAGGGAATAGCATGAATTATACAATGGCATTATGAAACACATAAAATACTGTCTAAGTGCATGTGACTATGTGATAACAACCTTTAGGAATTTGTCAGGAAAAAATTTATGGGTAATCTAAATTTTCATAAATGAGAATACTAAATTCCAGTAGTCATTAGAAAAGAGGCAGTTAAAATTTTGATAATGTCACCCTCTAAAACACCAGGGAGCAGAGTTTACTGTCATAAAGAATATGAATAGTAACTAGGAACTTCACGTCATGCTGAAGAAAATTCAACAGATATAACTTGATATTTTGATACATAGCTTACTCCAGAAATAAGTTATGATCTTAGGGCCTCTAAAGACAATTCACCATTACAAAAACAAATAGTCTTGGACTGGACTGGTTGCTTCTTTAGTGGCAGCTGTTCTGGCTTGGGAGTTTAGCCATTTTCTTAAAGTTCCCTATCTATTCCGTCCAACAAAAGAGGTGTACAATTTGGCCATTGGGAAAACTTTGAACAATCAGATTGATCCACAGATGAAATGGACTAACTTGGGAAGTAAATTCTTCATCAGCAGGGGTGTTTAAGGACAGACTGATAACACTTGCCAGGGGTGTCTTTGAAGGGATTTAGACATCCAGTGGTGGCTGGATTAGACTTGCAAGGGTTCTTTCAACCCTGAGAGTCTCTGAATGTCTGCTCTTCAGAAGTAGCTCCGAAAAAACCCAGAGGGAGAAACCAGAACCACTAACCTCCTTCTTGGGAGGCCCTAACGTGGAGCCTCTTAAACCAACACACTTCCTGATTTAGAGCCACACCCAGGATAATGCAGAATTACTTCAAAGCTCTGTCTAAAAGGAATGGAATAAGAATGTCTTACCCATTACTGGGTTGCTGTATGTGCTGTCCAGTTTACTTCTAAAACCTGCCAAGGTAGTAAAAGATTCCACGCCGCTCATGCAATGGAATAAGCAGGAGAACAATCTGGGGAATTGCTAGTAAGAAAGTTTCTCTAAAAATATTGTCCATTTGGAGGATAATCCGGAATATGAATCAAAATTCTCCTTCTATGAATTTATCCCAAGAAAATAACAGAACAAGCACACCAAGCTGAATGTTCGAGGATATTTATTAAAATGTTCATACCAGTTAAAAAAATTGAAATAAACCCAAATGTACAACAATGTGGGACTGGCTAAATACATTGTGTTACAGTTATACCTAAAATAATGATATAGATCTACTTCTAACAAGTATAGGTATTTACAGTGTAAGTGAAAGCACAATGTTTCAAAAGAAAGATGTTATGATTATATGTTTGTGGGGCCTGCATGCGTAGAAAAGTATACGCACAACAAAATATTATCGGTCTTAGAAAGCAAACACACAAACTAAATTTTAAATAAATTACTATTCTCTGACTGGTATTAGATAAATAAGGCCTATTAACTAAAAAACTAACATGTAAATAAAAGCATTACCTAGTGTCAAATATTTTAATTAAATAAGTATTTAATTAAGTATTTTAATTAAATAAATATTTTAATTATTGTTTTGTAGAACCTCTAGTAGGTACATCACAGTTTGGTTATTTAATATAGGAATTTGTGAAGCCACACATATGTAACAGCATACTGACTGGTTCTAGTGTTTTCCTTTCTCTTTCTTTCTCCCTTCCTCCCTTCCATTTTAAAAATAAACTTTAAAATATTAGGTAAAAACTAGAATCTCATACTGATATGAGAAACATATATGTATGGATCTAAGAATGGGTGTCAAGATCAACAGAAGAGGTTACGCAAAAGAATTGGACTCTCAGTTGAGATAGCCAGCATGTAGGTATTAAGACTTCATTTATTCAAAAAATATTTATTATACACCTACTGTGTGCTAGGCACTTTCCTAGTCACTAAGACTTGGAGTTTATATTCTAGTGGTGGCAGAGAAAAACAAAAACAAATTAATAAGAAAAGTATCAGCTGGTGCTAAGAGCTATGCCATAATTATAAAAAGGGTGATGTGAGAGCTACTATGTGAATGCTTTATACCAAGTATTCAGGGAAGGATTTTCTGAGCAGATGATATATAAACTGAGATCTGAGGAACAAGCCATTCGGAAATTAGGGGAAAGAGCATTCTGAGCAGGGGGTCTAAGGAGAGAATGAATGGGTAATGTCCCTGGAACTAAAAGAAGGTAAGTGAGGCTGAAAGGCAGTGGGAGAGAAGGGAAAGTGGTAGATGAAGTTCAGAATGGTGATCAAAGACTAGATTATAAAAAAATTTTGAAACAGTGCGTGGACTTTAAATTTTATCCTAAATGCAATGGGAAGCCATTGGAGGTTTTAACTAGAGAAATGACATCACCTGATTTACATTTTAAAATGATTACCCTGGCTGCTATGTTGATAATAGAACAGGAAAAAGAATCAAAGTATGTATAGTTAGTTTATTGCAGTTGTGCAGGGTTGGGGATACAGTTTTGAGAATCACTGGCATTTGGAGAGTATTTAGGGTCAAGCGTTACCTAGAGGAATTATGTAGGACACTCGTGACAGAGCCCTAGGGCACTCCAATAAGTAGCAATCTGATAGAAGATGACGAACCAGTAAAAGGAGCTGTCATGTAGGGTATCATGGAAGCCACAAGGAAAAAAAATGTTTCAAGGAGGGCGTAGTTAATGGTCTCAAACACTGGTGAGGTTTAATAAAATATAAACAAAGAAGTGACCACTGCATTTGATACTAAGAAGCCATTGGTGACCTTGACAATGATAATCTCAGTTGATGGTGATGATGGAAGATTGGACAGATATGACATACACTGTCAGTTATTCTGAAGGGTATAGATGACAAATACAAAAGTGTACTTTCCTAGTCCTCTCTTAATACAAAAACCATTCATGTTTCACAATAGCCCTTTCTATAAAAGCAAGGTAAGTATTAAATACGCAGTATCATCATTCATATAAAATTGTCTCCAAATCCCCAAAATGAGAAGAAGTTCCCTTCTAAGTCTATGGAACAGGGGCAGGAGATTTTCCTTCTCTTTGGTCCTGAAATCCAGTCACTAAATCTTACTAATTTGTTGTTTTAAATTTGTCTTGCAATGAAACACTTCGTTTCTAACCTCAAGAAAATTACCTAAAATTGAAAAAAAAAAAAAAGGAAATTCTCTAGTTAGGTTCTTATTACTTCATACCTGAATTACCACAACAATCTCCTAGCTATTGATTCCAGTGTAAACTCTCAAGCCTGTCATTAGGGCCAGGGCCACCACACAGAGCATTGCAAGATTCTGAGGTGAATGCTGCCTTTTGGAGCTGTACACTCAGGTGACCCTGCTTTGAAGTCTCAACTGTCTCCACCTTTGCTTCTTCATCTCATCTTTTATTAATCCCTACATGGCCTCTCTGTTTCAGCCAAACTGTTCTCTATACCATGCTCTACTTATTTCGCACCTTGTGCCATTGCTCATTCTTTTTTAGCTAATAAACATCATTGCTTGTCTCCTTTCCACCAATCCTGAGCTTTCTTTCTGAAGAGCTTTCCCGACTCCATTTTCATTCACAAAAGACCCTTTCCTAACTCATTTTCATACTGGTCTTTCACACTTACTGTGTACCCTTCCCCAGAACTTAGCCATCTTAGGCTATGAATGGTTACTTCAAGGTGCTAGCACACAATCTTAAGGGCATGAATTACACCTCCGCATGGGTAAGTTTCACTCTGTTCCACCGACATATTGTACTACTAACCTCCGCCAACCTTCTCCCAAACTTGGGGCACTGATCACAAATGTGACCATGAAAAAGCAAAGGGCAGATCAGTGTAAATCAACCGTCATTTCAGGAAAAACTCAACATTATCTTACCAGCTTCATAGTGACAGCAACCCATCCATGTCTTTATAGTAATATTCTTAATATTTCACAGATGTATACTTCCTAATGGGTTAAATTCTATACACACTGAAATATTTTTGGTTTCTAACCTATACATTCCAATCTCAAAGGTATGTGTTGTGTTTCTGTTTTGAGTGAGAAAAGGATCTTAGAAATCATGTAGTCTCATCTACCTTACTTATAAATGAAGAAAATCAGGTACAAAGACATCTCTTTCTGGCTTACTGTTGTATATTGTTGCAAACTAGAATCTAGTTTTCTTTATTTCTACTACAACTTGACTTATATACCATGAGAAGTCTTTAAGGGGAGAATAAAAGGCAAAGTTGATGTTAGTGACAAGTATAAAAAAATAGTGGCCATGTCTGTAAACAAAAGAGCAATTTTATTTTCCTTTTTTTTAAGGAGGGCACAGCTCACAGTGGCCCATACGGGGATCGAACCGGCAACCTTGGTGTAATTAGCACCACGTTCTAACCAACTAAGCTTAACCGGCCACCCCAAAGAAGCAATTTTATATGTGCACTATTATTTTATGGGTATTAGTTACACATAAATATTTTCGCTTACAGAAGAGTATCTCCAAATACAAAAATATTCTTTAGTTGTTAAGCAACAATAAAATTTAAACTGAATTTTAAAAGGTCCTCGCAGCACCTGTTATGAGAAAAGCAAGTCATCTGTAAACAAACTGATTATGGAAGGACTTTTAAAAGCAACTTTCTGGGTTTGCATGTGGTTTGTGGAATTCAACCAAATATTTCTGTTGTACATTTACATTTTATAATAACCACTGAAGTTAAAACTGTGATTAAAGCATTATAATATTCTGAGGTGCCATCTGAAAAACTAAGTCATATATATGCTTTTTATAATAATCTAGCTCTTTGAAAATTGGCTATACATTTTAATTGCTATATAATCCAAACATTCAATTAAACAAAGATGATCACCATCGTTTTAAGTTGTGAAGTGTTTTATCAAGTGCTTCCTCATTTTAATTCTCATGATGTAACACAGAGTAATAGTTAAGAGCATGAACTCTGAGGTCAGGCAACCAGTTCTTCTACTTGCTAGTTTTCTGGCTTTGTACAGTCACACAACCTCCCTTTGCCTCAGTTTTTCAATCTAGTAAATGGGAATAATAATAGTATCAAGCTTCAGAGGATAGTTACCAGGATGCAGTTATTATTTGTAAAGTTTTTGGAATATTGCCTGGCACTTGGTGGGCACCACATAACTGTTTGTTAAATTTAAAATAAAAATAAATGCAATGATGTAGGTCTTTCTCTCATTTTATAGATGAGAAAACTAAATTTATAAAATCATTTGCCCAAGGTCACATACATTACCAGTAAGTAGAAAATCATCTCTAAGGAACAGTTCTTAACAATTCTCAATTACAGAAGCTCATACTTATTTTTCATTTCACATAAAAATGATTCAAGAGCCTACTTTACCAACTCAGGGCATAGATTCTAGAAAGCTCCTCAGACAGAGGTGTCTTCAAGGATTCTTGGTATTAAAAGAATTTGGACAGCTACTCCTTTCTTTTTTTACATGTCCTCTGTTTAAAGCTCTCCCAATTTAGATATCACGGAAAAGGCCTAGATCAGACAGTTCCAGAAAGAGCAAGAGGATATTTCATTTAGAAACATTATCCTTATAATGCTTAGAAAAGATGTACAATTATATTTCCTTATAAATAAAGTATTTCAATGTTCTGTTTTGTGCATAAAAACACTTAGAGTTAATTAAAATCAAGCCTGGTCCCTTTATCACCAAAGAAAAACAAGTGGCTTCTGTAGGCAAAAAGACATGGAGTAAGATTTAAAAAAGAAAAAAAGAAAAAAGGCCAAGTCCTGACTTTTGTGTAGAATTCATGAATTAAAGAACTCAAAGGAACTTTCAAGAGCATGTATTTTTATTAATTTATAGATGAGAAAATTGGACTACAGAGAGATAAAGTGTTCAGCCACACACAGAAATATAATGGTAAAAGTAAGGCCGAAACCAAGATCTGTGTGTGCAAAATGTTAGAAATTTGAGGACTGATTTACAAATCTCATCCAGTCTGCCTAAATTCTACCACCCTACTAAGTCCAATTCCAATTCTGACTCAGGGGAGAATCATGGAGGGAGAATGATTCTTAGGTATTTGCTGGCTTAGTATCCAGGTCGTTCTTGTTGCTCATCCTGTGTCAGTTAACCAGCCTCTGGACATCAGTTCTGGTCCTTACTGTAAAACATCTCAGTGTCTAATTCCCAATCCCTGTGAATTCTAACTGGGTTTTCCAGTTTACATGGCTACCATGTAATTTAATTCCTAATTAAATTAGCATTCCTACCAGAATGCTCTTTGTCTTTCTGCCCATGCAACCACTCAGGACCCTATTGATGCCTCTGAGAAATAAAGTGCTTACCTACCTAAGGTGTGTTTCTTCAATATCTATTATATCTGGTATGGATTCCTGCATTACATGGGCACCCAAACTAAAATCTCACACTTTGAAAGTTGCAAAAGAAGAGCTGTGAGTTAGAAAACACCAAATAGAGAAGGGAAGCAGGAGTTCAAGTGTGTTAAAAGGAATTAAAGAGTACACTGTTATAAACTCCATATTTTCCAATGGAGGAATTGAAAATCTTCTAACTTCTTTCTAGTTCCCAGTTTCAGTTAAATTTCAAGTCAGGTGGGAAGCAGATGCAAAAAGAAATCCTCTCATAAGCTTTGGTGTTCCCACCGCAATGATCACAGGGCTGTAACGACTGTTAGTCTCAAATCAGACTATAAACTCTAGGCGTGCAGGAGCCAGGTCTAACATATTTATCATTCTATTACCAGTGCCAGGACACTACCTGGCATATACAAGGTGCTCAGTGAATACATAAGCAAATGAATGAGTGCTTATGTGTAGCTATGTAGCTCATGAAAAGACTTTGGCACTTGTATATCAACTTGGAGAATTCAGATATAAAACAAGTAAACTCAGATTATTAGCTCTACAACAAATGGCAGGTTGAAGGTGGTGAGGACCTCAGGCAACGTACAAGAAGTCTTTTTACCTTCTATTTTACTGTTTTTGAAAAAACACAATTTAACTTATTCACACTGATATTTTAATAAAGAGTTGTTAACACACACACATACACACATACACACACACACACCCCACTAAAATGATATTATGTATGTTCCTCGGCCTTAGTCAACAGTACTTCAAGATAATTTATATCATTAATTCCAACTTGATAGCCAGTTCTGCTATCTGACAGTATCTTCTCCAAAATACTAAAAGCTAGTAATTTTGAGGGGCAGGTCTCGTAGATTTCATCACATTAAATAAATCTCACAGAAATCAAAGGAAAAGCCTTGGCCAATTCCCTAATCACTAATTCTCTATCCTTAATAATTAGCACCACTAGTATAACCAATGGAAATAAATGAAGAAAGGCAGGCTTAGTGATTTGACACGTGGGAATTAGGAATTGAAATTATTTTTGATGCTTTGAAATGTTTCTTAAAGTTTTCTATGCTGCTGTTTATGTTTGAAGGCATTCTGACTATCAAGTTCAGAACTAGTATTTTGAGAACTTTTTACATATGCAAAAATTAAGATGATTGTTAGTAAAATCAATATAAGATATTCATTCAATCATTCTTAGATATTTTAAGATTAATAGTATTTTATAAAGCACTTTGAACTTCTTGAAACAAAAAATCTAAATAATGTTAAAAGCCAAACATTTCTAGTCCTAAGACTAAAAACAACCTAAGAGAATTCTGGCAGAATAGAAGGTGTTCCTTTGATAGGAGATATGACAGGCTTGTGTGCTCAGAACTCAGGCCACACTGAGTTCCTATGTATTTCTAAGTTACTTACAGCCAAGTAATAACATAAGTACTAACCCTTTATCCACCTTCACAATTACCCACCAATTTCAATTTGTTTACCATCACTATTTACTATAATGATAAAAAAATACAATGCTATGTAGTTTTTAAAGCACTATTGTAGATTATAGCAAATCTTTTGAAAAAGTATGTATTTTATGTCATTTAAACTGGTTGGGTGATTATATTATAGATTAGAAGCTTGTATGACAAAGAAATATGGCATTTATGATTAATATTTACATATCTTCCATTAAAATAATTTTAACTAAAAATGTTACACAGGCATAACATAAAAAACTCTTTTATAGTAGTAAAACAATTGGTGAGTTCATAAAACAATTTCAATCTAATTAACTTATCGTTGGATTTTTTTCCCACCCAATTCATCTGACATTTTCTAGGTCACAAAAGAGCAGAAAGAGTTCATCAAAGGCTAAGGAAGGTAAAGCGCGTCCTTCATGCAATTCTGAAAGGCGACTCTCTTCCCAGAGGACTGTAATTGGCTGCCATAACAGACATCTCCTTTTCCTCTCCTAACCAGATTCCCAATAACACAAAGCCTTTTAATATATACGTGCCATCCACATTCCTCCAATGGCTCCTTCACAACTCAACCACAGTCATTTCTGTGGAGGTAAGGGTATTTTTTAAGAAAACAACCAGTTAAGATTAAAAGGATAAGTAACTAAGAATTGGAATCAAAGAGAGAAAATGGGAGAAAAAGGGCAGGGAGAAATAAAACAAATGAAGAGGAAAGAACAAACAGCAGGAAACTAAGAAGGGGGTAAATATAAAAGGAAGAAGAGAAAACAGAGTAAGAGTAGAGCTTGAAAAGTTGATCAGATGGGGGGGAACGGGGGGGGGACTTTTAAGAAAAGCCCTGTGTTCCCTAATTGTTTCTCACACCCCAAAGTAGGCCTCCCTGTCTTCTCACACATGGTCTACGAGCACCTCTACAAAAGGAGCCCTAAACTTCTAAAAGGGTTGTGTTCTAAAACTTTGTCCAAGCTGGTTATTGAGCATTTAGAACAGCTGTCTTTTTTTTTTACCCCCTTCTTCTGCCTCCCCCCACACCCCACTGTGGTTCAAGCCGTTGTTTCTCAGTCTAGTTGTGTAGGACACAGCTCCCTGGCCCATGCTGGTGTTATGGGCCTTGCGCCTAGGAGCAGGGCGCTCCAACCACCTGAGCCACCCGGCCGGCCCCCAGCTGTCTTTATTATAGTTCCTGTGCACCAACGGAGCGAAGCTACACCAACGGCACCATGGAGACTGAAACAAACAGAAAAACCACCGAAACAAGGAGAAAGTATTTGCAATCCTAATAACCAACAAAAGATGAATATCCAGAGTATTTCACCTAAGAACCCAGAGGGGCTAAAGAACGTAAGTTGCTGAACTCCTCTAATCATCACAAAATACAAATTGGAGACACCATGACATACCATGTCACAATTACCAGATTTGGGTTGGAAAAATTAGTCTAACCAACTAAGTATTGGTAAATGTGTAGGTCAAAAAAGTATTCATACCTGCTAGTAAAAGTATACACTGATGCAACCAAATTGAAAAATAATCAGGCATTATTTATCAAAGAACTGCATGTCCTATAACTCAATAATTACTCCCCTAGGTAAAGAACCCAGAGAAAATTTTGTGCGTGTGTACTAGGAGACCAATATAACAATATTCAAAGAAGCAATGTCTGTAAGAACAACAAAAATTCTGGAAACAATAACAAATATCTATCATCTAGAGAAGGGATAAATTATGGTACATTCATATAATGGTATACAATACAACAGTGGACATAAATACAAGAATAAGTGAGAGCTGCATGTGGATTATAGCAGACTATAACTAGCATGATTCTATTTATACAAAAGTTTAAAAAACAAGCGAAATTAAACACCATACTTGATGGTGACATACATATGGAGTAGAAGTATAAAAATAAAGCACGAGGGAATAATTAACCCAAAATTCCAAACCGTGGATAGTTCGCGTGTGACTGGTGGGGCTGTGACTGAGGTGAGGCACACAGGAGCCAGCAAACAAGGGACTGATGATGTCCGTGGACAGCAGCTGCATGAGGGATCGTTCTTACTATTACTCTCCGAACTGTCAGTAATGCCCACATTCTTTGTATGTACAATGTGTTCCATAATTTAAAAAAAAAACACATTACTACATTGTCTTACATACATGACAAAAATAAACTTTTGAAAATTTCAGCACACACATGGAAAACCAACACCTGGAAATTGCGCACTAATGTAAAACAGTATTATCTCGTGAAAAATAAGCACTGTGCTGGGATTAACCTCTTTTGTTCTACCCTGTTTCCCCAAAAATAAAACCGAGCCGGACAATCAGCTCTAATGCATCTTTTGAAGCAAAAATTAATATAAGACCGGGTATTATATTTATTATATTATATTACATTATATTATATTATTATATAAGACTATAAGAACTGATGCATTAATTTTTTTTTTTTGCTCCAAAAGACACATTAGAGCTGATTGTCCGGCTAGGTCTTATTTTCGGGGAAACATGGTAGGTTTGACTCTTGTCAGATTATGCCACCTCTAAAAAAATCCCTGCCAGCTTTAAGATTCTAGAAATTATTAAGGTGAAGAATCATTGTATAAAATAAAGAGGAAAGACAATACTCAATTTATAGTATTGCTTAACTTTCTACAGGATACAAAGCTGATAAATTCAAATAATGAGAAAACACCTATGCCTAATTTGCCACATATATATTATTTCTAGAATGAATTTTACTTTTTTACTTTTTTTCATGTAAGAATCAGGCTTTCAAGCAAGACTTACTTTGAATTGAACACCAAAATTGAAAACTACTATTAGCAAAAAGTTAGAAGATTCCCTTGTTGGTTGGACAGATAACTAAAATGTTCTAAAACACAATAATAATGACCTAAGTAATTGTATGGCTCAAAAAGTTTTCTTTTGAAATTGAATAGGCAGTCCTTCGCTTTCACATGAGTACAGTATTTGCTTTTGGGGTAAATAAATGTCACTAAATGTACAATAGACCTACAACAAAGTTGCTTCCCTAGGGTGTTTGCATCTTGTAATGCAGTCTGCTAGAAGTCATGGACTCTTCTGTTTGTGGCAGAACTTAAAGTACCTCTATTAGTCTAGTCTTTACAAACTATATGACTCAATTATTTATAGGGTTACTACATGTCTGCCTCCTATAAACTGTACAAGGGCAGGGATTTGGGTCAGTTCTGTTGACTAACATAGCTTCAATACCAGAAACTATGACTGGTACATAATAGCACTCAAAAATATTTGTGAACAAAATTATTTATTTCTACATTGTGAAGAAGCTAATTATATAAATCAATACTACATCCAGCTGCTAACAGTGTTATTATTTCCTAAATAACTTTCCCTTCATTATAAGAAGTTAGCTGTATATCCACTGACTAAAAACATTTTAAAGTAGAAAAAAACCAATTCAATCTGAATTTTAGTTGATGATAGTATTCAAAAGGTACAGTACTTCAACTTAATGAGGACAATATATTGACTGTAACTTAAGCAAGAAGCTCTCTTAATGATTTCTCTGGTATCTAAGAGATAATTTATTGTTTGATAACCACATTGCTTATAATAATTTCTTTTGTTGGTTTCAAATGATCTTAATTTTGTTAACAGTTAAGAGGTTTTAAAAACGTCAAATTATAACTCATCTAAACCTTTGGAAATTTTGAGATTTGATACTCTTATTGCACTGTGATGGTTCTATAATATAGCCTGAGAGAAAAAACAAAACAGGGCTTTATGATTGAATAGATGTCAATTCAAATACCAAGTGACTCTAGGCAAGTTAAAATAATAATTCTTACCTCTGAGAAATTTCTGAGAAAAAAAGACGGCCCTTTGAGTTTTGTCATATCTTGCTATGATAGGAAGTATCAGATTAGATTTCAGTTATTATTTAACCTTAAACAGTAAACCCATTGTAGTCAACAAGTATTTAAAAACTTCTTCACAGCCAGAAGCCATTCTTGGTGAAGTTTTCATATAAAGGACCAGAATGTAATTTAAGAAACTATTAATTTCATGAGGTATTTCCTTTATAATGTAATTTATTCAAGGCATGCCATGATGCATAACCTCTTCCCATCTTCAGAAATGAAATGATATTATACAACATAACTGATGGCCAAAGAAAAGTAAAAATTAAAATTCACATACAGATTTGAAAACAAAATTGACCTTTAATAACTATTTTGTAACTGCAATAAGTAAAATACTCACTGTAGAATTCAAGTTTATTATTTCACAAAGATAGCAGTAAGACCCAGCAAATTCAATCCTGGGCAAGTTCAGGCATGTTACTTAATTTCTTCATTTATAAAGTGGTAATGATAAGAGTTAGGGGAGAAAGGAACTTCTTCCCTTTCCTCAGATTGGACTTCTGTACACAGGGAGAGCAGGACTTTACCACAAGTCTTATCTCCCCACCAGGGTGTATATTTAAGGTAAAACAGTTGATTTCTATATTCACCACTTTTATGAATTTTTCCACAAATCCGGTGGGGTCGCTAACCTGGCTGGTTTGATTTTGGGAGTCAGTGGGCTATTTCCAGTCACTATGGAGTAACAAGGACCTGATTTATCCACACACCTTAAACCACAAAAAATACACAAACAACTGTTTTCAGGTGTTGGACAACAGACATTGCAGGACAGTGATCCCTGAGAGGGAAATAAACAGGTGAGCCCTACAATTGCCCAACCTTACTGCCTGGAGTAAGTTTCTAGGCTGAGTGTAGGAAAGAGGAAGCCAGACAGAACCCAACAGTCTCTGAATTGAGGACAAAAGAATTAGGGGGAAGGGAGGTCAAGGTGGCTAAAGTTGCAGGGCAGAGTACCAGACAGGAGAGAGTAGCCCACAGAAAGAGAGCTCTTGAATAACAGAGAAGTAGTGAAAGAAAAAAAAAAAAACTTGTCAACCTACAATTCCTTAAAAAGCTAAGCAGAATGCTGTTTTAAACACAGAAAAGCTGAAAAAAAATTCATCACCAACAAACCTGCACTATCAAAAATGTTAAGTGAAGTCCTTCTGTCATAAGGAAAATATCATTTAGAAATCTGAAGCTACACAAAGAGCACTGGAAATCATAAACATGTAGGCAAACATAAAATAATTTATTCTTAGTTTTTACATCACTTTTAAATAGAATTGACTAAAAGAAACATAGGAATGTATTGTGTGATTTAGAACTATAGAAGCAAAATGCATGGTAGCAGTAGCATAAAGGACAATGAGGGTAAAATGGAAGTATATCATTGTGAGGTTCTTGCATTATACACAAAGCGATATGATATACTTGAAGGTAAACTGTGACAAGTTAAAGATTATTATCACATACCTTAAAGTAACTAGTAAAACACAAAACCAAAAAAATCCCACAAACCTAATTATAATTAATAGGTTAATGAAAGAAATACAAAGAATTATTTTAAAATTCACTCTAAAAGAATGAAAAAGGAACAAACACCAGAGGGGACACATAGAAAACAGTAAGATGGTAAATTTAATCCCATCCATGTTAATAATAATCTTCAATGTGAATGGTCTAATAAAAAAAGCAGAGATTTTCAGATGGGATTAAAAAGCAAGACACAATTATATACTATCTATAAGAAACCCCCATTGAATATATACAGATATGAATCAGTTGAAAGTTAAACACTAGAAAGATATACCACGCTAACATTAATCAAAAGAAAGCTGGAATGGCTATATTTATATCAGAGAGGTAGACTGCAGAACAAATAAAATTGCAAGTGATAATAATAGCTATTTCATAGTGACAATGAGGCCAATTCATAAAGACAGCATAACAAGCCCTAAACATTCATGCAACTAATAAAATAATAGCTTCAAAATGTATAAAGTAAAAACTAATAGAACTGTAAGGAGAAACAGATGCATCCACAATTATATTTGGAGATTTCAACACTCACTTTCCCAATAATCAATAGAACAAGGAACAGAAAATCAATAAGAATGTAAAAACAGTACTACTATCATCTTGACCATATTGGCATTTACAGAACACTCAACAAAAGCAGAATACACACCTTTAGGTTGGTACACACAAAACATTAATCCAAATAGACCATTATTCTGGGCCATAAAACAAGTCTCAATAATTTGAAAGGATTTAAATCATGAAAAGTATATTCTCCAACCACAAAGGAATGAAATTAGAATATAGTAAGAGCAAGATAACTAGAAAATCTCTAAGTATTTGGAAACTAAATGACCGGTGTGGTTTTAATAGTCATTGGAGCACCCCTTTACTCTCAAGTGAGGTTACCAAATGCTATGGGCTGAATTGTGTCCCCCTAAAATTCAATGTTGAAGCCCTAACCCCCAATGAGATTGTTATTTATATTTGGAGACAGGACTTACAGGAAGTAATTAAGGTTAAATGAGGTCATTAGGGTGGGGTCCTAATCCAATAGAAATGGTGGCCTCATAGGAAGAGGAAGAGAGAGAGCGCTCTCTGTGCAGACACAGGCACCAAGGAAGGCCCATGTCTGCACACAACAAGAAGGTTCCGGTCTGCAAGCCAATAACAGAACACTTACTGGAAACCAAATCAACAAGGCACTTTTTTTAATATTGTAATTTTTCTGAGTCATAAATACTTCTGTGTAGTTTACTTCAGTTATTGTCACAAATTCTCTCTGGTTACAGATTAAAGAAGTATCAGAAAAAGTCTAGACAGGTTACGTAACCTTCCTAAAAATACATAGAAAATCTCTAAAATGAACAAATCTTAGTCCCGTTTCAGTATTTAGTTCCCTAGTCAACACTGTCTCTGCTAAGTCCAATGCAGATATCATTACAAATTTTCTGGCTTTTTGTTTCTAAAAAGTTTTTTAAACTACTTGTTTTTAACAACTGAAACAGAGTTGGCCTAGATGAAGTCTCTGTGTCTTAAGGATTTAGAAATGGTCTAATCCTAAATGTCATTATTATATTTGATTACAACTTGAATCCATTGAAAATATTTTACTCAGCATTTAAAAACAAAGAAATTTCTTTCCCACAATTTTTCTACTTTCTAATAAAAATTTTTAATTGATTATACTGCTAAATGTGGTACAAAAGCTTTTTAATATTGCTGATATGAACTAATATGAAAAACTGCCAAGATATACCAAGTGAAAAAAAGAAGTTGTAGAACACTGCATATAAAAATGCATATAACATTTTTGCATATATCAGTTGTACAGTTATACAACTGGTATCAATTTTTACAGGAAAAAAACCACAGAAATACATACCAAACTGCTTGTTACAGTTAACCCTAGGACTGTGGGATAGGATGATAGGGAGTCATTTACTTTCTATGTTTATGGTTGCTCAATTTAACAAATAATAATACAGGATGCCCAGTTAAAACTGAATTTTAGTATAGGCCATACTTATCTTAAAAAATTATTCTTTTATCTGAAACTCATTTATCTGGGCATCTTGTATTTTATTAGAAAAATGGCTGAACCTCTTCCAGTAAGCGCCTGAGGTGACCTCTGAAAATTCGCTATTCGCTTGACCCAGAGAACCCCATAAAATCATGTAAATTGAGAGGTTCAAATCTACGTGTTCATTTTAAGAACACTTGTAAAACTGCCCGGGGCCATCAAGGGTATGCCTACCCAAAAAGCCACCAAGTATTTAAAGGATGTCATGTTACAAAAGCAATGTGTACCGTTCCATCGTCGTTTCGATGGAGTTGGTAGGCGTGCCCAGGCCAAACAGTGGGGTTGGACGCAGGGTCGGTGGCCCCAAAAGAGTGTAGAAATTTTACTGCACATGCTTAAAATGCAGAGAATAATGCTGAACTTAAAGGTTTAGATATAGACTCTCCGGTCATTGAGCAGAGCCAGGTAAACAAAGCTCCCAAGATGCGGCGCAGAACTTACAGAGCTCGTGGGTGAATTAACCCATAGATGAGCTCTCCCTGCCACACTGACGGGATCCTTACTGAGAGAGAGCAGATTGTTCCTAAACCAGAAGAGGAGGATGCACAGAAGACAAAGGTCTCCCAGAAGAAACTGAAGAAACAAAAACTGAGAGTAAATTCAGCATGAAATAAATGCTAATAAAAGTAAAAAAAAAAAAAAAAGCTGAGCAAGCTTATGCTTTACATGTCTAATGTCTGAATTTAGATGTTTACACATGTTGCATACAGGTTTGTTATGTGTATATAACAACCAAAAACCCTCTGATATAAATGATTTATATATTAAATCCCTATAATAAACAAATTGAACGATCAAAACTTTAAAAGATCAAGTTATGGATGATACATAGAGAAAAATTCCATTTCAGTTTTATGAGGCTAGGGGAGAGTGGAGATAGATACAGGCACCAAAACTGCAGACACTGCTTATCCCTGGGAAAGTCAGCACAGCAGGAGGTGAGGAAGAATCGGCAGTTTTCCCAATTTGTTTATACATTTGTTTGTTTGTTTAAATTTTGTTTCAAACACCAGGTACTACTTCTATAATTTTTTAAATCAAATTTTTCAAAACTGGGAAGGTGGGACTCAAAGACACATACAAGGTACATGTGTCTTGAACAGCTTTTAAAATCACAGATAAGAAACACAAAAACACTAGAGGAGGATTACCAACTTTTTACTTTGCTAGATATTTTTTAAAAGACTTCTGACATAAAAACTGACATAAAATGACTAATTATATATGAAACTTTAAGGCCTCTATCTCATATAAGCTTTTTAAGACAGAACAGAGTATTTTTTAAGAGTTTTGAGTATACACAGTGACTGAGGGAAAAATATTAAGTATCTACCATACACCAAATGGTTCTCACATTTTAATTTGTCTGAATTTTGTGAGAGACCAAATAAGAGCCTCCCAAACATGTCCATGTTCCAACCTCTGGAAACTGTAAATATGTACCTTGACATTAGCACTGAGAAAGAATACCCACTGGTTCCTGCAGTAACTCGACCACTTGAAGAAGGCAAACAATGCCACCCTTGTAACCATTTGTTCAAGTGAATTCATTCATTAACCTCTGCACTAACGTGGGAAGATCAATTATTCAGAATGGAAAATTACAGTTTAATTGTTCCAATCTCTGGAAACTATAAATATGTACCTTGACATTCAAAAGGAACTTGACAGATGTGACTAAGTTAAGGCTCTTAAGATAGGGTTTTTGTCCTGGATTATCCTGGTGGGCCCTACACAATCACAAATCCTTATAAAAGAGAGGCAGGAGATCAGAGAGGAGAGAAGACTGCTATCTCTGAAGATGAAGAAAGGAGCCATTAGCCAAGGAATACAGGAGGCCTCTAGAAGCTAAAAAAGTCAGGGAAACAGACTTTCCCCAAGAGACTCCAGAAGAAACACAGACCTTTGGACCCATTTTAAATCTCTGACCTCCAAAACTGGGAGACCATAAATTTGTGTTGTGTTAAGCCAAAAATTGTGGTAATTTCTCACAGCAGCAATAGGATCCTAATACAAGTGTCATCTCAGAAGCTTGTAGCAAATGTATATGCCCAGGTCCTGCTCCCAGAGATTCTGACTGAGGTGGTCTGCATGCTTAACAGGAAAGCTCTATACCTCTGACGTAGGTGATCTCTGTATCACACTTTGAGAAATAGCACTTTATATCATACATCAAAATAAATACCTCAGGTAAAATAGTCACATCTAAAACATAATTTTAATGGGGAAAACTAGCAGAATATGCAGTATGTATTTATTTGACCTATGGAATAGGTATCTCAGTTTGATAATAACAGAAAAATGCACACAAAGGAAAGTACTGGCAGATTAAAATGTATAAAAATCTAAATATTCCTGAAAGATAAAAAAAACAGAAGGGGAAATAGTTCTATAATATCTGGTTAACAAAGTATTCCTAGGTTTATTATATTATTCTATATGTTATTTTAATTAAATTATTGCTACTTCAAAAGTTAATTGAAAAGAGAAATAAAGAATTTATTCACGTAATGTGAAATAGAAAAGTAAATACATTGAGAGAAATTATTTCATCTCTCTGGAGAGGATGTTTAATCAGAAACGTAGAAAAATGTATAATAAAGTCCATTACGTTAAACAACAACACAACTTTATATTTCTTATGATTTTTTAAATAATGCATAATATATATAAAGATGACCTGTATCAATGACAACAAAAAAATTGAAATAAGCTTGTGAAAGTTTGTTTGCTTGCTAAAATAAGCTTTCTAAAGCTCCTTGCTGAGGAGCTTTACTACTAAAAAATTTTAACATTTCACTTTAAAAGCAAAATTAGAAGAAAATATAAAGTGCTACCTGTCTACCTCTTACTTTCACCATCATTTCAAAAAAGAAAAGGGATTTAATAATAAAAAATTGGAAGGTGCTATCACAGAAAAAGGACAGTCCCTGTTGAGAAAGGCTGCCATCTTTGCCATGACAAAGGAAAAGCAGATGTTAGACTAGCACTGGGCTGACGACTAGCCTTTGGGAACCATCACCGGAAGGTACTAAGCGGAAAGCTGTTTGACTTCAGCCTCTGTGTGACTAGTAACCAAGAGTCCAGTTCCAGTTCTGTGGGGTCCTTCCCCACTGCTCCCACCTCAATCAGCCTGAGAACCTAATCATTTAAAGGAGCAATGATCGGCAGGGTAGAGGTCATGTTCCACAAAAGTGGAAAACTGCCAATTCTCAAAAAGGGGGCAATGGACCAGAAGTCTATGAGAATGATAGCTTGCCAAAAAGAAAATAAGATGATGTAATAGCACTGAGAAAGAATAGCCACTGGTTCCTTCAGTGACTCGACCACTTGAAGAAGGCAAACAATGCCACCCTTGTCGCCATTTGTTCAAGTAGATTCATTCATTAATCTTTGCACAAATGTGGGGAGATCAATTATTCCGAATGGAAAGTTACACTTTAATTGTAAATGGCTATTGTAATGATATCATCTTGCTATATATATAAGGTGGGTGAAAACAGAAACAATATTTTTTTCTCTAATTTATTTTCCTCCAAGGCAGTTTCATATTCCTCTATTTCCCCTTTAAAATGGTAACTCAGTATTCCTTTCATAAAGGTAATGATCAAGCAGTGGGATTTAATGCTAGTGTACTACTTTTAATTAATGTTTTATTAGACAACTCTGTGGCCATTATCATCAACTTCAGTCAGCCAAGTATAGACTATTTCCTAGAACCAGATTACACTCATTTTAGTTCAGCCAATTCACACAATACAACTATACTTAATTTAGTTATTATGATCAAGCAATTATTTATTGTTGTATTATTCAAAATCATCTATTTAGAAAATAAATGTGCCAATCTGCTTTCATAATAAACTAACCTCAAGGCCTTGGGAAAGGTCAATTAAACTCGGTGACCCTCAGCAAACTCACTTGTAAAATGAAGGTGTGTGAAACCAGTGGCCTCTTCCAATTTAACTAATATCTTGCACCAATTTTTGGAGTCATAAAATAATACGGTCCCATTTATTGTTAGTATCACTTTGGCCAAACACAGACTGGTGGTGGTATATCTAGCCTCCCGCAAACTAAAAATAATAATGGGTGCTGATCACAGTATAAAAGTTGTCCAAACCACAACTATTTTTACTTTCTGTGACTCAAAATCTTAGAATCATCTGTAGTCCTCCTCCCTTTTGCTCATCCCCAGTAAGCCATCCCTGGTGAAGTCTGACTGCTTCTATTAACAACCTTCCCCATACCTGATCCCTAACCAGTTCTAGTTTGCCCAGAGTACTGGATACATAAAGGGCAGTCATGAGAGAAGCAGTGAAAAAAGGTAGATAGGGTCCTTTTCCACCTCATCTCTCAATACTCTTCTTTATGCCTCCAAAGCTCTGGCTAAACTGATTTACTCATTTTCTCCTAGAGCCACCTCAAGATGATCCACCCTCTGTATTCCACTGAATCACTAGAATTCCTCCTATTTCCACCACGCCCCTCCTGGCAGGCCTCATGGCACTCTCAGTTGTTCTAATCCTTCTCTCCAACCATGCCAGCCACGCCATGGAAAAACCTTGTGGTAAGGAGGTGACTTATCCTTTTGTGTATCAGGAGAGCACTCCAACTCTCTTAACCCTCTTACTGCTTTTCTGGTCTGCACATACTTCACTGATTTATCAATGATTTCCCAAAATTATAGTTAGTGAATCAAACATCATTTCAACTAATTTTTTCAAAACTGCATCTCGAAGGCTCAAATCTCACCATTTATACAAATCTTTTAAAACATTCTTTGGAAGTGTTTTAAAATTTTCTTAATAGTGGTCCTGAATATTTCTATTACGTTCATTCAAAATTAGATTTGTGTGTTGCTCTTGTGCATGGGGATTTTTTTATTACATTTTTCACAGAGTTTCTACTTTTGTGGAATTAAAACTTTAACTTTACTACTTGATTAAAGTTTTGACAGATTTAAAAAATTAAGGTATAAAATAAAGAGATGACCTCTATTTCAGCTTAAATACACAATTCTTCAATAGGTTTTATTCCATCTCATCCGGTCCCATTACACTCTTCCATGGCTTTTTACAGTTTTTAGAAGAGCTCAATGCAACTTACATTTTTCCTTCCTAAAACTTAGCACAACTCAAATTACGTCAGTATTTGCATCTCTCCTCTATCTAACCCATTAAGCTCCATGAGCAAGTTGATCTTGTTGCCCAGCACAGGGCTTAGCATGAACAAGCACCTGAACACTTGTTGAAATAATGAATGGTCAATATTCCATCATATGTTGTTTTCTTCTATTTCAGCGTATTTCTGTTTAAAGTGATAAAATCTTGCTGTTATCCTTTCCAGATAACTATTGTTTTATTCTTCTCTTGGATTTAATATTTTAATTGCCAATTGTTTTTCTATTTTTTTCAAATTAAAAAAAAATCAAAATTGGGAATAAAATTCTACAAATGTATCATCTAAAACAATGCGATAAACCTAATTAGAATTTCCTGATCTTTCTTTGCTTCCTAAAGCAGGTCTTGGTTTAGTCAAAAGGAGTTTATTTCTCTTTCGCACTCAAATTGTTTTTTTTTTTTTTTTTAAGATTTTATTGGGGAAGGGGAACAAGACTTTATTGGGGGAACAGTTTGTACTTCCAGGACTTTTTTTTTTTCCAAGTCAAGTTGTTGTCCCTTCAGTCTTAGTTGTGGAGGGCGCAGCTCAGCTCCAGGTCCAGTTGCCATTGCTAGTTGCAGGGGGCGCAGCCCACCATCCCTTTCAGGAGTCGAACTGGCAACCTTGTGGTTGAGAGGACACCTTCCAACCAATTGAGCCATCCGGGAGTCAGCTCAGCTCAAGGTGCCGTGTTCAATCTTAGTTGCAGGGGGCGCTGCCCACCATCCCTTGCGGGACTCGAGGAATTGAACTGGCAACCTTGTGGTTGAGAGTCCACTGGCCCATGTGGGAATCGAACCGGCAGCCTTTGGAGTTAGGAGAATGGAGCTCTAACGGCCTGAGCCACCAGCCGGCCCCTCAAATTGTTTTGTGAGTTGTTTTTAATGTCCTTTATCAATACAATTCTCTTAAATGGGACAAGGAAATATTTGTTCTTAAAATAATGAAACTGCATTAGGTAATCACCAAATCTCTAGCCCAGGGCAAAATCACTTAAGATGTCAAAAATAAAAAAGAAAGTGAGCAGTTTCTGAATTCTAATTTCCAAATTGATTATTGGAATTTTAGGCTTCAACCGTTTTTTAAGGGATTATAGAGAAAATTCATCATAGCAACCTACTGGCTGCTTATGTGATGACTTGAGGGCAACATAAGCTATAGAAAGAGAACTGAATTTTAAGTAATTTTAAAGATCAGCTCAGATTTCCTGTTTCTCCTACCAACAAAATTGAATCAGTAATCAAAAAAACTCCCAACAAACAAAATTCCTGAACTGGGTGGCTTCACAGGTGAATTTTACCAAACATTCAAAGAAGAATTAACATCTGTCCTTCCCAAACTATTCCAAAAAATTCAAGGGGAGGGAAAGTTCCCAAGCTCATTTTATGAGGCCACCATTACACTGATTCCAAAACCAGACAAAAAACATTATTGAAAAAAAAGAAAATAATTATAGGCCGATATTCGTGATGAACATAAATGCAAAAATCCTCAACAAAATATTAGCAAGCTAAATTCAGCAATACATTAGGAAGATCATACACCATAATCAAGCGGGAAATATTCCTGGGATGAAAGGTTGGTTCAATATCTGCAAATCAATTAACGTGATACATCACATCAACAAAATCAAAGGTAAAAATCATATGATCATACAACAGATGCAGAAAAAGCATTTGACAAAATCTAGCATCCATTTATGATAAAAACTCTCAGCAAAGTGGGAATAGAGGGAATATACCTCAACATAACAAAGGCCATATATGACAAACCCACAGCTAACATCATACTCAATGGGGATAAGCTAAAAGCGTTCTCCTTAAGATCAGGACCAAGACAAGGGTGCCCACCTTCACCATTTTTATTCAACATCCTATTTGAAGTCCTAGCCACAGAAATCATACATGAAAAAGAAATAAAAGGCATCCAAATTGAAAAGGAAGAAGAAAAACAGTTATTATTTGCAGATGGTATGATATTACATATACAACACCTGAAAAATTCCACCATAATACTATTAGAACTGATGAATAAATTTAGTAAAGTAGCAGGATATAAAACTAATATTCAGAAATCAGTTGCCTTTTTATACACCAATAATGAACTGTCAGAAAGAGAATTTTAAAAAATAATCCCATTTACAATTGCATCGAAAAAAAATACCTAGGAATAAATTTAACAAAGGAGGTAAAAGACCTGTACTTGGAAAACTGTAAGACACTGAAGAAAGAACTTGAAAAAAATACAAATAAATGAAAGCATACACTGTGCTCATGGATGGGAAGAATTCACATTGTTAAAATGTCCATACTACCCAAAGCAATCTACAGATTCAATACAATCCCTATCAAAATACCAATGGCATTTTTCACAGAACTAGAACAAATAATCCTAAAATGTATACAGAACCACAAAAGACCACAAATAGCCACGGCAATCTTGAGAAAGAAGAACAAAGCTGGATGTATCATTTTACCTCATATCAAACTATACTACAAGAGCATAGTAATCAAAACAGCATGGTACTGTCATAAAAACAGACACACAGATCAATGGAACGGAATAGAGAGCCCAAAATAAATCCATGCCTATATGGTCACTTAATCTATGACAAAAGAAGCAAGATTATACATTGGGGTGAAGAGAGTCTATTTGATAAATGTTGCTGGGAAATTTGGACAGGTACATGCGAAAAATAAAATGAAAGTGAACCACCTTCTTAATCTACATACTTAAAGAATAAACTCAAAATGGATTAAAGACTTAAATGTAAGACCCAAAACCATAAAACTCCTAGAAGAAAACATAGGCAGAAATTACTAATATTTTTACTGATGTATCACTAATATTTTTACTGATGTATCTTCTCAAGCAAGTGAAATAAAAGAAAAAATAAACAAATGGGACTACATCAAATTAAAAAGTTTTTGCACAGCAAAGGAAACCATCAACTAAACAAAAAGACATCCTACTGAATGGGAGTAGATATTCGCCAATGATACATCTGATAAGGGGTCAATATCCAAAATTTATATTAAAAAAAACCTCATACAGCTCAACACCAAAAAACCAAACAACCCAATTAAGAAATGGGCAGAGGACCTGAATAGACATTTCTCCAAAGAGGACATACAGATGGCCAATAGACATATGAAAAGATGCTCAATATCACTAATCATCAGAGAAATGCAAATTAAAACCACAATGAGATACCACCTCACCCCAGTCAGAATGGCCATCATTAATAAATCAACAAACAATAAGTGATGGTGAAGATGTAGAGAAAAGGGAAACCTCATACACTATTGGTGGGATTGCAAATTGGTGCAGCCACTATGAAAAACAGTATGGAGGTTCCTCAAAAAACTAAAAATAGAGCTACCTCATGACCCATCAATTCCACTTCTGGGTATTTATCCAAAGAAATCCAAAACACTAATATGAAAAAAATATATGTACCCTATGTTTACTGCAGTTCTATTCACAATAGCCAACATATGAAAACAACCAGAATGCTCATCAATAGACAATTGGATAAAGAAATTGTGGTACATTTATACGATGGAATATTACTCTGGCCATAAAAAAATGAAATATTACCATTTGTGACAACATATATGGACCTAGAGGGTATTATGCTAAATGAAATAAGTCAGACTGACAAAGACAAATACCATATGATCTCACTTATATGTGGAATCTAAAGAACAAAATAAATGAACACACAAAACAGAAACAGACCCATAAATACAGAGAACAAACTGATGGTTATTAGATGGGAGGGAGTTTGAGGGGCTGGGTGACAAAGGTGAAATGATTAAGAAATACTGATTGATAGTTACAGGTGAGTCACGGGGATGTAAAGTACAGTATGGGGAATATAGTCAATAGTATTGCAAACACTATGTATGGTGTCAAATAGGTGGTAGATATATTGGGGGGATCATTTCATAAGCTAAATAAAAGTCTAACCACTATGCTGTACACCTGAAACTAATATAAAATAACACTGAATGTCAATAATTTTAAAAAAACAGTCACGGGGATGAGTAGTGCAGCATGGGGAATACAGTCAATAATGTTCTAATAACTATATTCAGTGTCGGGTGGGGTTAGACTTGTTGGGGTGACCACTCTGTGAGTTATGTAACTGTCTGATTACTATGTTGTTCCGTACACCAGAAACTAAAAAAAGAAAAAAGAACTGCAAATTGGTAGTTACAAAATAGTCATGGTACATAAAATACAACATAGAGAGTATAGTTAATAATCTCGCAACAATTATGTATAGTGCCAGGTGGATACTAATTGGGGGGATCACTGAATAAATTATATAAATGTCTAACCACTACGCTATACACCCGAAATTAATATGGAATAGTACTGAACGTCAACTGTAACTGAATAAAGGAAGGAATGTAGGAAGGTAGGAAGGAAAGAAGGAAGGAAGGAAGGAGGGAAGGAGAGAGGGAAGGAAGGAAGGAAGGAAGGAAGGAAGGAAGGAAGGAAGGAAGGAAGGAAGGAAGGAAGGAGGAAGAAAGGAAGGGGGAAGAAAGGGGGGAAGGAAAGGTGGGAGGAAAGAAGGAAGGAAGGAAGGAAGAAAGGAAGGGGGAAGGAAAGGGGGACGGAAAGGTGGAAGGAAGGAAGGAAGGAAGGAAGGAGGAAAGGAAGGAAGGAAGGAAGGGAGGGAGGGAAGGAGGGAGGCAGGCAGGCTAAAACTGTCAGTGAAGTTCAGCTCTTCTCCAGACAGCAATGGGAAAACAAGCTGCTGTGCTGCCTTCAAGTTGAAGACAGTATTATGGAGAGGATACAGAGAAGTCTAATCCATGGTGATATGATAAATGATAACAGGGGAAGATCAGGGTATTATGGGAATGCTTAGATGGGAACTCAGTCTTGGACATCAGAAAAGGCTCCCAGAGGACTTGATATTTAAAATGTAAGAATTAGAACTAGTCAGTGTTATTGAGGAAATTTATTGATATCCATTTGTTCTATCTCATTCAAGTTCAGGCTGCCAGACTTTGCTTTTAGCCATGCCATCATAAATTCACGGGCACAAACTGAGAGCTACACAGATTTTATTCACTTTTTTCGCACCTCACTAACCCTATTTAATTTCATTGTTCTGGGTTCTGCATAAACCATAGACCTAATCCATCACTGTTTCAGGGCCTGAAAATCCTCAAGTAGGATATATATTGTCCTTTTCACTGTCCTTTGTGGGAATATTCCTGATTATATATGGTCTTATCACTCCACACTCCATGCAGAAAGAAGCATGGGACAAAAAGCTGAGAAAACACTGTCACAGAAGAAAACAAAATCCTCTCTCAAAACCACAAATTGTAGATTTAGCTTATACACTCAGAAGACAACCCTGTGCTAAAATAACTACAATCCACTATTCTAGTGCTGTTTTGTTTTGTTCCAGCTTTACTAATCCCAGATAACTGGCACATAACTTTCCAAAATTATCCTCAAGCTTTACCTAATTTAGTCTTACATTTTTATCTCATGGGAATATGGTTACAACATAGGCTGGTCCCAAAAAATACACTCTGTCCTTTCAATCTCCTTCCCTCTACCACATGTGTGACCCCTACATCTAAGTACTCTCAGCATTCATATTTTCCACTGAGTGTGTGTTTGTATGTGTGAAACCCAAAACTCCTACAAAAATAAAAAGTGGATGGAATAGAGTTGTTTTTCATTAAGAGTTGAGAAACTTGAGCACACATAGTAAGATCAGTGCTGCTCAGTTCTCTCCAAGATGGGACTCAGTGACGTCGATAGCAGTGGACCTGTCATCTCTACTGCAGAGTGATTTCTGGAAGAGATTCCAGGTGGTAGCCTAAGGCCAAAGGAGTCCTTCCAGGCCTCCTGTCATCGCAGTCTACAACTCAGAGATGGCATATAGATCCTGAGTACCTGAACACTGCATTCCAGGCCTGGTTCTCTATCAGCAGCCCATCCAGGGGACAGGGCCAACGCAGGAATATGGGGCCCTGCCCAGGGCAAACCTGTCTGCAAGAATCATAATGTAGGGAGTACCTGTGGGAACATTTTACTATCTCCCTAGAAGCTATAAAACAGGTTTTCGGGCTCACTACTTAACACTTCTGTTGATACATACCCTTGAAGTCCTTATCCAGTCTGCTTTAAGCCTCGATTTTAAAAAAGTGTTTATTCTCTGACTTGGTTTATTCTCATTAACAAGATTTCTCAACCTAAGAGAATTTATGGGCCTCTGGATATTTTTCACAAATTATGTGTGTATATACTAGATGCATTTTTTTCTCCATAGCAAGGGGGCTGATAGTTCCCCAGTGTCTCAAAAGAGTCAGTACACTACACTGAGAAACACTAACATACTCGTAGTGACATCTGTTCTTTTCTGTGTGGATTTTTTGACTTAAGGTAAATATGCATTACCCAAAACAAAAACACCAATGCAATGCAATCAGGTAAAACCAGGATACTTATCTCTAAAAAGGTTCTTCTACCCTTTTTGTAGTTGCAAAATAGTCTATGGACCCAATGCAGAAGCCACTTGGGCAGCCCTACTGGATGCATTGACAGTGATAAAATGGAGTATACTTGGAAGAGATAGTCTCTTCTTTACATTTGTTAGTTCTCATTCTCAGTAAGTTAAACTGTATATTCCGCAAATTAGAGGGCCAAGTAACATAAATTTATGTAGGAATCACAAAATCCTAGCACTTGAAAATAGGAAAACCAGGATGGGAGCCCAGATTAAACCTCTCTCCCAAAATAACATAAAATTATGACTGCTCAAAGCAATGAAAATTCTGTGGTCAGTTGAAATTCTGTGTACTTATTAAAATGACAAGTGAAAGAGCATTTTCTGAACATTTGGCTTAGAAGGTTGAATTTTCAAAATGTAGCCCTACACCACCAAATTTTTATTCTGGAAGTTCTTGTATTTCAAGACAGGTACATTCATCATGTATGAGAAATTTAATTTTTGGCTCCCAGGCAGCTGGCTCGTCCCTTGACATTAATATGGGTGGCAAATGCAAGGTCACCCTTAGCCCAATGCTTACTGAGGAATTCAAAAGAAAAGTCAGAAACAAGTTACTTCCCAGTAAACAAATCCTCAAAGGACTGAGCAACGCTAGTCAGTCAGCCCAGCATTTGTGGGCACTCGCATGTGCTCACACCCCACACCCCCAAAATCACAATGCATCAAACAGCACACATTTTTTTTTGCTTTTTGCTTTCACTTCTTTATTTATCTTCCATTTCACTCATTATTTCCTTACCATTACTGACCATCGCCTTTCTTCAGAGATTCAGTCACGTATTTCCCTACATACCGTGTCCTTTCTTCGGCCCAAATCCCTGTATTTCCATGACTGTCCAGATCATGAAGTGCCTACCTTAGAAAACTGAGAAACCTAAAAGCACACTTGCATATATAAAGCCCATGAGGGAAGTCCAAAAACTGTACTGAAAATTCTCCAAAATTTAAAAAGTATAATAATTTCAAAGAAAAGTTTATTATAAGAAAGTATCAGGTATGATTGAGTCTTAACACTGAATCACTAATCTAAGGAGTTTTCATACATTCTTTCAATTTAAATTCCACAATTACCCTAAGGCCTCATTATATTGATGGGGAAACTAAGACTCAAAGGGGGAAACCATGCCCACTATCATACAGTTAAATATTAATAAATCATACAGGACAGATAAGACAAGCTACCCCAAATTCGAACCTAAAACAAAACAAAACAAAACAACACCTCAAAATATTAAGAAAATAGAAGAAACCTATTTAAATTTTAATGGGCAAATTTAGCAAACCAAATGTTAAAAAACAGGGACACAGACAACTGATTGGTAGAGTTTCCCTTTCATATTATGGATGACAAGAATCTTATAGCAAAATCTGAGGCCCAATTACATATGAGCCTTATTTTTCCTTCCCTATCTTGACTGCTTATTGTAATTTATCATTTTAATGTCCCTGGGCTTATCACAAACCTTATAATTCAAATCCTTTGATGTTCAGAAGTCTTTGAATGAAGAAAATTGAGGAGATAAGTAAAGAACAAGAAGATATTTCCAGTTTCTCAATTAATAGTCATCATGCTACCACTTGTAACTTGGCCTGATCACAAAGGATTATATAATCAGATTCAAGCAATACTGCAAACAGCTATATTTTTAAAACTTGGTCAGGTCTTTGATTTTAGATACAGTGACATCTGAAAATAATAAAAAAAAGGATTTACTATACTCTTGCAAAAACAACCTAGTTTATGCAATAGCACCGTTGCCATGTGAAAATGCCTGACAAAAAGTTGTCAAGACTAAATTTCCCTGCCCAGTTGACTCTGAGAATCAAATAATTTTTGGATTCAGAATACGAACAAGAAATGGAATTTCTGCAAGGAAGAGTCAAAGAAACATTGTGTCACACAGCATACGTACAGGAATCAAACATTAGGGATAATACTTGAAGTAGCAATGATTAAAAAGATTTCACAGATTTCTAGAGAAAAATGAAAACTCAGATTGCTACCCCTTCCCAACCTGAGATTTTGAATTAAGAACAGTAAATAAGATACTATTTACATAATACTGCATGGTGATTGCAAAATAAACAAAAATAATTTATTTTATTTAAAATAAAATCAGTTATAGCAATCACTGCATCTGATAAACATGAGCTTTTCTACTTGCTATTCTTTAAGAGGCCAAGACAAAAAAGATATCATTATTTTTGAGAACTAAAGTATTTTTCTACTTGTAAGTACACAAAGCTATAGCCAATTTAAAGGTTTGACATAGACTAATACAAAATTCTATTGTCAAATAATAGACAAATTCAAAAAGTTGGAATAGTCTAGCAATTTTACTATATTTGACCAAATTATAAATATCAGTTATTATCCTGCTGTTTTGATACTGAACCGGAACTTTCATATGTTTCAGTATGAAAAAACATCTTTCGGTGCTGAGCCCAGGAATAAAATCTGGGATTCCGTCAAGATTATTCTTCCTGTAACACAATGGCAAAGCTTTTGTGTGACACAGCAATAGACCCAACTTTCCTGCCAATATCACGTTCCTTTATCGTTGGCAGCTGTATGAATGAAATCAGCCCACTTTTGTAAATCTATTAATTCTTTAAAAATAAATCAAGGGGAAAAGAGTAGCAAGCCAATTCAAGCAAAACTTTAGTTTTCGTGGTTCTATAATTTATAAAAGGGAATTGATAAAAAAGTAGTTGATGAGAGTGATAGCTCAAAAAATGGAAATGACTAGATTTACCTGCATACAGTTAATTAATGAGTTTGGGTCCTCTCGACATAACTCTGCCTCCCATCTTTGCCTCCCTCATAGCTCATCTTCTGCAAATGAGTGCTTTATAGTGTGGAGGCTCCCAAGTCCAAAATATAATAGCTTTCTTCGTTTTGCTATAATTTGTGTAACACCTATGAAGTTCAAGTTTTGGGCTACACCTAACAAACTGGAAAAACTGAGAAATGCCAGTCTTTTAAAGTTTATCAGCATATAGGTTCATGTGTAGCACGTTTTTAATGTTTAAGCACAATTTATTTTGTAAATTTGCATCTACTATTTGAATTCTTTAACTTAATATAAGTATTATACATATATGTATCATTAAAAATGATCAGTAATAGCAGGAGATATATTTTGAGTTCTTTGCAAAGAAAAGAAATATTTCACCTCACTTATTAAATAATGCTGGCACTGATTGCTAAGCCTTCCTAATGACAGGTACTTCTTGAAAAGAACATCAAAATCAATCCCATTCCAAAATATATCATTTGTAGAGATAAGAAATAAAGTTTGAATAGTAACTTTGAATTTATATTAACACTCATTTTATTCATCAGACATAAATCACTGAGTGAATTAAAAAGGAGCCACTTACATAACCAGGTGAAACTGAATGAGCAAAAGAAAATTGTTCATAAATGGGCAATATGCTAATTAGCCTTCTGTATTGCTTTAATTAATTTAAAAGAATCACTAGCTAAATCAACTATGTAAACTATAATTTCACAGTATTTGAGAACATGTAAAAAACTTTTGTTTATCTAAGATATTTTAAAACTTTCCTATAATCAGTTGGATAAACTGGTTTTTCTAAATCCCATAAAAACAAACTGTAACCCATATTCTGTTCAATTATTATAAATATTGAATTAAGGAGGTTTAATTTAATAAGATTCTACTATATTGCAGTATTAACTAAGTCAGATATTACAGTTAAGAGGCCTACTTTAATTTTAAAATATGACCTTAACCATTTGTAGTATGTTGTCTTCAAAATCCTTTATTTTTCAATTTTCTATATGGACATTTAATAGAACACGCCACTGACTCTGCGGTTGGATTATACTACTATCCTTTATCTGAACTGCACAGAACTAGTCAACGGATCAAATAATTAAGAGATTCTACAATTTGAGGTAGCATCTTCAGAAATCCTTTATAGAAAGATAGAACATCAATTCCTTACACTATGTCAAAATTCTCACTATGCTAGAGTCTGACAATCTCTTGTCAAATTCATAAACAATAAATTTCAGTTAAAAATACATAACTTACTTTAAATACATTCTCTTTAACAGCTTTTGTTTTAAAAAACACCTCCTGCCTCCAAATACAGTTAGTGCTTCTGGCTAACCTATTTTCTTCCCAGTACTCTCATTTTTATCTTATTTCCTCCCCATTAAAATGAGCACATTGTATTTTGGTTTCTTTTTTTCCTACTCATTGTTCAGATCAGAATTTTAATAATCTTTAAAGCAATGCTGTTCAAAGAAAACAGGCTATCTGAAGCTAGAGAAAAATCCTTAAGTTCAGTGTTTTTCAAAGTGAGATCATTTTTCTAGACCGATTTATTAAAAATCCATGCAAAGCAAACACCACAACTGGTAAACAGCTACAGAAAATTGGAAGCTTTAAAAAAAAGCCATTAAAAACACTTCATTACACACCTTCTCTGTGAAGCCCTTTGTTTCCACTGAAAACCATACTGGAATCTTTGTATAAAAGAAGTTGCCTTCTGGCTGTCAATTGCTATACAGTCAGTAACTGAGGGATCCAGATGTCTGCAGTGGTTAAAACAAATGTTCAGTGGTGGGTGCTGATTCGGCTTCCCTCTGTGTAAGGTTTCTCACAAAGGCAGCAGAGTAAGAGCGCACATAGCAACAGCACTCACAGCTGATTGGACAGAGTGTGCTCAGCCGCCCTGCTTGCTGGGTCCACTACGGCTTCCTGTCTACTTGGCAGCACTATTCTGTTGTTGTCTTTGCTCCTCTTACCAACTCAGCTGTGTTTAGGCAACTTGAAAGGAAAGAACAGTAGAGCGATAATGAGAGTATTCTAGCATGAGCCCCTAGCATGTGTGTCTCTAGGTGCTTTAAAAAAAAAGAAATTCATAAGGCAAACATTTTTGTCAGTGTTTCACATAAAACTGAGGACAAAGGGGGTGGTGGTGCAGAGAATCAATTTATTATTTCGCATTTAAAGTAAATCAGTTACTGTCAAATGAAACCCCCTGAAAATACAGAAATACACATTTTACAACAATTAGAATGAAGCACCAACATCCATCTACGGAGAACTATGAACTACTCCACAATAAACTTCACAAATTCCTACAAAAGCACAAACAGTTAATAAAAATGGGTGAGGGCCTAAAACAGTCCCCCCCCAATTTATGCAGTGCTTTTTAAGAGGGCAACAAAAACTGAGGTTAACAGATTGATTAGAAAGATTTAAAAAGGAAAAATAATCAGCTACTTAGAAACTGACAACACTAAACGATTTAACTAGGTATTTGCATTAAAATCTCTTCTTACATAAAACAGCAATGACATTTAGCCTGGAATCATTTCTTTTCTCTATCATAAAATCACCTAAGATACAAAGGCATAGGAGATTTTTTTCAGATTTCAACTACTGGGCTCCAATACACTAGTTAGCACTATCCACAAGCTTTAAAAACAACAACAAAAATCCCTCCCCAACTTACAAAGATGTTTGGGGGAGTCGATGCAGGCAGTAGGAGATAAACAGATATGAAGGATCAGGAAAAAACTCTCATTTAGGAAATACTTTCCCCGGACATCACATAAACTAGGGTAGTGTTTTTTAAACTTTTCAAGCAATGGAACCATTTTTACTTGCAGTTTTCCAATAAAATGCATTATTAGTGGTGGTCTTGGGATTTTTATACAGGGGATGTCTGTGGGAGTAGGCAGAGGCTACAGCAGAAGCACACTGTTTATTACTCAGATCTTTGTTTATGTGGAGTGTCTTGGGGGTAGAGAGCAGAGGCTGATGGAAATGTTGGCTCTATTAAAGCACCCCATGAGCACCACGAGGCTATTTTTAAATGAGAGGCCACTAACAACACTGCAGTTTCCTATCAGCCCCAGAATCCACAAGATTCCTACCCCTGTAAAGGCTCTTAGGATCCCTGGAGTTCTACAGTATACAAATAAGAGTACACAGTCTAAATCTGTAAGAGTTAAATCTCATTATTACCGTAACGTAAAGAAAGAATCTGTAAAGAAAGAATCTGTAAAGAAAGAATCTGATCGCTGGCTCCACAATTAGCCAGAGGGACAGCTGCTAAGCCCTCTGAGAAGTAACGTGAAGGAAGATGTGGTTGGGAACACAGTAAGCCTGTGAGGTAAGGGACTCAAAGAATGGCCTAGTAGACAGAATAAGGATTTTGGAGTTAGGCCAACCAGCCTGGATTCAGAACATGAACCTGCCATTTACAAACAGTAAGACCCTACCTAGAAAAATTACAGAACCACTCGGAGCTTCAGTTTTCTTATCTATAAAATAGTTAATTCACAGGGCTACTGTGAAGGCTAAATAAAGGGTGCTCTCTGCCAGCCACACTGGACTTCTGCTTACTAAGGACCCTTAAGCGTCTTCACAACTTGGAGTCTTTGCAAATACCATTCCTCTTCCATTAGGAGTGGTCTTCCTCAACCCCCTCGATTGATGTCTTGGCTTACATTTCTCTTCTCCAGGGCAGCTTTCCTTGACCCAAGACTAGTCTCAGGCTCTCTGTACTTTCTTCTTAGTATTTAGCTCATAGAATGTTAAATAATTATTTGCAAAATGACTGGTTTAATAACATTTCTTCCACCACACTGCAAGTGCTTTAAAGGGAGGTACTATGTTTGTCTACGTTATTGCATACCTAGCACCATGCCAGGTTTACATACATATACTATTTGATATCACAACCATGGGAGGTAAATAGGACAAGTATCATTATTTGCACTTGTTAAGTAAGAAAATCAGCTCTAAAAGTCTGTTTACTCAAGTCATACAATTGGAAGTCAAAGGAAATAAATTTTTTAAAATTTTTGGATAAATAACTTTAAAATTCAAAATTAACCTCTTCCTATGTCTTTCCAAAAAGGATAATATATAATCCCTAAATTGTTTGGGGATATTTTCTTTCAGTATTAATTCTTAAACTTTTCAGTTAAAGCCTAATGATAGCCTATATCTATAATCTAAAACTATTTGCTAACGTCATATACAAAGAGAACTTACAGAAAAAAATATTCAATTTAGTCAGAAACATGTAATCATAAGTGAATAAAATGCACTCCAAGAGATGTGCTTCTACCTTCAAAAAAGCAAAATCTAATGAAGAGATTTATTTAGTGAAATGCTTCTTCTGTACTGCCAGTTTGCCAATAAATTTCAAAAAGGCACTTTATGTAATTCTGAAGTATGCTTGCTTTTCTCTGATTTGTTCATCTTGGCATACAAAGCTATAAATGAGTATGCTGTAACATAATGGCACATTATCTACTTTGTAGATCTCAAGAGTCTACAAGTTAAGAATCTGAATACTATGAAATTCTATACTAAATGTTAGTCTCAGGTTCTCAATTCTCAACTGCCAACCATGAAAACACTCTATCCCCCGGCATGGTCAAAATCGGGTTCTCCAAATGGACTAGTTCAGAAATATCAATTACTTCTATTACCCTAATACAAGGAAATAAATAGGAAAGCAGATCTTCCGTACGTTTTCTTTAAAGTACATATTCCAAATATAAAATGGAATCATTTCAAGTATCAATTGTTTCAAATTATCTATGCTCTCTATTAGCTGAAATAATTGAGAAGTACCTACTTTTTAAGATACTTTAGAGCTAATCATGCTGGCTTGGACACTTTCTAAACAAAAGGAAATACTGCTAGAAAAAAACAAAAAACTCGTCAAAAGTTAATGATTAAATAGCTACCGTATTATATACACGTAAGGCCTATCAGCTTGGCATGCTGCTCATCCCTCTACATACCCATCTCCTCTGACCCTGTGGTTACTATGCCCACGGATGAGGAAACTGGCTTGCTCCTTGCCCAAGTAACCAGAACAAAGTGGGCAAGGCCAGGATTCAAATTTGGTCTTCCTGATCTAAGAACTTAAACACTGTCATCTTTTCCTTAACAATTCCTCTCTTATATACACTTCCGTAAGGCGAATGTGGCATGACGTAAGAATAAAGTTTAAATGCAGTAATCTCAAATTAACATTTTTCATTTATTACTCATTCAATAACCAGCACGACAGCCCCATTACACCCCAAAACTCTGTCAATGGCACACTACATATAATACAGGAAAACAGGATTTGACTGCCTAACAGGGAGCCAGGCTGTAGCTTAGTGTGATCACTACATGAGGACACGATAAGATTCATCCTGTAGAACTTCACTATTTCATGATCACAGATCACATACCTAAACCAAGAAGATAAAGGAAGCAGGAAAGAACACTGAACCAAGAACCACGGGTCTGAGTTCTAATCTAAACTCTACCTCTAATCAGCTTTGTGATCTTCAGCAATTCTCTAAAATTGCTCGTTTTTAAATCAGGAATCCTCCTCTCTTCCCCCCAACCCCCGCAACGTTGGTATGTTGTAATGATCAAATAACATAGGCTCAAATGGTTGTGAAAATAGCAACATGCTATACTAATAGGACATCGTCATCCCTGGTGGTCTTCTAGGAGATAGCACTGTAAATCTGCACAAAATCCAACCTCATTACTGGAAAGATCCCTTAAAGCAGCACAATATAATAGAGAAGAGTCAGGGGCTCAAGTTCTTTCCTCTGAACAAGCTGTGCTGTCAAATTAGTTAACCTGTCTCAATCTATTTCTTCATCTGTAAAGTGGGAATAACAATTTCTCTAAGAGTTATAAACAACCTAGCTCAGTACTTTGCTCTCGAGCAATTTAGGTTTCCTCTTTTCTTCTGCAAACAGCAGGTCACCAGGATGTTAATAAAGGGTGAATGTGCATGCATACACACACTCACACAGACACACACACCCTGACAAATACAGGGCAATACATTAACAGTATCCCATATTAATAATGAAGGGGGTGAAATTTAAACCTTGACTAGCAAAGAAAGATTTTTATGACACTGATATTTTTTAAGTTTCTTAATTATGTCACATTTCACAACACATTTCACAGCTCAATCACTAATTTGCAAGAAAGACTAAACAACAGCTAAAATGTAACATCATTACCAGTTTTGGAAATTTAGGGTTTTTCTCATTAAATCAGTTTTTATTCAAAAACCAAATGTTATGCTGTTAGGTCAGTTCTGGGACAAATTAAGCCATAATAAATTACATTAATTTCCACTTGCATGGAGAGTCCTAGCAATCATTATTGCTGAAATGATTACCCAGTGATTTGTATTTATTATGACACAGTACAAATAAGGCAAGTAGCCAAACAGCGATCCAAGAATACTGTGCTTTTAAGAGCTAAAATACTTCTTAACTTTAAAATATTAAAAAGTACCAAAGAGTCTTAATTGGGGTTCTCATCTTTCAAAAGATTTTGGGTTATGATGACCTAAATTAGTTCCAGGAGCAGAGCTCTGTTTACAAAATCTAAGATCTTGGAGAGAAGAAAATGTTCTAGCCTGTTTTTTTTGGCATCATTTATACTACATTGTTTAAAATGAGCTAGAACAGGGGTTATTTATAATCTAAGCTACCGGACACACACTTTGTCTAATAATATCTTGTACACACAAGTCAAATTTAATAAGTATCAAGATCAGGTGTAAGAATTCACTTTCAATATCCTATATAGTTAGTCTTTATAAATTAGTATCACCATTACTTCATAAAATGTGTGCCAAGATGCAGGGTTCCCCTTTACCTATACCCATACTTCTTTAAAGACATGTTCTGGGATGTTGTTCATCTCCTGCTATTATTTTATAAAGAATGGTATGTTTGATTCACTCTTAAAAATCTAGAACTTGGTCAGAGCATGGTGCTAACACCACCAAGGTTGCCGGTTCGATCCCCGCATGGCCACTTTGAGCTGCGCCCTCCTTAAAAACAACAACAAAAATCTGGAACCAGTAATGAAATTTTTTATTCTGATAAAATGATGTCTTCCTAAAAGTATTTCCATGGATATAATGTATGTTACATTTACCTGTCCCTTTGACAACTGTAATTTTGTGAAATAAGAACATTTTGTAGATGAAGAAATTAAATCATAAGAGATTAAGGCAGCTGATGGGTTATCTAGTTGAATCACCTAACCCAGGTTTAATTCCAAGTCCTGTTTTGTTTTTTTTCCACAACTACCTATCACTGGTAGGTGTCACTACCTCTACTAATTATGCCAATGGTTATACAAATGACAACTTCTGCATTTTAAACTTTGGAGAATGTTAGCTGAAATCTGATAAAGTAAACCAGTTGTGTAGAAATAAGGAAAGCTTATGTAGCTTTACGAAAGAATCAATTGTTAAGTCCCCAAAGTTTTAATATTGTTTGTTTGCATTTTTTAAAATTTGCTAATTTCAGACTATTTCATATAGTCGTATTTCCAAATGATGATTAAACTCTTCTGGCTACCTATAACCCCTCAAACTCTGATGTACCTAAAACTGAATTAATTTTTCCCTGAAGAAGATTCACTATTATTATCATTCCCAATGCCCTAAGCTAACAAACTTTGGAGAGAATTAAAATAGCCATTGATTATGTGTTTATTAAGTGCCTGGCACAACCACTTTACTCAGGTTATGTCATTATAAGAAAAAAACAAAAACCTGTAAAATGAATACCATTATTATCTCAATTTTAACCAATGAGAAAACTGAAACCCAAAGAAGTCAGGTAATTTGATCAAGCTTACATAAAGCAGGTGACAAAACCAGAATTTGAACCCAGGTCTTTCTAGTTTTTCTAAATGCTAAATAAAATAATCTGTAGGACTAAATGTGTTGGACCATGAATTTAAGGTGTTGGGACTATCATTTTATTTTTAAATAAAATAGGGAAAAGAAAAGATCAGCCACCATTTCATGAGCAAGACTGAGTAAAGGCTATTCTTATTTGGGAAAAGGGTGTGTTGTTATGGGGCAGCAACATTAATTGCCTTTGCAATTGTGGACAATCAAAAAAAATTAAAGCCACTGCTTCATGTGATAATCTCTCAATTACCACTATCACGTACATTGTCCCCAAATAGGTATTTGGTTCTACCATAACACATTCAACCCACGTGGACTCCGGAAGTATATATATTAAAGGTTGATACTACATTTTATTTCACTAAATAGAGTTTGAGAAAGAAGTACTTGCTAGAGATTTACAACCAGAATTCACACGCCTCCCAGGCTGCCGTAACTCAGTTCTACAAACCCTTCTTTACTACAGGTGACATTACACTACTAGAGACACCGATGTAGAGAGATCCCAAAGGATTCAGAATATAACTATTGAAACTACTGAGTATAGCTTTTGTGTAGAGGGAGACAGTTTTCTTTTTCCTCACACAAATGCAATAGTCAATTTGTCTATGAAAGCTCTCCATTTTCAACACAATGTTAGTTTATACAATTATTTTACCCAGCAAGCCAGTGGAGAGTACTTATCATTTGAATACCTCAATAGTTTCTAACCTTTTATACCAGGAATGTTTCAGCTGCATTGCATAGAGGAAGTCAGTGAGGCCTCATGAACTAAGCACCTCATTTGAATCCTGCACTTACTGAGAATAAATTTCCACTGCTCACTCAAAAACAAAACAAAACAGAACATCCAACACACACACACACACACACACACACACACACACACACACACTCAAATTAAAAATATCTGAGACCACCACAGGTAGAAAAGAATAGAGGAATAGTGAAATGTAGGAATTCTCTAAGTCTGTACCAGCCATCTGATACTCTTTTCCTCTTGGGTTACTTCCCAAGCCTCGTCCATAACAGCACATGGTAACCACCAGTCTGGACTTGTCTGTTGACTCAGGAAGAAAAGTCAGGAAAAACTACAGTTGAATACAAGTTCCAGAGGCCTGAGGCCATGTTACTTTTTGTTCATCATTTGATTTCCAGCACATATGTGCCAGGCACATAGCAGGTGCTCAATGAATATTTGTTTCAGAGAAGAGAGGGAAAGGAATACAAATGTCTCAATTTTACTATATTTAACAGTAAATTCTAAAAATATTAAGTCATTTTATACCCGTATACGATGTAATCACTAATTTAATATAATATTTATCGCAAAAGGCCCTGTTCATTAGAATTCAGATGACTTTGAATAAAAGAACATTTTGTCAATATATGTGCGTTTCGGTAAAAACATTTTAGAAATCAAGCACATTTCTGAAACAAAATCCAAGTGTTTTGTACTAAATCAAAGCAAGCAGTCCATGCTGTCAATCCCTTGATTTAGGACAAGAGTCCACATAAATCATAAAATATGAGATGCACTAGCTTCAGAACACAGCTGGAGCAAATTGTCTACATCAAACTATACTTAAGCTATCTAAATACAGAATGAAGTACAGTTGACTGTTGAACAACATGGGTTTGAACTGCATGGGTCCACCTATACACACATTTTTTTCATAAATACGTAGAGTACTATAAATGTATTTTCTCTTCCTTCCAGTTTTTCTTAATAACATTTTCTTTTCTCTAGCTTACTTTATTGAAAGAATACAGTACATAATACATGTAACATGCAAAATATGTTGATCAACTATTTATGCTGTTGGTAAGTTTTCAGTGAACAGTAGGCTATTAGTAGTTTGGGGGAAGACAAAAGTTACACACATATTTTCAAATGTATGGGGGGCAGTCAGCACCCCTAATCCCTGCAGTGTACACGTTAATGGAAAACAAGATTTGAGTGCACTAGCAGGACAGCAAAATGGCTAATAATTAGAGTGACCACAAAATTCTTCGTCCAAACAGTGACATATTTAGAGTGAATGGAGACAATTGTGAAATAGGATTGAACACAGGACAACAGGCATAAACCAGGACCATCTCAGGCAGCATTTAATCCATCCCACTCTCCAAGAAAATATGAACTTCATGGTACAGTCAAATACAGATATAAAACAGTTAACTCAAACCACTTTAATTTTTTTAACGATTTTGCTTCATGAAACTCATTGATGAGTCAAAATACAAAATTTGTGATATTTTCTATTTGAAATGCTTCATAACTGTGTGTCAGTTTGTTTTTTCAAATGTCCTTTAAAAAAAGTTACCGTATGCAACTCACTGCATCTAGCTTACTCTTGTCTGAAGGGAGGGGAAAGATCAAATCCTTCCCCAGGAGGTACTGACAATGATTAAGCACACAACAGGCGCTTAAATGTTTTTTCAAGCATCTAATAAATGTCAACTCCGTGCCAAGCACCATGACAGATGTGAGGGATACAGCAGGGAAGAAGTGAGATGTCCCTGCTCTTGAAGAACTAATAACAACAACAACAACAAAAGGTGGAAGAGACAGTCTCAAATGAGAAAAGGAAGGATGCACAAATTGTGTTGTGTGTCCTGGTTTTCCTTCAGTTCCTGGTGCATGCCAGGCTCTTTCTAAATTCAGGACCTTGGCACATACTATTCCCTTGGTCTGAAATGTTCTTCCCCTCACTCCTTACACAGCTGGCCCCTTCTAGTCCTCGCCTCACTTTCTCAGACTGGCTTTACCTAATCATCCTAACCAAAGGGGGTTGATCCTGCCCTCAGTCACCCTCTTAACTTCTGTGTGTTTCCTTCAGAGCACTCAGAATGTGTTCTTACCATACTCGTTGAAGAAAAGGTAATATATTCACATTAGTAGGTAACATTTATTGAATATTTCCTCAGAATCAAATACAATTCTAAGCACTTTACATTGATTACCTCATTTAATCATTATGTCAGTAATAGGTATTATTACTAGCCCTGTTTTTCACATGATAAAACTAAAAACAAGATTTCTTCTAGACTTCTAAATAATAAGCTTACACTGATATTTCTTGATTTTTAAATTTTAGATATTATCTCTACATTCTAATTTCTTTATACTGTATTCCTTTCTCTTTTTAGCATCTTAGTTTCAAGGATGAAATATGTCTTTCATTACTGAGTCTATTTCCACTTGACTTTCTTATACAAGTACGTATATATTAACTGCAGAACAATGTTAAAATATAATCACCTAGCCATTGTTTTTTTCAAGTTCCTTGAAGAAGGCCGGAAGGCAATTACGTCATTTCTGGCGCCAGAACCTAGAGGTAATTGTGTTCTTGCTATAGGCAGCGTAGTATAGAAAATACTCAACTGGCTAGGAGGAAGTTTTGAGTTTTACTTTTGTAATTGGACAGATTACTTCTTCTTCTCTGGATTTTTTGTTTTCCCAACTGTAAAAATGAAAGAGACACATGCTCTCTAAAGGGGACACTAATCCCTCATGTAGTACAAAGAATGGTGGCAAAGCGAAAACAGAAATAACCACTCCAATTCACCGTAGTCTATATGCTACCCCTTAAACACCTTAATTGTTCAGAATGTCCTCTAGTGTCCTCTCCCTCTCAATCTCTGTAAAGTTCCATCTTTCCAAATCATACCTGCCTTTTTTTTTCCTTCTAATTTTAAGTGTGCTTTTCCAGGACCCATCAGCTCCAAGTCAAGTAGTTGTTTCCATCTGGTTGAGGAGGGCACAGCTCGCACACTGGGGATCGAACTGGCAACCCTGGTGTTACAAGCATCACACTCTAACCAATTGAGCTAACTGGCCACCCCTCCTACCTGTCTCTTAAGGCTCAGTACAGCTGCTGTCTCTGCCAAAGGACACCCTCTGCCCTGGAATTAATCATGCCAGCTGAAATTAATCATTCCCTATGAACTCTGATGATAGACATGACTGTTACCATTTATTCAGTTATCAAATGTCTTGCATTATATTTGTGTAGTTATCTCATTTGATCCCCCAATAACCTTGAGAAATGGTCATAAGTATCCCTGTTTAGAAACAAAAGCTGACATTGGGGAATTAATTCTTAGGGTTACCAAACTAACAAATCACAGAAAAAGAACACACAACATTCTCCAGTAATAATAAGTTTCATGCTACAACACAATGACACTAACATGCACGCAAGCCTTCATTCGACATTCAATATTTATTGAGCAGCTACTAAATGCCAGGCACCAGTCCACACGTGGGGAAACAGCAGTGAACAAACGTCACTAAGTCCCTGCCCTCATGAAGCTTACATTCTGACTGGGGAGAAAAACAAAAAAAAGCACATAAACAAACAGAACATCAGGGTAAGCATGGATAAGGACTATGAAGAAGGGTCACGCAGAGTAGAGAGAATAAAAGAGCTGCACTGTTTCTGATAGGATGACCAGGGAGGTCTTCTTTGAGGAGGTGACAACCGAGCAGAAAGTCAAATGAAGTAAAGGACAGTCATTGAGACTTGTATTCCTACAGGGGACAGCAAATGCAAAGGCCCCCAGTGACAGTTTGCTTGTGGTGACTGAAGAACAGCAAGATCAGTGTGCCCAGAGTGCAGGGAACCTTAGAAGGGTACTAAGAAAATGAGGTCACAGAGGTAGCCTGAAGCTTTAGCTGAAAAATATAATTCTTCCCAATTCAAATATAATTTTCTTTCAATTGGAAAAAATCTTGAAATTTCAATTATTTTACCCTTAAATCCACTTTGTCTAAGTCATGTTTTTTTAAGCTAAATAAGGAAAAACTGCTAAAATCTTAACTACTGAATTTACATGACCTATTTTTTTTTTCCAAAAGCCAATAATTTTATTCACTTCTTTTATAAATTCTTACGGGGTATTCTAAAACCTTTCTAAATGTCCAATATCAGGGTCTAACTCCCTTTCTGTAACAGGAAGCAACTTACTTCCTTAAAAGGCAGAGTGTGATATATATATAAAGATAATATTAGGATGACTAGGGGAATATGAATGTAAACTGCATACTGGATATTAGTACCATGTCAATGTTAGATTTGAGTGTGATAACAGAATTGCAGATATGTAGGAGAACGTTATTTTTTAGGAGATATATGAAGTGGCGTGATGATAAATGTTTAACAACTGGCTCTCCAGAGGAAAAAAGCCTTGTTTGTAGCAACATCAATTTCCATTGCTGATTTTATTAAGCAACCAACTTGACGCAGACTTGGGGAGAAATGTACAAAATCAGCTTTTACATTGCTGATACCAGCCAGCTCCATGTATACAGGGTTGAAGTATCATGATGTCTGCAACTTACTCTCAAATTATAAAAACAAAAAAAATTAAAAAAATTTTTTTAAAAAGGGGCCGGCCCAGTGGCTCAGCTGTGCGCCTAACGCTGAGGTCGCAGGTTCGATTCCCACATGGGCCAGTGAGCTGCGCCCTCTACAGCAAAGATTGCGAACAACAACTCTCCCTGGAGCTGGGCCACCGTGAGAAGCTAGAGGTTGGCGAGAGCAGCCGGTGAGTGGCCCACCAACTACTGGCAACTGACTGCCTCAGCCGGGGGAGCGCAAGGCTCATAATACCAGCATGGTCCAGGGAGCTATGTCCTACACAACCAGATTGAGAAACAACGGCTTGTACTGGCTTGCACCGGAGTGGAGGGATGGGGGTGTGTGCGGGGTGGAGGGTCAGGGAGGCGGAAGAAGGGGGAAAAATAAAAAATAAAAAACGACAGAAATCCCTATGTCTTTCTATCTAATAAATCTACCTATCCACCTATCTATCGAATGAGAGATAAAAACAAAAGAGGTAAAATGTTCACAATCTATGAAAAGTTATTTGGATGTTATTTGTAAGATTCCATTTTTCTGTGGCTTCGAAATTTTAAAAACCTAAGATGTAAATTAAATTACAGAGCAAACAAAGTAGGGAAGTTTAAAGAAATCCTATGGCTAATTCTTCTGTAAAATAAATAAATCAGAATTTATTGTGTATCAGTATCCTTCCATCGAGTATACCAAATATGATATAGAGGTCTAACCTAAAGTTAGTTTTAAGACCAAACCTCAGAAACAAAAAGCAATTTGCCAATATTAATGCTAAAGTTACATATTCTCTTATTATAAATTTAAGTAGAAATGACCCACTAAATAATGTGACAAACCACGTTATCTCTTTTTTTTTTTTTTTTTTTTTTTTTTTTTGTGTTTCAAAAAGATTTCTAATATATTTAATAATGGATAAAAAATTTAACTCTAGAAAGCTAAAACGCACAACTGTAGGTATCAACACATACACTTTAAAATTATTTTAGAACACATAAGAACAAACTGGAAAATACAGCACTATTTAGTAGCAAAATGTTGAGGCCAAACTATCATGTTACATGTAATAAATTTTGACATTTTAACTTAGATAAGCAAGTGTTTAGAAAAATAACAACAAAGGTCTATTTCCAGTCAAAGACATTCTGTGCTTAGTTATAGATGAACTAGAAAGTAGAATGAATAAATTAGTGCAATGCCTTGTTTAAATTAATCTGATGTGTTATGTCTGCCTTTTTCCCTTCCTTAAAAGCCTTAAAGCTGGCATCTTCCCACAGTCAAAATACACAGTAGGGTTCCTCACTCTACAAATACATCTAGATGCTATATGCTCTACCAGTTGTGCTATCAGCCTGATATTTTTTTTATTTTTTTTATTTTTTTAATTTATTGGGGTGACAATTGTTAGTAGAATTACATAGATTTCAGTTGCGCAATTCCGAATCACATCATCCATAAATCACACTGTGTGTTCACCACCCAGAGACAGCTCCCCTTCCATCACCGTACATTTGATCCCCCTCACCCTCATCCCCCACCCCCCAACCCCCTTACGCTCTGGTAACCACCAAATTACGTTCCCCAGATTAATTTTCAAACCCCGTGGCCATCCTGTGGTCACCGACTGCCCTCCAATCCCCTCACCCTCCCCCCCACCCTCCACTCCCCCCGCCCATCTAGCAACCCTCAGTTTTTCCTCATTGTCTCCCAGTTTCTGATTAGTTCATTCACTTATTCTTTTCTTTAGAATCCGCAAATAAGTGAGATCATATGGAACTTATCTTTCTCTGTCTGACTTATTTCACTTAACATAATGTTCTCTAGATCCATCCATGTTGTTGCAAATGGTAAGATTTCTTTCTTCCTTATGGCTGCATAATACTCCATTGTATAAATGTACCACAGTTTCTTAATCCAATCATCTACCGATGGGCATTTTGGTTGTTTCCATGTCTTAGCTATTGTGTATAGTGCTGCAATAAACATAGGAGTGCATAGAGATTTTTGAATTGAAGTTCTGGATTTCTCCGGATAGATACCTAGGAGTGGAATTACTGGATCATAAGGTAGTTCCATTTTCAGAATTTTGAGATACCTCCATACTGTTTTCCATAGCGGCTGCACCAGTCTGCAATCCCACCAACAGTGCACAAGCGTTCCCTTTTCTCCACATCCGCGCCAGCACTTGTTGTTTGTTGATTTATTGATGATAGCCATTCTGACTGGGGTGAGGTGGTATCTCATTGTGGTTTTTATTTGCATTTCTCTGATGGTTAGTGAGGTTGAGCATTTCTTCATATGTCTGTTTGCCATCTGAATGTCCTTTTCAGAAAAATGTCTCTTCAAGTCCTCTGCCCATTTTTTAATTGGATCGTTTGTTTTTTTGGAGTTGGGTTGAGTAAGTTTTCCATAGATTTGTGATATTAATCCCTTATCAGATATATCACTGGCAAATATCTTTTCCCATTCAGTAGGATCCCTTCTTGTTTTATTGATGGTTTCCTTTGCTGTGAAAAAACTTTTTAGTTTGATATAATCCCACATGTTTATTCTTTCTCTTAGTTCCCTCGCGCGAGGGTGTATATCAGTAAAAATCTTACTCCGGGTAATGTCTGAGAAGTTTCTTCCTATATTTTCTTCTAGGTATTTTATGGTTTCAGACCTTACATTTAAGTCTTTAAGCCATTTTGAATTTATTTTTGTATATGGTGTAAGGAGGTGGTCCAACTTCATTTTTTTGCATGTGTCTGTCCAGGTTTCCCAGCACCATTTATTGAATAGACTGTCATTACTCCATCGTACATTCTTGCTTCCATTGTCGTAGATTAAATGGCCATATAGGCGTGGATTTATTTCTGGACTCTCTATTCTGTTCCATTGATCTATGTGTCTGTTTTTATGCCAGTACCATGCTGTTTTGATTACTGTAGCCTTGTAGTATAATTTGAAGTCAGGTATTGTTATACCTCCCACTTTGTTCTTATTTCTCAAGATTGCCTTTGCTATTCGGGGTCTTTTATGGTCCCATATAAATTTTAGGATTATATGTTCTATTTCTGTGAAAAACGACGTTGGCAGTTTGATAGGAATTGCATTGAATATGTATATTGCCTTAGGCAGTATGGACATTTTAATTATATTAATTCTTCCTATCCATGAACATGATATGTGTTTCCATCTATTTATATCTTCCTTCATTCCTTTCATCAGTGTCTTATAATTTTCTGAGTATAGATCTTTTACTTCTTTGGTTAAATTTATTCCCAGGTATTTTATAGTCTTTGGAGCGATTGTAAATGGGATTGTTTTTTTAATTTCTCCTTCTGATGTTTTATTATTGGTATATACAAATGCAACTGATTTCTGAATATTAATTTTGTATCCTGCCACTTTACTAAATTCATCTATCAGCTCTAATAGCTTCTTGGTGGAGTCTTTAGGGTTCTCTATATATAGTATCATATCATCTGCATACAATGATAACTTTACTTCCTCCTTACCAATCTGGATGCCTTTTATTTCTTTTTCTTGTCTGATTGCTGTGGCAAGAACTTCCAGAACTATGTTGAATAGAAGCGGAGATAATGGGCATCCTTGCCTTGTTCCTGATCTTAGGGGGAATGGTTTTAGCTTTTCCCCATTGAGTATGATGTTAGCTGTGGGTTTGTCATATATGGCCTTTATTATGTTGAGATAAGATCCCTCTATTCCCACTTTCTTAAGGGTTTTTATCATAAATGGCTGTTGAATTTTATCAAATGCTTTTTCTGCATCTATTGATATGATCATGTGATTTTTATTTTTCATTTTGTTAATGTGGTGTATCACATTAATAGATTTGCGGATGTTGAACCACCCCTGCATACCAGGAATGAATCCCACTTGATCGTGGTGAATGATCTTTTTAATGTATTGCTGAATTCTGTTTGCTAATATTTTGTTGAGGATTTTTGCATCTATGTTCATTAAAGATATCGGCCTGTAGTTTTCTTTTTTTGTGGTGTCTTTGTCTAATTTTGGGATCAGGGTGATAGTGGCTTCGTAAAAAGTGTTTGGGAGTCTTCCCTCCTTCTGGATTTTTTGGAAGAGCTTGAGGAGAATTGGTGATAATTCTTTTTTGAACGCTTTGTAAAATTCACCTGTAAAGCCATCTGGTCCAGGGCTTTTGTTTGTTGGGAGACTGTTGATTACTGATTCAATTTCCGTGGTGGTAATCAGTCTATTCAGGTTTTCTGTTTCTTCTTGAGTTAGCCTTGGAAGGTTGTACGCCTCTAGAAAATTGTCCATTTCTTCCAAATTGTCAAATTTGTTGGCATATAGTTGCTCATAGTAACTTCTTAAAACTCTTTGTATTTCTGCAGTGTCCGTTGTCACTTCTCCTCTTTCGTTTCTGATTTTATTAATTTGGGTCCTCTCTCTCTTTTTTTTAATGAGTCTGGCTAATGGTTTGTCGATTTTGTTTATCTTCTCTAAGAACCAACTCTTGGATTCATTGATCTTTTGTATTGTTTTTCTGGTTTCTATTTCATTTAATTCTGCTCTGATCTTTATTATCTCCTTCCTTGTGTTCCCTTTGGGCTTATTTTGCTGTTCTTTTTCCAGATCCCTTAAATGTGAAGATAAACCACGTTATCTCTTCACAAAAGAAAACTGGTGATTTGGTTAAAAAGTATAAAGAATTTTCTAAATGGCGGGATAAAGTTTTATAAATGGCCTGATTTCAGATATTAATAGCAAATTTTAATTCCATTCAAAAATATATGAACTCGGTAAGTGGGAAAATAAAAAAATGGAAACTTTATGTTAATTTGAAATGTTAATCCCCAACTATAAATTGGTTGTGCTTCCAAAAGGGGTAAGCTTTTAAGCTGAAATAACGGTCATATTTGGAATAATTATTATTATTTATAAATAATGTGAGTTATGATTAGATTCCCAGGCTAGCCTACCAAAGTTTAACCTAAAATGACCACTCCTTGCAGCATCACGGAACAAATCTAAATTCTGAGTCACAGTAGTAGAAGGACCGTGTTCCAAGCACTGAATCAATCCTAAGTAATATTCTGAAATAAAGAAAAAAGCAATTTGGGGCAGTATCTCACCACTCTAATATTTTCCATCAACCTCCTTCTAGTGTCCACCTCTGCCCCAATCTCTGCCCTAGTGATGCTCTAAGTGCTCATAGTATGTTATCACCCAGAAATAGTTGGGGTGCTCCAATTACCTACTTTCCTTCTCCCGTTGCATATGCATTACAGATGTATAGTTCAATGCCAGCTTTGAGTTCCTCTGGTTGTGTATTGCAGCATACAAATTTCAGAGTGACACAATAAGTGTCTTTGATCTCTTATGCCTATTTTGATTAGCTTTTACAACCGAGCATTGGAACACTCATCTTCTCAGTGCAGCTGATCCAAGTTGTGTATTCTTGGAAGAAAAACACTTACCAATCCCTACCAGGCATATGCTACCTAGGTGCTGAGCCACCGGTTCTCAGTTCATCTTTCCCATAATCCTGAAAGTTGATGGTGTTAGAACAAAAAAACTGAAGTTCAGACAGGCTGTGTAATTTGCTCAAGGTAATTTGGTAAGTGCTAAAGTTAGAATTTCTAAGTTTGACTGTAAAGCCTTAGCATTAACTCTTTCTGCTTTACAACATGATGGTAAGAAGGGCCCTATGGAGTTAATTTTATACCAAAACATGACCATCATTTCAACAGTCCCTAAAATGTATAACTAAGTATACATGTATTAGTGAAAATGAACTTCTAGTTGGTATAATGTCAAGACAACAAAGAGGAACTTTAAAAATAATAAAAATCAGGCACTGTGTGAATGGGTATTTTCAGACAGAGTAGCCCCGACTAAGACGCAGCTGGCGGTGCTTGGGAGCACCTGGCCCTCTGCTCACCTGTGTAAACTACCTGCCCATAAGGTAAACTAGTCGACCTAATATATACATGTACGTAGCACTTCCCAGCTTACAAAGTTCTCTGACACATCATCTGACCTGAAGTTCAGAAGTAACACTTTGAGCCCGGGACATTTCACAGATAAGAAAACAGGTTTAGGACTTAAGTCATAAAACCTGTGACCATGGATCACAAATCTAAACTTTAAATCCTTTGAGTCTTTTTCCTGTTAACCTATCCTACCTACTTGTGCTTGTAAACCTGAAGCTCTCCAACCAATTTAATCTCTCTTGCTCAGAAACAGCAACAGGAGCAAATTCGGCCTGGTGGATGGAGGGCAGAGAGCTTCCAACAAATGTGTGTGTGTGGATCCTCTGTTAATCAGATGTATATAAACAGGGACCACCTATACCAAATAGCTTTTGCCTACTCCTTAGTTATTTTACAGTGTTTTATTTCAATTCAGTGAGAGTTAATCAGTTTAAAAATATGTCGTTCCTATAAGTAAATTACAGGCAAGTATATTTTAAGTCTACTTTTTTTTAATTGTGTATAAAGTTGTGATAATATCCTAACAGTCCATAATGCAAACAAATCCCTTAACTAGCAGAACTTGGTGTGAGTAAAACTTGGTATGAGTAAAACAATGATTGCTAATGACCTGCTTCTACTCCTATTTGATCCACAAACGTTGAGACATACTAGTCATTCATTCTTTCCACAAATATATATTTAGTACCTCCTCTGCACCTACAATGCATCTACCATGCATAAAGAACAAAGATGCTGGCCTCCGGGAACTTAAGAGTCTAGTTTTGGAGACAGGCAATAAGCAAAGCGGGGTGGTGGGGAGTACAAGATGTGGTAAATGGTATAAAGGAAACAAGACTGCTGAAACAAAGAACAACAAAGACCATTTAATAAATAATAATAGCTAACATTAATTGAGCACTTTAGATAGGGTAGTCAGAGAAAGCATCTCTGAAAAGTGACATTTAAGCCAAGACCAGCAGAATGTCAAGGAGTTACCAATGTGATGACTGGACAGAAAGGCTTTTCAGAAGAAATAGTGCATGTAAGGCCCTGAATGACAATCAAAAACCTAAAAGGTGGCCAGTGGGCCTAGGCATGGTGACCAAGGGGAGGAGATGCCAAAGGCCTTCCTATAATTTTACTGAATGAGTATCTTTTACATGGATAGGAAAATAAGAGAAAGCTCAGCTCATATTATTGCTAGGTGTCTTTGGTATTACATGTGGACTGCTATCCAAATATTTTTACTAGCTACTGGCATTTTTACCCAGTCCATCCTATTTCAGTTTAATAAAGAAAGTCTGACATAATCAAGAAACTATTCTGATTTTTCACCCACTTGAGCAAAGGCAGAATTAATGACTAACAAACTGACCTCAGTTTACCGACTCAGAAAAAAATGCTGTTTCCAGGTAACAATTTTGATCTTTCATGACAATAAAAGAGTCCGTATTAAGTTATTCTAAGTTTAATATTCTCTCCATTTTTGAAATCCTTAGCCTCACACGGGGAGAAAACATTAGCATAATTAGGTACAAAGTTGAGAAGGGCAAAAGAAGAAATATAAATGTTCTTCATTTAACAACTAATTTTTTATCTATATTTGTTCACAATGCAGAATGCTCAGGCCTCATGGGTTTCTTCACTCACTTTTTGAAAAGGCAATCAACTTTTAATTTACTCTGCCTATATATACATTTGTTGCTCAATTCTGCCTTTCGATTAATCTTTGTTCTCATCCTTCAAAGAAACGACAGTGTTCCATCCACTGAATCATTTTCTTCATACTGGACGACAGGCGGAAGCATAGACAGGGAACCTCTATGTCAATCCCTTTAGTATCTGATTCTCAGAAGTTGTATCAAGCTAGCATTATTTGACAGCTACTGATGTGTCAAGATCATAAGTGTAAATGGATGAGAGACCAAGACCGGCCAGTTTTTGACTTGAGATTACCGTGAGTATACAAAACATGTACAGCTGAATTAGCCCCTTTTTTTTGTCCTCCCCAGCTTTCCCTAAATGATTGATTTAATTTAGAAAATGTCCAATAACAATAGCAGTTCACATTTGAATGTTTACTACGTGCCAGCCACTATTCTAAGCATACGTATTACATACATTAACTTATTTAATCTTTAGCATAACCCTATTACTAACCCTATTAAAGCACTGCTATTTCCCCCATGGTGAAGATGAAGAAGCTGTGACACAGAGAAGGTAAGGAGCTTCCCAAGGTCGTAATACTTACCAAATCGGTTTTGAGTTGCCCTCAAACCTACTTTTAAGCCAGTTTGGTCCCAATATTTTTTTCCACATTTTAACAAAACTTACTGCTACTAGTCAGAGAGTTAAGAGCATGTACTCAAATTTACATCAAATCTGGGCTAGCCCTCTTACTAGCTGCGTACCAATGGGCAAGTTATCAAACTTCCCTCCATGACTCAGTTTCATTTATCTATAAAATGGAGATGACAACAGCCTCTACTTTCTTGAGCAACTGTGAGGATTAAATGAGTTATATATGCAAACTACTTGGAACAGTGCATAGCACGAAGTATGTACGGGTATTAGCTGTTATTACTAATACTACCACCGCCACCTCCATCTGGGAATATAGCAAAAGGTGCTCTATTTAATCTGGTCAACATTTCTTTTCTGCCAACACCTGTCATTTATATTATTTGATTTACATTGGCTAACAATGTACTATTCTTAACAACTAACCTATGCAGCTAATTCCCTTGCTATTCTTTTCTAGTCCTCCTATTTCAGTTGCCTAGGAAGAAACTGTTTGAGGTTAACAGGGTAGCATTAAACTCTAAGTAAATTCATCAGCCACTGGGACACTAAGGCTAAAGCCTAAATTAGTAATATACTCAGAAAGGGGGTGTCTTAGTCCCTTTGGACTGCTATAACAAAGCACCATAAACTAGGTGGCTTATGAACAACAGAAATTTATTTCTCACAGTTCTGGAGGCTGGAAAGTTCAAGATCGAGGAGCCAGCAGACTCAGTGTCTGGTGAGAGCTGGCTTCCTCATAGATGGCTGTCCTTTCACTATAACCTCATAGATGGTGGAAGGAGTGAGGGAGCTTTCTTGGGCCTTTTTTATGCGCGCACTAATGCCATTCATGAGGGCTTCACACTCATGACTTTATCACCTCCCAAAGCCTCCACCTCCTCCTACCATCACCTTGAGGGTTAGGATTTCAACGTATGAAGTTTGGGGGAAAAGAAACATTCAATTTTTACCAAGAGGAAGAACTAAGGCAGCACTCCTTTCAATTTTAACCTCAAAAAATCAAATTGTTTGGTATTTTGCTTGTGGAACAAGTTTTGCATTAATAGTTTTTACTTAAGAATCATAAATGGCCTACAATGTGTTTAAATATGAATTGAAACCCAGTATGTTTAAATTATTAATTTATCGGTGATTTACTAGATTTTATAGGCCTTAATCTTCCATAAGTTAATAAACTCAGATAACATTCGTAGAAATACCGGATGAAAAACTGTTTCTAACCAAAGCATAAAGCACAGCAATTGACATTTATCTTTTAAATTAAAATGATTTTGATTCTACTCAGACTGTTGTACACCATAAACTTAAGACTTTGAAATTTTGGGAACTTTTGAGATCAAAACATAAGGTTATATTCCATTATTCTGAAATATGTTTTCATAGGGGGGAAAACACCACACATTCAAAAGTAAATAAAATTAGAAATAGCACACATTTATAACATAATGTTTTAATTACTTCTACACGAAGATCATACTTTAGACTTCGCTTGAAACACTGGACAGTTAATACACATCTAGAGCCAGGTCCAAACTTTACATACATCCTTGAATACAAGGAAGGTTATTTAACCTTCGCAGCTGCCCAGCTCTACTCAGCCGTTAACATCATTTAAAAATCCATTCCCAGGAAGCTTAGTTGACCTATGTCACCCCTTACATAGAGAAATTAAGCTGTAATTGTAATAACAAATGACAGTATAAAGACATAAATTACACATAAATGGCAAGCATCCTTTTGTAGTTTTTGTATTTTTCTCAGATAACTATATATTAAAAACCGATTAAATCTGCTTGAGCCCTAGCAGGGTGAACACTATGAATATAAAATAAAACAAAATACTGTTAGGTTATTGCACATTTGATTATTTCCTTACCTTTGTTGAACATATTTTGTAATTAACCAACATATAAGCTTCTGTAACATCTTGTTTAACATGTTCAAAGTTATCACTTAATTTATATCTACTCTGTGGCAAACACTGTCATATTTCATTATAACAACCATGAAAAGTTGGAATTATCCCCATTTTAGCCAGACAAAGAACCTGAGACTCTCAGGGATTAAGTAATTTCATGAGGACGACATAGCTAGCCAGTAATGGAACAAGGATACAATGACAGTTCTGATTCCACAGCATGTGCTAATGATAACATCAAAAGTCATCTTTGGCAGCACTGCCCAAGTAATGTTATGTAACTGCTTTAAAATTTTAAAAATAATAAAGGTTTACCTCACGCAATGCTACAATACGATTGGCAATTGTGAAATGGAGCCATCACCCTATAGAGTTAACGTCTTGGTTATCTGACAGTACAGTACACACTCTCCTGATATTCACTTAACCAACTAGCAAGATTGACCAGTGCTTTCCGTACCTTCCATAAAAGCAAACTAACAGACACTAGCAGCTAATAGGGCATAGCAGGCCCTCAACTGTCGTTTTGTTATAACGTTGATGAGAAAAAGATTGATTCACAGATGGATGTCTGTGTGGAGTTAGCACGTTCTCCTCATGTCTTCCTGGGTTTTCTCCAGTTTCCTCCCACATTCCAAAGATACCCATGTGAGGTGAACGGCATGTCTAAATTGTCCCAGTCTGAGTGAGTGTGAGTGTGTGATGAACCCAGTGATGGAAGGGCATCCTGTCCAGGGTGGTTTTCCCTACTTTGTGCCCTGAGCGGCTGGGAAAGGCTCCGGCCACCTGCAACCCTGAACTGGAATAAGTGGGTTGAAAAACAATTAATTCCTTGTTTTTATTAATCTTTCTTAAATGCATGTATAGCTCACATTTCAATGTTTAATATTAGAAGCACTTGGGGTCTTTATTTAGAAGTTTGGTGATGTTTTTATGACCAGAAATATGCCATAGGAACTTAACTCTTGTTTATATCAATTAGCCTATGGGAGAATTGATTTCGTTATATGTTGTTTTGCTTAAAGTCGCAGTTTCCACACGACATTAAGTGGGGACTGACTGTACTTTTAGTTGCCTGCATACTTTTACTTCAACTAGTTAAGTTGTATGCTTTACTAGTATCTGGTGTTAGTTTAGAAACCTGTTTATTCCAATAGATAATAACTAATTTATTTGAATATTATATAAACCAATGAAATGAGCGCAAAAAAAGTTATTTCTGTGAAAACTATGTTGAATGCTTTGGAAAGAGCATATTTTGATGAACATAATTTTGATGAACCTACATTCCCTCTCCCACCAAAACAAATTCCTGTAGACTATCACCTATAAAATTGTGTGAAACATTAACAAATAATTTAAAAACTTTTTAAATGTAGAAGATTCCACGCTCAGATTGCTCTGCAAAGTCCTACTCCACATTAAACAAAACTAGAAATCTAAGGTATACATTACTGGTGTAGTTTATAAAAAAAAAAAATATATCTAACTGAAAAACAGACCCCATTTCACCCCCCAAAATGGCCTTGATCCTACATCAAAAGACAGGCAAAATAATTAAGGCTGTTATTTTTTATAATTTCCCACTTACACTGACTTTTTCAACTAGCCAACCATCACACTTAATCATGTATGTAAGAGGCTCCTATTGTACTTATTTAGAAACACTCTGAAGCACAGCTGGATCTCACTAAGTAAATATCTCAAAGTTTCTACACTAGATTTCATACACTTGACTGAGATTCTGAATGAATATCTGAAAGGTTCTCCTATTTACTTTCACTTTATAGAGAACTTAGTGTTAAGCATGGTTATCAAGTTCTTTAGCCCAGAGACTAGAAGTGATAAAATTAAAAGAAGGCAAGAATAAGCATATTAGCAACAAAAATGTTGACAGCATGGGAAGTTAAAAGTCAAATACAAAATAAAACCAACCAAATCGGCTGAAGTGGTTTAAGTTAGAGGCAAAAAAACCAAACCTTATAAATCTAAGTATCTCTTCAGGGCATTTGTATATTACGACAAGAGTACAAACTTTACATTTATAATAATGTCTTGTTATCGTTACATAAAGATTAAACTACATCGATTCTATAATATCCTTTTTTTTAAAGGGCAAAGAAGCATTACTATTTAGAGGTCTGTCCATATAGCATGATTACAATTGAAAATATTTTGGGGATTTAAAGGGTAAAGTTTCAGTTATCCAGAAAATTCACTCATAGAACAGTTTCTTAGACACCAATGTAGAAAAGGGAAGTATTGCTGTCATCTAGCTAAGTGCTGCCCATAACGATGCGGAACAACAAAAAAACCTAAAACAAATAGCGACTTTGATTTTATTTGCTTGTTTATTCTGAGATGCAATTACTGACCTTGGTGCCACTTTTCCAAAGTCACTGATGTAATCTAAAAGTCTAAACTTGGCATTCTACACAACCAACCTGCTTAGTAGCAATACACTTGCAAATACTTCATGCATAAATTACCTGATTTTAAGAAATAGCCAAACACTTAAAACTAATTTAAGCCACTAAATTTCAGTATGGCTTTATCCACTTCTTTCTGGTGAATTTTAAAAGACATTAGTACCAAAGATATAGTTTAACAAGAAAAGAAAATCTGTCTTTCTAATCCACTTTGGAAAAAGTATATGGAAAAAAATAACCAGTTTAATATATATCTTTTTAACAATGAGCATCTAATTCATATGAGGATAAATTAACATTTTCACTCCTAAAGTCTCAGATTTGGAAGGAACTTTGTCATCTAGTCCAACTCTCTACCAAATATAATAATCTTCTTCCAGCTATCTTCCTTGGAATCAAATCTCCATTTGACTGAGAAGACTTTACTCCTAACTACTACTATATTAAAATCTTCTAATCTTGGTCCATGCCATTAATCAAAAGAAAACTGATTATAAATGAATTTTCAATTCCTTTAAAGTCCTTTAAAAACACTGTGTATGCATTATTCTCAGAAGTCTTGAAAATACAGGTTTGGAAAGGAAATAACATACTTACTTATCACTAGGGATTTCAACAGCCCTAACTGTCAATATATTGATACACTGAATAAGGCCCTGGAGTATTTTGCAAAGTTTTAGAGTTTGCCCAAAGTGCAAAAATCAGCTAATGAAAGCAATACTAACAATGAAATAATATTTGTCAACTTAAACAATCTTTACATTTTCTCAACTTATCAAGTTCAAATTCTTAAGTTGGAAAAGCTTATAAACTTCTTTAAAACTGAAGTTAGATGGACTTTCCCTAAAAATGAGTAATGCAAGTCTAAAATGACACCAAGTATTGTGGCAATACACAAATGCTGTTCTTGACAATTTCATTTTGAGTTCCGCTAGAATCTTTCTTGAAACTACTACTTCACAAACAGTTTTGAAGAATGTATCCTCCACTCTAGATCCTAACTCTTCCATGTACACTTCTTTATCTTACCAGATGGAATCTGTAACAGAAACAAGTAATGCTACGTAATACACAGATTTGATCCTGCCACAAAATTAGGTTAGCGTTTCTAAAATGGGGAACGGGGAAAAAAAATAATAAAATAAATAAGTAAATACACAAATAAATAAATACTTAAATAAATCATTTACCTCGGTCTGGCTTCATTTTCACATCCAATTTCAACCCAGGGTGCTGTGAAATACACGTATGGGTTCTTTCAACAGGCTCGCCGCTGATTCTGTGGCTACTGCTGTTTGCAAAATGCTAAAAGAGACCAAAATAAAATTAATCAGGTCCTGCTCTAACACTCAGTCAGACCTTGCAAGAAAACTACTGTTAAGTTAGGCCTCTTCCTGGCACTAACTGAGGTGACAGCACCATCGGCAGGTTTGAAAAAAGCAACTCTTTTTGCACCACCTCCCCCATCTCCTCCGGACCGAGCACCCCTCTTCCCCGCCCCTGTGGTTTCCAGGCCAAAGTGTCCTTCTTTGACACAGTGTCTCAGAACCAAAAGGAAGATCTATTTATAACCTAGAGGTACAGGCAAGGAAGAAAAAAAAAAGATTCAAGCAACACAAGCTAACTAACCCCTTTGTAAAAAACGCCGCTGAGAACAGTGGCACCTCCGCAGTGGCAGGTATAGAAATTCTCCGACCTGGTGCCTGGACGCAGGACACTCTTTAAGACCCCCTGGCGCCTTCCCAATCGCTCCCCTCGCCCCGCAGAGCCTCACCTGTGTAATTACCCTCTGGCTAGCCTTCTTGCAGCTACCGCGGCCAAGTTTACACAATAAGAGGATCAGAAAGCTACGCGAGTCATCTCCTTGCGCCCAGCCCCCAGCCCCCAGCCCCAAACGAACTCTACGGGGCTGTCCCGGGTCGCCCCCTACCACCCCTAGATCTGCGTGGCCAGGCCAGAGGTCTGCCCCAGGCCAAGGTTCCCGGCTGAGCCGCTCAGCCAGCCCGCTGCGGGCCCCTTCCGTCCCGTGCGGCCCGGGACTTCCTTCAGCCCCGTCGCACGGAGCGCCGCGCCTGCCCCTTTCCCCGCCGGAGAGTTGTTTTCATGGCTCCCTCCGCCGACCTCTGTCTGCTGCCTAACTCGCTCTCTTCTCCCGTCCCGATCCCTCCTCCTCTTGGCACTTCTCTCCGCCGCTCGCCCGGCGACTCACATCACACTCCCACCTTAGACCCGAGGCTCCGAGAGGCGCAGGGCGGGCAAGAACGGAGCGTGGCGCGCAGCGCCCCCCGAGGCTGCGTTAAGGGACCATCGGGGCCCGAGACTACCAGCCCGACGCGGCTCCCCTGCGCCCCTGTGGCCATCCACCCCCGCCTCAGCTGCCGCCTCGCTCTGCTCCCAGCGCTCAGCCCTAGCCCCGCCCGCCTCGCACCCAAGCCCTGCGGCCCCCGGCCGGCCCGCCTGCCCCGTGCCTCTGCCAGCTCCTCGCCCGCCCGCTGTCTCTAGCTCTGGCGCCTCAGCTGGGGTCCCCCTCGCTTGCCCAGTTCTTTCTCTGCTGTTTGCCCTGTCAAAACACTGCCCGGATCACGTGTCCTAACAACAGCCAACCCACCGCTCGTCACTTCCTCCCTGGCGGCCTCTGCGGCGGGCGCCCGGTTGTTATGGCAACGCCCGGCGCGCCCCGGGGCGCTAGCTGCGGGGTCTGGGCTTCCGTGCAGGTGCGGGTCGGCTGCCCGAGCGCGGGGCATGCGGGCTGCGTGCGGCCCCGGGAGCCGGGAGGCCGGAGAGGCGCAGAGCGCTCGGGCGCGCGCCCTTGCCTGCGCTCTGAGCCGGCTGCGGCGCGTCTGGGACCAGGAATCCGAGCTGCGCTATTAGAGCACAGGGTAACTGGGGAGATGTCATCCGAGGGCCTGCCCCAGACGTGAAGGATAATTATAGTCTCCTCCTCCACACGGGATGCTGGCGCAGAGTTGTTATCGAGCCTCAAGTGGATTGCGGCGCACAGTGGAACCGGGTCTAACGTAACGTGGTCGGAACAGGAGAGTGGGTAGCCATGCGCGTCAGGGTTTGAGGCGTTTAAGAACAAGCCCCCTCACCCTAGATTTCCCAAATCACTAGGGAGTTTAGTAGGATTCGGAACCCAAGCTCCTGAGGCACTGGCTGTGCTAAAAATAACTTTTATAACATCTAAAACACTGACTCATGCCAGAAGGACACTTCTGACACCGTGTTATTGTTGGGGAGCTGTAATTTTCTTGTTGTGCTGTAACAATGTGACATTACATTCTGTGTTGTGATGTTGTGTCATCCCTCAAACACAAACAGATGACAAGGATCTGCTGTAATTTAAAAAAGCAATCCTAACAAGCACTAAAGCTATTAGCTACTCAGTTTATAGGCAAAGTACATATGGGGTTGTGAGCTCAAAACAGAGGCAAGGAGAAGTACTAAATTTGCCATGCTCTTTGGTTTCATTAGAAAAAGCCTTTTTTTTAGAAATAATTTTGCATACAAGAATCACAACAGGAAGGTATTAAGATAAATCTAAAGGTTATTTACTTTGGTCTTTGTATTCTTCTGTGGTTTCCAAGGTTTTACCATATGTATTATTTTTACATCAGAAAATATTTTGTAAAGTACAAGATTGGAAATTGCATTTTTTTGTTTACCTCACAGCCATCAAATACCTGAAATTTCTATTATGAAAAATTAATAATATTTTCCAGGTGTGTTGATATGTACTATAAAATTACATTCTCAACTGCCTTAAGATTGTATCTAATCGAAACAGGACAAAACATACAGGAAGGTATCATTTTATTTTCAAAGAAATGTTCTGGTGTTATTAAGATAAAACTTCTGACAAATGGCAACAATTCCTTAATCTATGTAATGGCTACAAATGTTAACTCTTGGAAGATTTGACTTTGATATTATTGAATATTGTATTATGTAGTTTCTTTTATGAACTGACATTTTACTTGTTTTACAATCACTTCTCAATTAACCTTCGTAATGGGAGACAGAAAGAACAGTTCCAGATAATCCAAAATCCTAAATTTAGCACAACAGCTGGGACCAGATAACAGCTATTGTAAAAGGCTTACTGGGTGAACTAGGCAGCAGGATCTGTAGTTTAGTTCCTCTTCCTCTGCTTAATTTGCAAGAGGTACAAAGACCAGAAAAAATATTGAGAGTAGAAGCTGCGAATATTGGATAATTTGGAGCACAAACTAAAGAATTCTCTTTTGAATAATTAACAGCCCATGGATAAATGATGCTGTCTGAACATTTGTTAGACTACCTGGAAGCTTTTCATTGAGAATTGTAAGTCTGTTTAAAAATTGGAGATCATTATGTCAGTGGAAAAAGTATTTAGAAGAGGTGTGTTTTCAGTTATTCCTGTTATTGTTTCATTCACTCAACACACATTTACTGAGCACTCACTATCTGCTAGGTGCATGCTAGTCCCTGAGAATACAAAAGTCACCTAAAACAGGGTCACTAGTCTCATGGAGCTTCTAGTACCACTATAGTTGCAAGGCCTTGGTCAAGGCACACTCTTCAGCCTTCTTTCACCTATAAAGGTGAGGTGTTTGGACTCTGACAGTAATCTCTTTCCTTTCTAATTCTAAAACAATCCTGTAATTGCATACAACATATCCAGAGTGTGTGGAAATAAAAACCTACATACAATGGCAATTCTCAATGTTGGTGACAACTATGTTTGTACCTTGGGGCACCCAAGCAAACAAACATCTCTGGTTCATATTTGGAAAGGAGTGAGGGTGGGTGAAGCAAGGAAGTCAAAGCAGCTGGCAGGACCGTACCCCTCTTCCATGTGATTTGTTCTCCATTTTGTTTTCCCCTAGTAGTCCAAAGACTTATGAGTAATTAAATTCAAAAAAGTGAACTCATCTTCAGCAAAGAGGTAATCCCCTCAATGTTGATAGGCTTTGTTGAAATGGGCATTGTATCACAAAACTGTATATTTAATGGTCTCTATAAATTCTCTTACTGATGAAGGTAACTGGTTTGCTCACTTATGTAATACAAGGCTATTACCATACCCAGGGCCTTGGAAGCAGTCCAGGCTGTGAGAATGAGCTCCACTAAAGTAGGGACTGGTGCCTTTTTCTTCTTGTATCTCTAGCACCAAGCAAATGACCTGGCACAGAGTGGAAGCTCAATACTGATAAAATTTTCTTGTACATGCCCACAAACTGGACCTCTAATACTGATGGGCATTTTCTCCGCAGTGAGATCAAGCTAGAGTGTTGGGAAATCATTGGGTGGCACAAACTTCGTAAGTGAAGGATACATTTTCAGTACACTTTTGGTGTTTTCTCATAATAATAGGAACATGTTGTGGGTTGAATTGTGTCCCCCCAAAATGATACGTTGAAGTTCTAACCCCTGTACCTGTGAATGTGAACTGATTTGGAAATAGGGCCTTTGCAGATATAATAAAGTTAAGATGAAGTCATGCTGGGTTGGGATGAACCCAAAATCCAATTACTACTGTCCTTATAAAGTGAGAGAGATTTGAAGACAGAGGACATACAGGGAAGATGGCCATGTGACAATGCAACAGAGACTGGAATGATGCTGCTGCAAGCCAAAGAACACAAAAGATTGCTGGGAGACACCAGAATCAGTAAGAGCAAGTGAGGATTCCCCCCGCAGAGACTTCAGGGGGAGGATGGCCCTGCTGATACCCTGATGTTGTTCTTTTTTGCCTTCAGAACTGTGAGGGCATCAATTTCTGTTTTTAGCCACTCAGGTTTGTTGCATTTTGTTCCTGTAGCCCTAGGAAAGTAATATAGAACTTTAACAAAGAATACTGCCATAATTTTTTCTTGGCCTATAAATTGTGTTGCTGATGTTGCAAGTTTTCTAAAAGTTCCAGGTTCTGAATGGTCACCAAACTGTGGAGATCTTTAATTCTGTAAAAATTACAGTACATCAGTTGCAAATGTGAAGAAAATCTCTCAAGTGTCACAAAGGAACAACCTCATGACCTACAGTTAAGGAAATGATCATGAATAAGTGGTTGAAAATCATCAAGTGAAAATAGGCTATTTTAAACATGGTGGTTGGTAGATCTGTTTCATCATAAACTATTGTGGAAATAAAGAATAGTACAACTAATTAAAATGTATAAATAAATCTAGTCTTGCATAGTAAGTAGAAAAATAAATCAACCTGTGTACTTTTGTTCTTGAAGCAATGAGATGAAAGGCAAACTATCCTTTCCATAGCTAAATCGTTTCCAGTGATTCACTTTAAATTTATTGCAGGTGAATTTTTTTCTAAGGGGGAAAGATTGGGGAGTCATTGCTAAGGTATTGCTTCATGTGAACAACCCTCCACCTTCCCTTAAATTGGTTGGCTGGTTTGTCCTCTCCTGTTTGTCTACCTTCTGTAACCACAGGTATAAGGAAGTGAAAAATGATTCTGGTTCCTGCCTGCAGAAGCGACTGTAGTACTAAGAAATACAAAAGCCTGTAAACTTCAAACCATGGAAACCTTTAATCTGAACGTTTGCTGAGCTACTGAAGTTCTCTGAACTGTCAAGACTTAAGATCTTTTCAAAACTTAATAATAATTGCTCACTTTTGTGACAGTAATTGTGCTTGGCACTTCACGTATATTATATATTTGATCATATCACCCTCTCATCTTGTGGATTAGGAAACTGAGGCTCAGAGAGATGAATAACTTTCCCAAGGCTACAGTTAATAAGTGGAAGGAGACTGCTTCCTAAATGGACTCATTTTAATTTCCATTACAACATTATGAAGTAGGTTAAATTATTCCAAGATTTTCAAATGGGGACACTAGGCTCAGAAACATGGAGAATGGTTGCACATTTAGAGTGTAAATTGGTTTATATAAACTTAGGCTCAATGCTTTGAGATACAAGTTCTAAACAGAATGGCTCTGGTTTATTTTATGTAAACTCCAAAGAGCAAATAGTCACACTTAGTTGATCATAGCAGCTCACATTTCTTGAGCACTTTAGTAAGCATTATACCGAGCGCTTCATAGGTATTCGTGTAATCTTGACAACATCCCTATGAAGTATTGTTATCCCTATTTTATAATCAAAGAAACAGGAAAAGGGAAGTGAAAAAGTCAAGCAATTAGGAAGTGGCAGAGCCAGGATTCATACCTAAAGAGCATTACTGTGGAGTATAGATTCTTAACCACTACCTGACATTGGTCCCATTTAGTTTGATTTTCCACCCAAAACCTGCACCTTCCTGCTACTGAGCCTTTGTCATTTCCTCCACATAATATCCCTCCCCAATTCCTCTCGAAACCCTTCTGGACTTTTAGGAACCCCAAGTCTTACCCCACAATGCTTTCTAGAGCCTACACTCACACATACACACACATCTGTTTTTTCTCAGAACACATATTTTATTAATGATCTTAAAACCACATATTCATTTCATCTCCTTAAGGGCAGAGATGACCTGTGGTCTCAAGTTCCTTTGCATTTTTTGTGTTGAGTGGCACTATCCTGGCAAAGACTCAAATGATTATTGAAGACCTGAAGCCATCACTATTCTGCAGAACTGCTCCAGCTAATACAGTAGCCACTGACCACATCTGGCTGTTGAGCACTTGAAACGGAACTACTGAAACAGAGAGAACTTTTCATTTTCTTTTTTTTTTAATTGGGGAATATTGGGGAATAGTGCACCTCCCCAGGGCCCATCAGCTCCAAGTTGCCGTCCCTCAACCTAGCCGTGGAGGGCCCAGCTCAGCTCCAAGTCCAGTCACCATCCCCAATCTTTAGTTGCAGGGGGTGCAGCCTACCACCCCATGCAGGAACCGAACCAGCAACCCTGCTGCCGAGAGCTCTCGCTCCAACCAGCAAAGCCATCTGCCCCCGCAACACCCCCACCAACCCCAAGACCAGCAGGGGCTCTCCATCCCCAATCCAGCTGTGGAGGGCACAGCTCACTGGCCCATGTGGGAATTCAACCAGCAACCCTGTTGCTCAGAGCTCACGCTCCAACCAACTGAGCCATCGGGCCGCCCTATTTTAATTATTTTAAATATAAATTTAATGACTGGTTCTTGGTTCCATTATTAGAAAACCAAGTATATTTGGAACAAGTTGGATATATGAGTCTACTTTTTCCAACTGCAAATTTTAGAAATTCTAAATATAAATCAATTATTTCTAATGAAAATTTAGCATCCAATTTGAAATGTGCTGCAAGTGTAAAATATAAACCAGATTTCGAAGATTTAGTATGAAAAAAACAGAATGTAAAATATCTGTATTAATATTTTTGAAATATTGATTACATTTGAAATTATCATACTTTAGATATATTGAGTTTCTTTTCATTTTTTTAAGTACTCCAATTGGAAAGTGTAAAGTTACATATGTAATTCACTTAGTATTTCTATTTCACAGGACTGCTCTAGGGCTTAGTAGCTTAGCAGCAACAAGACAAAAGACATTTGAAAATCAGCTATGCTCTTTAGCCAAATGATGTCTTCTAGCAGAGCACATTCTGGGCTAAGGGAACTTGCTGCTTTCCCTTACTTTTCCTGTCAAGAGTTCCATGCATCCTAATGAGACTTGAATGTACCACAGCAGTGAATGATCCTTCAAAATACACACTTTAAACCCAGCAGAGTTTTCCCAGAAGTTATTTTTATCTTCATGCCTGTTAAAGAATCACACACAGAACTAACTACCTTACTCCAAACACTGAGCTATTTTCAGAAGCAGCGATGGGTGGACTTCACCAAACAGTTAAATTCTTCATGATCTGATAGAGACATTAAGTCTGTTATAAATCAAGTTACTGATCCTTTAAATCTTGTCATCAGAATATATCAGTTCATAGCATCCTAATGAGAATTCTATGATGGTGATTTACATGGTAAAAAAAAAAATAGAATTCATACTATTTGACTTGAAAAGTAGATATAAACAATAGCAGTGACCTCTGTTTCAAAATTTACATAATAAACTAAATGATCAGATATTTCAGAAAAATAGTTTTTGAGTTTTCATCTTCAAAATGGTTCGGAAGAAGAATCTTTCCTTAGGTTATTATGTTACTATGTTAGGTTTTGGAAAAGAAACAAAAGGTTTGTAAAACTGCACAAAAATAATGCAGAAAATCCCCAACTCCTTTTCACAAATGGGAATACTCTTAATTGAAACTAAATTCTTCACATGTACCAGATAGAGTACGATAAAGTAATCTGTAATTTTTTAAAATAAATCAAATTTCTGCTGCTTCTATCAGAACCCAAATGCTCAGTGCAGCATAAAGAGAATTCTAGAAGTGATTCCTTTATTTGCCTGCAGTATATATCTCAATAATTCCATACTGCCATGCTTTTGAGAGAACGAACATCAGCCACCTTCTCATTCCAAATAGCACATGCAAAATTCTGTATTTGCAACTCAATGTAAATGGTCTTTATTTCCAAAATGTTATTTCTGTCTAACATAGTTTAATTCAATTCAGCATTCATTGAACTTTGTATGCCAAATAGTTTGCTGGGCCCTAGAGAGACAGAAACCAGAAAAGCAAAGACCTTCAAAAATTTTGTTAAACCAAAAGGATACAGCCATGTAACTTAACAACTACAATTTAGTATGATGAAGCAAAAAAAAAAAAAAAACCACAACCAAAATCATGCATAAAGAAAATAAGTGACACAAAGAAGAAAAAGTTGTTTCTGTCTAGGAGAGAGAGTTGCTAAAAAAGGAAAAGAGAACATATTGGCTATGTGTTTTGAAGGATGAAGAGGAGGTCATCAGACAGGCAAATGGGATGGCACGGAGATGGGGAAACTTGCTCCTAAGAGACAAAACAGCATGTCCCCGAGGCACGGTAGAACATATTTTGTTCAAGATGCCAGATTACAAGGTCAGATTCAAGGAAGTTAAACGCAAGCAATAGGTACAATATTAGACAGAGGTTTTTTTGTTTTGTTTTTGCCTTTGGCACCAGTTCTTCATCCGCCCCCGTATCCATGCCTTTCCCATGTAACTTGCAGTCCCTCCCAGTAATATGTCAGAATACATTTCCCAGCTCCAGGTTCAGCCACATGAGTTGCTTTAATGAACAGAATGAGGCTGAAGTGACAGTTTTGAGCTAGATCTTAAGAGGTCTAGGCTGTTTGCTCTATTGTGACTCTGCCATTACCATGAAAAACAAATAGGTGCCTCAGCTAACCTGCTGGTCCCTAGAAGATTAGCCACCTCAGCTGACCCACAGATAAGCTCAGCTTTGATTAGCAGAACCACCATAGCCAACACATGCAGCTATGAATATAAATTGTAGTTTTAAGTCACTACATTTTGGACTGGGTTTTTGCACGGCATTATTGCAGCAATAGCAAACTCATTCAGCCATAGTATTGAATTGGAATTTTATCTTGTGGATGACAGAAAACTATAAAGGATTTTAATAAATAAACAATTAGATTATTTCACAAAGATGGCTTCAGCAGCAAAGTGGAAGATAGAGATGGAAAGAGGATGGTGGGAGAGGCGGTGGCACAGAAGCTATTCCAACGGTAAACTACAAAAGAAAGATCACAGAGGCCACTGAGGGCTGGGGTGGTGGTGCGGACTAGGGGGTATAAAGTATTTCATTTTAGACACATTAATTTTGAAAATCCTATAAGCATCTAGACAGACATTCTGAAGGCAAAGAAAGCTTCTGCTCTGGAGCTTGGAGATGAAGTCCATCCAGATCAGATACATATTACTCAGAAATCATCAGCATACAAATGGTACTTACTCATGGGTGTAGATGAAGATATCACGGGATTCAAGAAGGACGGGTGCTTAGCAATGTTGGCTGTTGCAGAATAAGTCAAATGAGGTAAGGACTGAGAAATATTCTTTTGATTTGGCAATCGTGTCACCCATAAGAGAGGGAACAATTTTGAAACTCTTTTACAAATGGACAGCGGTAGCCTGGGCCCAATTGAATTCACTGTGTATTCATAAAATAACTCACAATTGGGAAATTCACAGTGTCATTGCTTTGAATCTGATCACTACTTCACACCAGATCAATGTGACATAATTCGGAGAATAGTTGATAGATTTACCCTGCACACAAGATTTGTGAATTCAACATCATTTGTACTATTCCCCAGAAAGACCATTATCCATGACCTCACGAAGTGTTCTAGCTAAATCCAACATGCAGAGATTTCACAAAGAGTAATGTACCTCAGAAATATTTTCTGATTTATAGGAATGTCACATACGAAAAAAACAAAAAACCCTCTCCAGTTCGTATTCCTAAGTGTCCATGTATTGAATTTCTCTTCAGGGTGCTATAATCATGACATACTTTCCTCTCAATAAATCACGACTCATTTCTGACTCTTCATCAGGATACACCACAATGACTCTAGGAAACATAACTAGATAGTGACGGCTTGTCCAGCAAATGAAATCCACAGCAAACAGTGAACATAAAATAAAATCACTATGGCTGTTTGGATTGCTAGATATTGATACAGGACAGACCCTCATTACTGCTTTTAAAAGTAAGGTAGCACTAGGCCATGCAAGGTGCCTCAGGGTACCTGCCTCATTTGTAGCCCCCCGCCCCTTTTGCCATGTGACCCTACTGCTCTGGCCACAGGTGATGGAACTTGGGATCCATCCCTGACCTATAGGTAACCCTTTATAGGCCGGCAAGCTCTTAAGCCAAGAACTACAATTAGACTGCTGGAGGTGCTGCTGGCCCCAAATGCTGGGAATGATGGTCCATTTTTCTGTGAAGCTTGGTTGTACACTTGCTGAGGTTTTTTGGTCTTCCTTGTATGGCTTCATGAATCCTTCCTATAAACCCCTACAACAAAGGCAACCTGAGCATCTCTGATACTTGAAGCTGGAAAGAATCTAACACAATTTTACACTGCTTTTAAATCATGAGTAAAAATGTTAAGATACATTATTGCATTAGATTCCCTATACATGTCAATTAATTATTCAATCACCAGTATGTACTGATTATCTATTATGTGGCAGACATGTACTAGCATTAGGAATTTAGTAGTGAACAAGACTGACATGACTCCTTCCTGTATGGTGCTGTGGTCTAGCCTGGAATATTTAGATTACTTGGGTCTTAATATGAACTATATGGACAAACCTAAACTTAATATGTCTTAGAACCTTGTGATCTACATTTGTTTGTTTTCTTTTGTTTTAAATATTCATGGTTTTCCCAATATATTACATTGATAAAGGTATAGTATTAAAATGCATGTCTTAATACTTTAAGGATACTTACATTTATATCAAATAAAGTTTAGTTCAAAGCTTTCTGAGTTTTACCACATCTGAAACAAAGCAAATAGCAGGAATAACCAAATTATAAACTATTAACTAGAACATAGTCCTTGAGCAGAGTCAGAAGCAAAGTAACAAATGAAGCTTGCAGAAATCAGTCATAGAAGAGAATAAACTGATGACACTTACATGCCAGGATTTTGCAATTGTGGTAATGTGCCATCTATAAATGAAAGTGAGTCCTAAAGAAAGAAAGCTGAACATTTTCCTTTATCCTAAGTAAAAGATAAACTGAAAATTAATGGCATGGTTTTTCCAAGATAACAAGGCCGAAAATAAAGATACAGGTGATTCATTAAACTAGATTGAAGAAAAATGGAGAAGATGGAATCTGGTGCTTGGTGAAATTGAAATGTCAAGGAAATGACATTGATGCCTCATGCTTGTAACTCAATAGTCAAGCAAAAAATTTTAATGCTATATTTCTTAGACCGACTAAAATTAAGAGTGAATGTCTTTCTCAGTGGAGATAAGATGGTCCAATGGGAGTAAAAAGTTGGGGGAACACTATTAAGCTCTTCAGAGTTTCTCAGACTAGCTATTTACTTGGAGCACCAAGGGACTGATATGCTCTGACAATATGCTCTGACAATATCCCCGAAAATAAGACCTAGCCGGACCATCAGCTCTAAGGCGTCTTTTGGAGCAAAAATTAATATAAGACCTGGTCTTATTTTAATGTAATATAAGACTGGGTCTTATATAATGTAATATAATAATAAGACCTGGTTCTATTTTAATATAAGACTGGGTATAATATAATATAATATACTACTGGGTCTTGTATTAATTTTTGCTCTGAAAGATGCATGAGAGCTAATGGTCCAGCTAGGTTTTATTTTCAGGGAAACATGGTAGTTATATTCTACCATTCAATTTTTTTCAGGCTTTCCTTCCAAGATACACAAATGCCTCAACACCTGAATTTTTAATTGCTGTATGAGATTTAGTCTGGTTACTATAGTACTGCCATAGAAATTATCTCTCATTGTCTTCAATTCAATAGGTTGCAATTTAAATGTCTGCAGTTCTCTAAGCAGAGAACACAGAAAACATTAGAAATTAGAGATATGTGGTATATAAAATTGAAAACAACAAAAGAACAAGACAAACAAATGAAGAAACAAAACCTCATAGACACAGACAACAGTTTAGTGGTTACCAGAGGGTAAGCAGGGAGGGAGGTGGTAGATGAGGGTAAGGGGGATCCAATATATGGTGATGGAAAGAGAACTGACTCTGGGTGATAAACACAAAATGTGATATATAGATGCTGTATTACAGAATTGTACACCTGAAATCTATGTAACTTTACTAACAATTGTCACACCAATCAATTTTAATAAAAATGAAAAAAAGAAAGAAATTAGAGAGATGATGTAACTATTGCTACAGAAGATAATTTTAATTACCACAAAATTTTATTTGTATAATATTATAGAAACAAATTTGAGAATTAATATGAAGTAGATAACCTTATGGAAAATATAAACCATAAAATGGAATCAAGAACTGATAGAGGACCTGACTAGACCAACCATCATCTAAGAAATAGAAAAGTTAGTTAAAGATCCTCAAAAAAGATACCAGGCCCAGAAGAGTTTATGAGAGAATTCTACCAAACAATCAAGGAACAGATAATTCCTTTGTTACATAAACTGGCCAGAGCAAAGAAAAGGATAAAAAGCTTTCCACTTCATTCTGAGACAAACATAATCCTGATAACAAACCAAAATAGAAAGCACTTACCACCCCCCAATAAAACACAAGAAATAAATTTCATTTATGACCATAGAAGCAAAAATCCCCAGTACAGTAAATATTAGCACAGAATCTGGTAGTTTATGAAAAGACTATTATATTACATTATGACCAAGAGTTTATTCTAGGAACACAGGACTGCTTCAATGTTATGAAGTCTATTAATACAAATCACCATACTATCTGATTAAAGGCAATAGGAACCAAGTGATCATCTTATGCTGAAAAATACGCAAGACAAAATTTAATACCATTCCTATTAAAATGCCTTAGAGAGCTAAAAAGAGAAGAAAACTTCCTTATAGAGAATTTACCACAACCGTATAGCAAGCATCATACTTAACAGTGAAACATTCAAAACCAGCATTCCCTTGAAAATTGCGAACAGGAATACCTCCTTCCACCCCTACTATTGGCTATTACATTGGAGGTTTTAATCAACATACAGGAAACATACAGGAAAAGAGGCATCAGATATAAGGAAATGGAAAGGCTGAGACAATACTACTTCAGAGGTTATAGTTAAACTAGTAGAACTAATAAGAGAATTCAGTACTACAGTCAAGTATATGATGAAACATTTGAAAAAGTAATAGTCTGTAATCCTCTAACAATAACCAGTTAGAAAATGTTAGGGAAAGGGGATCCTTTCACAACAGCAACAAAGCCATTACATCACTTAAAAACACATCTAATGAAAAATGCTAAAGACTAACATGAAAAAAACAATGACATAAAAAAAGCTTTAAATAACTGGAAAGACAGACTATGTTCCTGGATAGGAAGACTCAGTGTTTTAAAGATAAAGTTTCTCAATCTATAAATGCAATGCAACCTCAAACAAAATCTCCAAAGAGATTTTTAATGGAATTTGACAAGTTGATTACAAAAGTTTGCATGAAACACTAGAATTACACTTAACACAGTAAAATGCTTACACTAAGAGCGTGTGAAAACTAATACCAGTTAATGGAATGGCCTCTTTAAGCCTTGCTTCTCAGACTTACATAGAAAAATATATTAACTGAGGGGAATGGCAGATACGAGTGCCTGCACTATTTAAATCCCTCTCTTCTCTCTCACACCTAGATCTGCTTTCTTTTTTCAACCACTATAGGTGAGGTCTCTAAATTAAGTCACTACATGATGTGACTGCTTTGCACTTTGAAACATTTCTTTCAAACATACAAGCCTAGAATTTTGCAACTTCTCACATCAGTCTTTTTTGCATTTCTTAGTTACTTAAACCTCCAATCAAGTACATTTTAATATATGATTGCTTAGAATTAAAGCAAATAATCACCATTTCTCCTTTGAAACTCAAGAAGCCATAGAAATTTGACCTGGTGTCTTTGTGTTAGGTCAACTAGAAAACACAAAATACGAACAATGCTGAAACAAAACATTTGTAACACACACAAAACCCCACTGTTTTACAACAGCACTGTTGCCAAAATGAGAAAAACACATTACACATGTTTTTAAAATGTAACTTAAAAATATATTTTGTCTCACCAATTTCTCTGGATCACCATACTTTTCCTCTTTTAAATTTAATAATTACTATATGTTCTTTGACAGCAAAAGAAGAACAGTGGAAAGAGTTATCACCTCCTTTCTGACTATGTTTTAAACATTAGGTTTTCCAAAAAATTTATGTTTTCTTCTTTCATCGGTCTGCAGGTACTCTCTGAACTAGCCCAACCTTTGACTATGCCACACATGCTAATTAGCTTCCAAATCTACAATTCTGTACCTGTCATTCTTTCTCATGACCCCCAGACCCCAGCTATCTACCTCCCCCAGGATGACCCACAGATTCTTCCTCAGTATGTTAAATCAATAACATTTTTTAATTATTATTCCCTGAAATTTCTACTCCTCTCCTGCCTGCCGCCCCTCCCCCCCATTTTTTTGAGATGCATCACCATCTCCTATTCATTCATACAATATCTCCTGAGTAGCTGCTATGTGCCAAACACTGCTCTCTGGGTTTGGAACTACAGTGACCAAAACAAAGACCCCTGTCCTCATGGGACTTACATTTTAGTAAGAGGAGTTAGAAAATAAGTTGAATAACTGATAGAATATACAAAAGGCAGGAAAACATAGAGCAGAGTAAGTGGGACTTGAAGAGAGTCTATTTTATATAGGGTTGTTGGGGTAGGCCTAATTGTCGTGATCTCAAGGAGGTTAAAGGAGCAAAGACTTGAAGAGTGTTGAGCAAAGATGAAGTAGTTAAGGGAGTTGGCATGTGGCTAACTTAAGAAAGACTACTACCGACTGAGGGGAGAGTCAGTGCAAAGGCAGGAACATTCCATTGTATGTTTGGAAAGAGTTACTGTGGCTGGAACACTGTGAGTTGGGGAGGGGGAGGAGGGGGTGGTTGGAAACAATAGGAGATGAGGTCAGAGGGCGGATGGAGGTCCAGATCATACGGGGCATAAGGACTTTGGCCCCAAAGGGGCCAAATATTAGGGCTTTGAGCAGAGACATTATGTAATCTTGCTTATGTTTTAAAAGTGCACTCTGATTGCTCTGTTGAAATTAGACTATAGTGGGGCAAGAACAGACACTACTAGCTGGTTTGTAGGATGTTATTGCAATGTTCGTTGGATATTAAGAGCTAGTGTGGCTTGTACTGCCACCATCCCTCTTACCTAAGCTCGGGACCTCAGGGAACTCCTCTAGTCCCTCCTCTCTCCCACTTCCCCAGCCATTTCCCAACCTGTTCCCAACACACACACCTCAATTCTATTTTTAAATACCAGGCCTCCATTTGGGTTTATCTAAACCATTGAAATGGCCTCCTAACTGGCCTCCCTGCCTCCAGTTTATCCCTCCTTCTAGTCTATCCTATTAGCCGGGTTATCCTTCTAATCACAAGGAAGCTTAACGTGGGATGCACATATAGAATTCACTGGGTGTGTGACCTTGGTGAGAATCGTGCATTTTCATCTTCACTAGCATCTCACTGAAAGTTAGTATTTCCTTTGATTAAGAGGGTAACAAATCATAGTATTAGCAGAGCCCATGACTGTCATCAACAGAAATTACAGATATCTTCATACCACATTTCAGTTGAAACAGATATCTCAAGACATCACTTACACTCATTGCTTTGACATTATGATAATCATTAGACCTACCAGTAGGTCTTTTTTTTAATGTGCTAAGAACAACAAATATCATAATTAAGAAGTATTTTTAACATTATCAGATTCCTTTTCATTCCTATGTATTTTAATTTATACATTTAAAATGATTATTCTTGGGAACTCATAGACTCCACTAGACTTCCAAAGGGGTTTGAGGCCAGAAAAGATATCTAATATGGTCAGACCTGATCTTATTACTTCCATAGTTTCAAAATCCTCAGGTGGCTTGCCAGCACACAAAATAAAGTCCCAAATTTTAACAGCGCTGACAAGGTTCTCCGCATCTACGCTGGGCTAACTTTTTCTACTTTATTACAAGTCATTCCTCATCTCCATCACTGCATTCTGGCCACCCTGGAGCCCTGCTGGTCCTTGGAACTTGGTCCTTTTATTCCTCTGGACATCTGCTGTTTATGTTCCCTTTTCCTGCAGGGCTTACCCAACCACGGAAAACTCCTGCTCCATCTTCAAGACCCATTCTTTTCTAGTACTGTCTCCTCTTAGGCCAAATTACACTCTCCTTCATTCACGCTCCCACTGCACACCATACACACCTTTTTACATCCTATAGTGGTCTTGCTTGACTAGTTTGCCTCTTGCTGAACAGTAACACCTCCTGGGAAGAGATTATCTTACATACTTTGGAATCCCTGAAGGGTGTTAACAGATGCTCCACAAATGACTAGTTGAGCTGAACTAAGTTAATACCTTTTTAGAAAATTGATCTGATAACATGACTCACTTTTTTAACTCATAAGAATATGATGAAATATGCCTCAGACTTTTTTCCTCAGTCTTCTTATTATCTGTAGCTTAAGAACAGGAAATTCTATTTGCTTTTATTCTACTAATAAATTTGTTAGCAAGTCATAGACTAGAAGAAGACATTTGTATACATATATCTACAAAGGATTCAGAATCACCATTAAAAAAGATTCCTACAAATCAATAAGAAAAAGACAACCAATCCAATAAAAACTGGGCAAAAGACTTGAAAAGGAATTTGGAAAAAGAGGATATCCAAATGGTCAATAGAATCTGAAGTAAAGCTCACAAGGGCTTTGATTCATCAGGGAAACACAAATTAAAACCACAATGAGAATTTCTACTATTCCCATCCCAGAAAGTCGAAGATTTAGGAGACTGACAAGTGTTTTCAAGGTTGTAGATATCATAAATTGTTGGTGGGGGGTGCAAAATGATACGATCTCTTTGGAAAACCATTGTTAGTTCCTACTAGAGTTAAATATGCAGTTGTTTCATTATACAACAATTTCATTCTTTATCTCCAAGAGAAATGAGTGCATGTGTTCTCTCACATTTATAGCAGCTTTAGTCATAAAATCCAAAAGATGAAACAACCCAAATGTTCATCAATAAACAGATAAATTGTGATACATTTATATAATGGAGCACTATCCATCAATTTAAAAAATAAAGAATAATTGGCTCTAGCAACAAAATGAATAAGTCTCAGGGATTCTATGTTACATGAAAGAAGTCATACACAAAAGAGTTTTAATATGTGATTCCAATTATATAAAGCTTAAGAACAAGCAAAACTAAAAGCTGTTTCTAGAAATCAGAAAAGAGATCAACACTTCAGGGAACAGAATGAAAAGTACACAAAAGAATCTCATGGAATGCAGGAAATATTCTAGTTTCATCTTGATGGTGGTTTTCCAGATGTATACATAAGTAAAAATTCAAACTATATGCTTAAGAGTAGTATACTTTATGCACTTTACTATATGTATATTATTACTCACTAAGTAAAATAAATACAGTTGGTCAAACCTGCAGGAGCAGTGGTGTTTTGGGAAACTCAAACCATGGCAAAAAAAAACCACTTGGAAAATGGTTTTAATATAGTCCAAAACAAACCACCAATTGACCCAGTGGAAAGAATAAGAAAGTTATTCTTGGATGAGTAAAAAGGAGAATGAAAATAGAAGTATTTTGAAAGCAAAATCACAGCACACAAATGTACCATGTTCATAAAAGCATGCCCCAGCTGTGGACCCGTAACACCTGGGTTAAGCCAATGGTTCATAAATCACTGAACACCGTGACAATATTGGCCTCCTAACCATTAATCAGTACATGTTTAATTTTCACAGTTTATTTTTATTGAGATATAATTGATGTATAGCATTGTGTAAGTTTAAGGTGTACAACAGGTTGGTATGATACATTTATATATTGCAATATGATTACCAACGTAGGGTTAGCTAACACCTCACGTCTACTTCCTACTTCCTCTCTTCTTGTCTGTGTCTCCACACTGACAGCACATGGGACTAAAGAACATTTTATTCCTTTTGCAGTTCAGGCGTGAGACAGACAAATGAGTTTGAGGGAGATCGTTTGGCTAAGGAGACAGGGTGTGATCTCCAAGCCTGACACTCTCACATCCTTGTAAGCTCACCCAGTCATCCTGGATCGATCCTCCTAATGCAACCCCCAAATCTCTTCAGTCCTGCCTCGTGCCTTCCACTGCCTTTAGTATAGTCTCCTAATTAGTCTTCTTTCCTCAGCTGTCCTCTCCACCCCCAATTCCACTCTCTAATAGCCAGAATGATTTACCCAAAAAGTAGGTCCGATCATGTCATTCCACTTAAGTAGTTCCCTTTGTTTCAGAATAAAATCCAAACCGTATGGTGGCAAAGAAAGCCTTTTATGATCTGTCCATGCATATTTCCCTCCAGTCTTATCTCCTCAGCAGGCATCCTGTGCAAGTCCTGAGAATGTGACATCACATGCAAATGTCCCCAGGTTAGGCTTCGGAGGATCACCACAAAGCAGAGTCCTAGGGGTGTCTTATCTTGCTCCCTTCTGTAGTACTTGGATTTAGTATTTGTGAGAATTGGAGGAGTACTAGTGACATCAGCAGCAATTCTGTCATCTGGTTTCTTGCCTTTTTCTCCCAGAACTGTCAGCTCTAGCGTGAGATTTCCAAACCTGGCATAGATTAATTAGTAGACATGGGGGTTTCCAGAACACAGCTCCCTCTTCTTTAATACTCAAAATATGTTTGCGTGTGGCATCAAGTACTTTATTCTCAAGGTATAAATCCTTTAGAATCTAAACTTTAGATTCTTAGTATGGAATTAGATTAACCACCAGTGGAAGAAGAAGGTAGATACTTATTCTCTTTCTAGTCCTTTCACACGGACAACACTGTCACCTTCTTGGTGGGGCTTTCCATGCCAAATTAAAATTTACTCAGAACCAGATTATGTTAAACTACAAATCCCTCAGAAGAAATATGGGACCATGAATAATATGTATTAATGTCCGTGGGTAAAGTATCAAAACCTATGGATATTGCCTATGCAGCTGCAGGGTTGGAAGCCTATATAATACATTATCAGTAGTACAGGGGTTCAAGACTAGCATCCAAGATTTGGCTTCAGGGAGTCTCTACCCCTTCCTCCCCTATGGAAAAATGTTCTGAGCTGATATATTTTGGGAGAAAAGGAGTCCACAGCTTTCGGATTCTCAAAGGGATCTAAGACCACTTCAAAAACAAAAAAGCCTTAGAGCGACTAGGCTTATCATTTATACCTAGAAACAACTACCCATCACACTCAAAGAAGTGATATCTAGCAAACTTGAATACTGCAGACCAAACTGCTTACAATTCCTGAACACAATTAAAGATAATCAAGCAGTATATTACTATTGTTTTAAAATTGCCGCTTTCCTTTATTGGAAAGAAAGCAAGACAGACTTCTTGTCTCATGGAAGTAATCTCTGGTTCAGATTTTCTTATGTATATATTTACCTCAAACATATCTTTCTTTGGCAAAAGAAAACTTTAACAAAAGCAAAGATATCCCTTGCTTATGGGTAAGTCATCAAACCATCAATTCTCCCTAAGTTAACTTATAAATTTAACATGATCCCAATAAAATTACTTTTACATTTTTTTTCTTTTTCTAGACAGGTTGATATTGAAAAACCTCTATTCTTAAAACAATGTGGTGGTGGCACATGAATTAGAGTGATCAATGGAATAAAATGGAAAATAAAGAATAAGCACAAGTACATCTGAAAATACAGAATATGATAAAGGTGATTTTTTTTTTCAAATCACTGAGGCAAAAAAAAATCAAGGACTTTGATATCCCAATACAACTGGATAGTCATTTAGAAAAAGATAAATTATATCCTTTCTTTACATCACACACAAGAATAAACTTTAAATGGATAAAGAATCTGAATGTAAAAATTGAAACTATGGTTATATTAAAAGAAAACATAGGTGATTTTCTCCATAATGTGGATATAGGGAAAGGATTTCTAATCATGATTCAAAATCTAGATGCAATAAAGAAAAAAATATATTTGACTATATAAAAATTTTAAATTTTGCATTAAAAACGCTAAGAAAAATTAATATACAAATGACAAATTGGGAGAGAATATCTGTAACATGTATAAAAGAAAGGTCTAATATTCCTAATACATAAAGAATTTTTTTTTTTTTTTTTTTTTTTTTTTTTAAGGAGGACACAGCTCACAGTGGCCCATGTGGGGATTGAACTGGCAACCTTGGTGTTATCAGCACCATGCTCTAACCAACTGAGCTAACTGGCCACCGGATAAAGAATTTTAAAGACAAAGAAATAAGATCAAAATCTTATAGGAAAATGGACAAAAGACATGAACGAACAATCACATAAGATAGAAAAATGGCATTTAAGAGATACTTAATTTCACTCATAATAAGCCAATTTTCTTCCAGGTATTTACTCAAGGGAAACAAAACATACGTCTATACAAAGCTTTGTACACAAATGTTCACAGCAACTATGATGTAGTAATTCCGAACTAGAAAAATACAAAAGTCTATTATCACCTGAATAGACAAACAGTTTTCCTTTTGTTCTTTATTTCTAACTTCATCCCATTTATAGTCAGAGAAGATACTTTGTATGGTATCTACATTTTTAAATCTATTGAGACTTAAGTTGTGCCCTAACACACTCGTATGGTTGATCCTAATAAATGTCCCATGTGCACTTCAGAAGAATGTACATTCTATTGTTGGGGAGAGTGTTCTGTATGTGGCTATTAGATCTACTTGGTTTATTGTGTTGTTTAAGTCCTCTATTTCCTTAAGGAGGAGGGGAAGAATAATAGATGAAGAGTTAGAATTAGAGGAGACATAGAAGGAATATGACTGGAGGGGGAGGACGGATGGAGGGAGCATAACTGGAGGTATGGAGGATTTAGAGAAAAGCAAGTAATCTCATGGTTTGTTATGATTAATTTTTTATTTGGTATTGTTACTACTAATCACAACTATTAATAATAGTAATGTAGTTAGCACAGATATGGTCCTTAGTAAAAACCTGACAAATAGTGTTAGTATTTTCTTTTAATTGATGTGATGACTTCTCTACACAGTGAATGAGTTCATTCACTGGCTCATTCACTTGTCACACTGTGCTAGGTTATGCTGAGGACACAGTGGTGACAGAGACAGCCCAGGCCTCTCCCTCGTGGAGCTCACCCCCTGGTCAGGAAACAAACCTCTCCCTGGACAGTGATGACCCAGAGTGTGCAGACCTAGAGAGCCACTCTGGCTCCAAGGATGGGGGAGCCCAGGAGCATGGAACAGCAAGACAAAAACAAAATACAAAAATAGAGAGAACCGCGCAACGGACACTCATTTGAATCTGAATCTGAATCTGTCAGCCAGATTCAGAACTTGCAAGATTTTGCCACCCTTGCTTCATCTGATGGGGAGGTACATATCTCCCTGACCTAACACCATATACAAAATTAATGTAAGATAGATCAAGGACCTAAATACAACACCTAAAACCATAAAACTCTTAGGAAAAAATAGGACAAAGCTTTGCAACATTGGATTTGACAATGATTTCTTGGATATGACACCAAAGGCACAGGTAACAAAAGAAAAAATAGACATATTGGACTTCATGAAACATCTTTTAAATTGAACATCAAAAGATACTATCCACTGGGCCGGCCCGGTGGCTCAGGCGGTTGGAGCTCCGTGCTCCTAACTCCGAAGGCTGCCGCTTTGATTCCCACATGGGCCAGTGGGTTCTCAACCACAAGGTTACCTTTCAACTCCTCGAGCCCGGCAAGGGATGGTGGGCTGCGCCCCCTGCAACTAAGATTGAACACGGCACCTTGAGCTGAGCTGCCGCTGAGCTCCGGGATGGCTCAGTTGGTTGGAGCGTGTCCTCTCAACCACAAGATTGCTGGTTCGACTCCCGCAGGGATGGTGGGGCTGTGCCCCCTGCAACTAGCAACGGCAACTGGACCTGGAGCTGAGCTGCGCCCTCCACAACTAAGACTGAAAGGACAACAACTTGAAGCTGAATGGCACCCTCCACAACTAAGATTGAAGGGACAACAACTCAACTTGGAAAAAAGTCCTGGAAGTACACACTGCTCCCCAATAAAGTCCTGTTCCCCCTCCCCAACAAAATCTTTTAAAAAAAAAAAAGATACTATCCACAGAGTAAAAAGGCAACCCAAAGAATGGGAGAAGATAGTTTCAAATCATATATCTGATAAGGGCTTAGTATCCAAATATATCGAGAACTCCTAAAACTCAACAACAACAAACAACCCAATTAAAAAATGGACAAAGGACACGAATGGACATTTTTCCAAAGAAGATAGACAAATGGTCAATAACCACATGAAAAGATGCTAAACATCATTAATCATTAGGAAAATGCAAATCAAAACTATAAGATGTAACAACACACACTCATTAGAATGGCTGCTGTCAAAAAAAGAGAATAACAAGTGTTGGTGATGATGTAGAGAACCTGGAACCCTTGTGCACTGTTGGTAGGAAAGTTAAATAGCATAGCTGCTATGAAAAACATATGGTGGTTCCTCAAAAAATTAAAAATATAATGATCATATGATCCAGCAATTTCACTTCTGGGTACTCAAAAGAATTAAAAGCAGGATCTGGAAAAGATATTTGTACACTTGTGTTCATAGCAGCATTATTCAAAATAGCTAAAACTTGGAAGCAACCCCAGTGTTCATCCATGGGTTCAAGCAAATTATGGTATATACATACAATGGAATATTATTCAGCCTTAAAAGGAAAGAAATTCTGCAAAATGCTACAACATGGATGAAATTTGAGGACATTATGCTAAGTGAAATAAAACAGGCACAAAAAGACAAATACTGTATGATTCCACTGCACTTAGAGTAGTCAAAGACAGAGAGTATAGTGGTGATTGCCAGCGGCTGGCGGGAGGGGAGAGTGGGACATTATTGTTTAACAGGTGATAGAGTTTCAGATTTAAGAGATGATATAGGGATGGATGGTGGTGATGGTTGCACAATGTGAATGTATTTAGACCACTGAACTGTACACTTAAAAATGGTTAAGGTGGTAATTTTTACATCATGTATAATTTACCATAATAAAAAAAGAGAAAAATCACTGAATTGTATACTTTGAAAGGTTGAATTAATGATAAGGTATGTGAATTATGTCACTAAAGCTATAACCAAACCAAAGGAAGACTCTTCCCTACCACAGATGCCATTTGATAAATGTAGTGGCAGTGATGGTATAATTGGAAAATTATCATTTTGCAACCATCATGGAAACGATTGGTTTGAACAAGAATGAATGCAAAATAAAGGGTGAAATGTTTGATGAAGAGCGGGGTATTTGCATGGTTTCATTGTCTTTCCAAAGATTGATTATTGGTTGTAAGTGTACAGTAATAAGTATACAGTGAAGAAGTAAACAGTGACTAGGTGGTTAAAATTAACATCACTCAATAGATGCAGACAGATATCATGTGTCTCCATAGTGCACAAAATTGCCCATGTAATGATCCAGCCAGAGATGCATAATCTGAATCTAATTATGAAGAAGCACCAGATAAACCAATTGAAGAACACATAAAATAATGGGCCTACATGCTTCAAAAATGTCAAGGTCATTAAAGACAAAGACTGAGGAGCTCTTCCAGATTAGAGGAGACTAAAGACATATGACATAACCTCATATAGTGTGTGGGGGGGAATATTATTTGGACAATTGACAAAATTGGAATATAGACTGTAGATTATATAAAATTATTTTATCAATATTAAATTTCTGAAATTTGTTAATTATATTGTGGTTATGTAAAAGAATACCCTTATTTTTAGAAAATATATACTGAAGGAGCACCGACTCTCCAATGGTTCAGAAAAAAATAAAGCAGGGGGGATGAAGAAGGGAGAGAAGAGGGAAAAGAAAGACAGAGACAAAAGGATAAAGCAAATGTGGCAAATGTTGAAAAACTGGTGTATCTGGGTATATGGTACACAGAAGCTCTGTACTATTCTTACAATGTTTCAGTAAATAAAAGTTTAATAGGAAAGTGTTGGTAAGAAATGCTCATTAAAGACACAAAATGATACTGTTAAACTCATTTCCCTTTCATATGGGAGCCCCGGAGAGCAGTTTACTTATCCAAAGAGGATAAACCAGGAAAATCCTAGTTCCAAACTTACACTATATCACGGAAAACTTGTTACCAGCCAGTGGAACCACAGGAGGCCTAGGAATGTTTTCTGGGACTTCAAGAAACAAACAAGTGACTGTTAAATAAGAATAGCAGTAAATAGAACTGTTAAAGAACAAAATTCAACTGACCACATTTACAGATCTAATTGGCTTGATTGAATGATCCATGAATCAAGCAGCAACCCATCCAGTAAAATAAGAAAGGGCTCCTGAGGAGTTGTACAAAACAGAAGGTTTTTATAGCCAGAAACATGGTAGGACACGAAAGTTAAAAGAGTGGATTATTCAGGCAAGGATACCTTCCTTTAGGTGAAGGCAGGGGATCTTATCAGGCAGATCACTAGAACAGACCAAGACATTCCAGACTGATTGGTTTAAAATTCCACTCCTGGGAGAGGTTAAAAACTGCAGTTAGGTTAGGTATTAAGTCTTAGTGGGGCTTACCACAAGTGACTCCATTTTGGGTCTGTTGTTTCTTTTTAATAGGGCAAAATGAAAAATGAACAGAATGAAGGGAAGGTCAATCCCTTGAGAGAAGCGGGGTCAGTCCTGCTTTGAGCTTTGAGCAGCTTGGGGGACTATGACTCTACAACCATAACGGCCAATCTCTTCCAGAACCTCTTCTCTTTTCAAGTACACTTTCTAACCTTGAGAGAAAAGGCTTCTTCCTGAATCCCACTCCCCATTCAAAGTTAACTCCTCACCAGAGTCTCAATCCTTTAAACAGAGAGCAAAGTCTTTCATTTGTGATAATGTCTTCAAATGTAAATACTTGGTCAGAGTAACATACATTGAAATGCATTAAATGGTAATTAGCTAACTAATCAGTACAATCCACAATTGTAAAGGACTAAGAAAAAACTAGGAATAGATTTTCTCATTTTGGAAAAGAGAAGCATTGAGAAAAAGAAAAAGAAAGAAATTTCTGGGAAGTAAAGAGAGGGAAGAAAGAAAGAGGAAAGGAGAGGTACTTACTACTTTTATAATTTGCTAGAAAGCTAATTCTAGGATTCCTGGTGAACCACTTAATGAAATAATTATTTTTAAACTGTAGTAGACCAATTTTCCTGCTCACAAGTTTTATGAAGTTTGCTTATCAGACTGACTATATAACAGAACTCACGTTTTGGAGGAGTTTTTGAACCAAGGTAAGATGTTAAATTAAGGCACTTTTCTTTGCCTCAGTTTCTCAGTCTGTAAAGTGGGAATAGTTATATTTAAAATCTACCTCATAAAATTATTGGTACTAAAGAGATAATTTCTGTTTAATTGCTTTAGTAAAGAAATAATACAGCACCAATTTAAAATTATATACTTTTTTTTTTCTATTCCAGTTTGTCTGAACAAATTCTCCTTCAGCCTCTTACTTTAAACCCTAGGTCACTCACCCCAGCATTACCCAATTTTTCACAGATAGCTAATTGTTTCATCAACATATTACAGGAATCTTCTCCCTTCCTCCCTGGTAAAATGACTTTTCTTAGTTGACCAGTGGTCACAACCCCAAATCCTCCAGGGCCCAACCAGGTAACAACTCCACACCGCTGGCTGATGTGCGGTGAGCAGTAGGAAATGGTGAAGACTGAACCATCGGAGACAGCATGCTCTGCCTGAAAGCCTTCAAATACAAAAACACATCCAGGCAAGTGGGTCAGTTTAGCTCCCAAATCCTGTGATTGATTATTTTGAAATTTCACATTTGGCATGTTAACTGGCCTGGAGCTATTTTCCCAGTATTTATTAACCTGCATGTCTCTTGCTGGTCACGTATCATTGCAAAATCATTGGCCTTTATTTGGTACAATGGTACTATTGAACGAGAAGTTCACAAAATGTTTCACGTGCAGTTGACCCTTGAACAAGCAGGGGGTTAGGGGCGCTGCACCCCACACAGTTGAAAATCCATGAATAACTTTTGACTCCCCCAAAGCTTCACTACCAATATCCTACTGTCCACTAGAAGCCTTACCAATAACACACACTGTTGACTAACACTCATGTTGTATGTCATATGTATTATTGTATTCTTACAATAAAGTAAGCTAGTCAAAAGAAAATCACAAGGAACATACATGTACAGTACTATACGTATTTACTGAAAAAAATCCGTGTATAAGTGGCCCCACGCAGTTCAAACCTGTGTTGTTCAAGGATCAACTGTTTTTGCAGAACTTTACCCCAAAGCTTGAATTCTGTTGTCTCTCTTTCAGAACCAAGCTATGGTTACAAAACAACAAGTTACAGATTATTTTTCACATTGACCTGTTAACATCAATTGTGTACGGGTCCCTTTCACCCCTCCAAGATTGCACCCAATTTCCATCTTATCCCTCTTGAATACTCCAGATAACTCTTACCTCATCCAATTACAAAGCTATCTTTTTGCCTAGTCTCTTCAACCTCTTCACCTGGGCCCGCCACGCACCCCCCATACTCTCCTTTCCCATTGCTTATCCCCTTCCTCTCAACCCGCTTCACACTCCTTTCTCAGACACATACCTACTAGGTCTTGTCCACAGGGGCCAGAAGCGTTCCCTGCCACAGAGGATGAGAGGAGCACCTGGGGGTCTGAGAGGGCAGCAGCGGTGAGCTGGCTGCTCCAACTAAATAGATCAAGACAGAGGGCGGAGTCTGTGGGAGGGGAAACCCCAAAGGAGCTCATGAGAGAGAGAGGCCAGGAGCCCTGGCTGGGTGGAGGAGGGGGCCCCTGGATTGTCACAGCCTGGCTAACCCCAAATAGTTTTGTTGTTATGGCCTGGCTCCTGATATTGCAGTCTGATTCATCCAACCTGCAGTAAAGCAGCTCTGGAAGTTTTTATTGTTATAATGATACTGATGTTGAACCGGGTTGACATCTGCCCCACAAGAACTCAATTTCTAGAGCGAGTGAGCTGCTGACCAGTCCCTGGCGAGCTGTACTGCTGGCAGCTGATCCCAACATAAGGCAGCCGTGGGGACAGGTGTCCTGAAGTTCAGAGGCTGGTGTGAGAGGTAGCACCTGGAAGACTGCAGCTGTAACTAGTGAAGTTTCTCTTCCTGTTGTGTGTGCATTTGTGTTTTATTTTAGGTCCATGAGGGACGGGCCTGGGCTTACCAGCTCCTTTGCTCTTGTTACAACATGCTGCTCTGTACCCCCTGGAATCAGTCTCTACTGTGGTCTGCAAGGCCCTCCGTGCTCTGACCCTGCCAATAGCTCAACTTTATCCCCTGCCACGTGACCCCCTTCCAATCTGCTCCAACTGCACTGTGTTCTCAAAGTACCACATCCCTTAAATAAGCCAAACAAGTTCTGTCTCGGGACCTTTGTACTGGCTATTTCTGCTACTGGAACATTCATCTCACTGCTACTGCTCTCCCCTTTTCATACTCGTAAACATCTGGCTCCCGTCATTCATTAGTCAGCTCAAGTAACAGTCCTTCTAAGGGTTTCCCTCTGACTTTCTACTCAATCACAGGACACTGTTTTGTTTTCTTCATAGCTGTTAGCTCTACCTGAAATTATTCAGTTTATTTATTTACTCGGGTATTTCTCCAGTCCCCTCCTCTCATTAGATTTTAAGTGCCATGTGGGCAGATTTGGGCCTGTATTACTTATAACATTATCCCCACCTCCAAACCAATACCTGACACATAGGCACTGTCTAATGTATATACAGTGACTAAATGAACGGGACACCGTTCATTGATTAAGTATTATTGTGTACTTGGTGTGTGCCAGGCACTGTGCTAAGTGCAGGAGATATAACAGCAAACAAAACAAGCAAAGGCTTCCAGTCTAGAAGGGAAGATAACCACTAAAATAATAATTAATTGAAAATGTATCTTAAAAAACGATAAACAAGGGGCGGCCAGAATGCTCAGTTGGTTAGAGCACGAGCTCTAAACAAGATTGCTGGTTCAATTCCACATGGGCTGATGAGCTGCACCCCCTGCAACTAGATTGAAACCATGACTGGACTTGGAGCTGAGCTGCGCCCTCCACAACTAGATTGAAGGACAGTGACCGATGGGTCCTGGAAAAACACACTGTTCCCCAATATTCCCCAATAAAAACTGAAAAAAAAAAGATCAACAAATAAGAAATTGCTTGTTTGTTCACAGATTGCTATGAATGTACATACCAAAAGTGTTGGTGGGGGAGGTAAGCTGTCAGCCACAGAGCTCAGAATTCTCAGCACCCCAAGCCACACTGATGAATTAATAAAAGCATTTTATTCCTGAAAACCTGATGGGATCCCATGGAACAAATGACCTGTTTCTAGTTCTCAGACTACTTTTCTGCTGAGGAGTCTTTTAAGACCGCCCTGTGGCACCAGCATATTCATCAGGCTTAGTGAGTTTGAGAATAACCTTTGAATCCATGTTTCAACATCCAAAGAATTCAGATTCTGGGGATGTCCCAGGGCTCTGCGTGTCCTTCGGAGCTTGTAAAAGAGATCTGGCATGAGCCAGGGATTGCAACAGGTCAATAGGGCTTCCTTTAAAGTTCCAGAAGGGAAGGTGGGACACTTTCCTCTAAGAGAAGTCACACACCAATAATTTTGTTGAAATCGTCTAACTTCCCCCAAGTCCTTAAATCTCTACTTGACTGATTTCTTTTACCTGTCAGGCCCCTGAAGACATTCAATTCTGTGAGTCCTGCTTCTACACATTGAGTTGGACATGCTGAGAGTTTGGTAGGAGTCTGAAATCCCTGGAAATTTTCTGTTAAACAAATAAACTATGATTTGGGGAAATTCAAATGCTAAAATGTTGGTGATTTGGGTACCAAATCCCAAAGTCTTGAATACAAAAATGTCCAAGAGGGTAGGATTATAAATCTCAAATATAGATTTATAAAATGAAACTTTTTTTGGCACATTCTTTTGAATTTCCTCAGCGGGAACAAATTTTATCCTTTCATGGTTGTTGAGTTACTACTACTGCCTAACAAACCACCCTGAAACTTATAGACATAAAATAATCATTTTACTATGTTCGTGGATTCTGTGGGTTAGGAATTCTGACAGGGCAGAGAGGGGACAGTTTGTCTCTGGCTCTGTGATTCTGGGTTTTCAGCTGGGAATAAGGCTGGGGTGATTACATGGCTGAAAGTCAGAATCATATGGAAACCTCGTCACTCCTAGGTCTGGCAGTCGGTGCGGGCTGTTGGCTAGGCACACCTACGCATGGTCTCTCAATGTGGTCTCTGCACAGGTCTGTTTGGACTTCCTCACAGCGTGGTACCTGGGTTCCAAGAATGAGTGTCCCATGAGAGCAAGGCGGAGGTGCATGACATTTTTATGATCTGGCTCAAGGTCTCATTGTAAGAAGATCATGAGGGATCGGATTATTGCAGACATCTTTGGAAAATGCAATCTGCCATGGTGGTAGATTTGTTTTTCAAAAATATCTAAAAGCCATTAGGAGTTAAATTTGACGAAAAAGGCAGATGAGTAAAGCTGTTTGGGCCTTGAAAACTGAAGAGTATGACCATTACATAATGAGAACATTTCTTCGTGTGAATTACATCCAACCCAGAATTCAATTTCAAAAGACCACTTCTGGCACTTTTAAAACAACCAGCATCATGCCACCCATTACCATGGTGGAATTCATTGGGCATTGCATTACGAATATCATCTTCTAGGGAAGAATTTGAAGAGCTGCCATGTAGACAGGTAAAGTCTTGCATTTGGGTTTATTAAAAAACAAATAGCTTCATCATCTTATATCACATTTAGTACATACAGCCATCACCAAGCACTACATTTTGCTTTGGGGATAAATTCTGCGGTGCTGGCAACAATCAGTAGATCCAAAATGTTTTCTAATGGTGTTTTCCAAAACTATGTTCTGAGCTCTAGTTCCTGGAAATGAAAAATCTTCCTCCTGGAGATTAATAATTGAAGGATCTCCGCCAAAACAAAACAAAACAAAAAAACAATAACAAAAAAACCCCTATCTGTTTGACATTATTTCCTCCAGTGACCAAAAAAACTCCATTTTCAAGGAGATCCTATTAATATCCCTTGGAACTGGCATACTGTGGAAAATATTGCCCTGTGGTCTCGTCCCTAAAAATGTTTGGAAATAGCAACAAAAAAAGTACTGTTGGTTTGCCATTTTGTCCCCAATGTTCATTTTTAACTTCTGATTAAACTGGTGCCAGTTGATCTGATTAAACTGAGGGGATGAGGACACCTGGGACCGTTTGATAAAGACTCATTAATAGAACACAACCGTGTCGCCCGCATTTCAGGGCCACTGTCACAAATGTGAAAAGCAATCTGGGGTATAGACTGTAAAAGAGCCACCGAGCTGGAAGAAACCTTAGCGATTATCTACTTCAACTCCTTTATCTTAAAGATGGAAACTGAGGCCTAGCTCTGTTGGATGACTTCCCTAAGAAACATTAGTCAGTGCCAAACCAGAACTGGAAGCCAAATGTACTTTCCTAGGGTAATTTTTCCAATATAAAAAGTGCATCTGTATGCTTTTTTTTTTAACCTTTTATTTCCATTTTTATTAAATTTATTGAGGTGACATTGATTAGTAAAATTATATAGGTTTCAAGTGTACATTTCAATAATACGTCACCTATATATCACATCGTGGGTGCACCACCCAGAGTCAGTTCTTCCATCACCATATATTTGACCCCCTTTTCCCTCTTCTACTACCTTCTCTCCCCCCTGACCCTCTGGTAACCACTAAACTGTTTTCTCTGTGTATGAGTCTTTGTTTCTTTCTTTGTTTGTCTTGTTCATTTATTGCTTTCAGTTTTATATCCTAGAGTAAGTCTGGATCCTGTAGCCCTTAGCAAGAAGTTGGAATCAGGCCTTAGGAAACTCTGCCATTCATTAGCTGTGTAATTTTAGGCAACTCATTCACTTTCTCCAAGCCTGTTTCTCAGCTGCATATGGGAATGAGATTGTACCCTAGCTGCCTTACAGGGGTAGCTGTAGGGTCAAATGAAGTGAGGTATTGTATGGAGGCCTATGCTAATGCAGGTGGGTGATTGATTTGTTTGCTCTCTCCTAGTAGGTAATTCTCTCAATTCACAGAAATAGGACTCTGGCTCCTTAGTAATTTGATTGGTTTGAAATGTTGATGGACTCACCAATGCAGTTAGTCCTTTAAACAAGATGCTTTCTTTTGTATCTCTTTGTAAATGACACAGAATGAATAATGGAGGGCAAAAGCTCAGAGCACATTTCCAATGATTCTTAGAGAGAAAACCTAAGATACCACTGATATCTCTGCATTGCGCTTATGAGGTGAAGGAGCTCATGCTTCTCTTGAAAAATTCTGAGTGTAGTTGAGGCCAGTTAGGCAGGTCTTCCGTTAATGCTAGTAGGGTTCGGGCAGGAGTACACAGGCCCACACGCCATATGTCTAAATATTTCAGTTGTAAATAAAGCTGACCAATTGCTAAATAAAACATGTTTTATCCTCCTACCTTCATAACAACCTGGAGAGCCAGGTTTGAATTTTAAACGATCAGAAACGCACATCAGAGTGAGTTGAACCTGGCTCCCAGCCCCTGCCCTGGAGCTCCCCCCCGCCCCGTTTTACTCCCCTGACATCATCTAGCTCTGTGAAGGCCACGTTCACATCCAAACTGTACATCTATACTCTTTCAAACAGCCACCCCTAGGCCACCCTTCAGACCCAGGGATCTAACATTCACCACTGGGAGGATGGACCCCAGGAAAAAGCCTGCACAGCCTCTGGAAACTGGCTCAGGACTATATGGACAAGAAATTCCAGGATCTGAACAATAGTATTCCAATCGTGGTCTAAAACTGGGGGTTTGGATTCCAGGGGCGTATCCCTCAGCTCTGCAGTATCCTTGCTTTATGGAGAAGGGCTCAGCCACAGGAAGACCAGGGCAGGACCCTTCACCTGGAGCTAAGAACAGCACTGCAGTGAGAAGTCTCTGGCAAAAGTCCCAATAAAGGGTGGCAATGCTGTAACCAAAGGAATGAAAAAGAAATAGCAATTGGGAGAGTCATACAGGGAAGATTTTGTGGTACTTGGAAACTACCAAGATGTGGGGAACCAAAAAAGAAAGGAAGCAACAGAAGATGCCAAATTTTCAATCCTGGGTTATGGGTAGGGTCGGTGGGGGGAGGCTATGACATAGGAAAGCTCAGATTTCTGTAAGAATATATGATTTTTCGTGATTGAGCAACATTGTTTCTTCAATATTTTCAAACAGAATTGTCCCCCATTCATACATGTTTAGGATAGTGCAGATATTTAAATATTTGCTTTCAAACATCAGATATAAAAACACTTCTGCTTAGAAATGTTTATTAACAACAATATTTAATAGCAACATACTTTAGGAAAATATGTGATTTCTATTTAAATACTGTGTTACCTCAAGTCATGCAAACGAACTTCATTCTGTAGTCTCTATAGCTAAGAATTTGATAAGCTACACAATGAGGCTATTGAAATTGTTTTACCACTAATTTTGAAAGGCTACTCCTAGAGTGGAATGGGATGAGAGTATACTAAGATTGAGTCCTCAAATGGCTGAGACATGACTTTTCCTATTACAAGTCAATCCAGTTGAATCGTAGGTGGAAAATATGTAGATAGAATATAATTATTCTAATTGGAATACGACCATGACAGCCAGCCAGCCAACATTCCAGACATAAGAACAATGGCTAATTTTTTGTTTCATTGCTTTTTATGAGACATTGCAATAATGATTTGTGCCAGATAACTCTGACAATGTTGCACTGTAATTGAATTCTAGAGTTATTGTTTAAACCCACTTGTAATACGAGAAACGAAAATGTGTCTTTCCTTAAAATACATCAAATGTTTGCTTGAAAGATAAAAATATTTAGGCTTATGAAAGGTCTCATTGAGAAATAATACATTATAGTATTCCCACTGTGGTTTTTCCTAAATAGTAAGGATTTTTTAAATGGTCCACCCTGTCCCTTAATATTGATAACTGTACAGGGAAACCACATACACTTAAGTGTACCTCAGGTTGACGGTCTTTAGAGCATTCCAAATACCATGGTAATCCCACGTGTGTCCCAAATCAGAGCCTGACAGATACTGAAAGAGAATGGAACAGGATATAACTTGTGGGTAAGTAGGTCCTTGTGGACAACTTTAGTTGTTCTCCAGTCCATGGAATACATTTGACAAACCCTAGGTCTCCGATGAGGGTGGGGGAAGGTGAAGGCTAGGGGTAGAGGCGAGGGTGGGGGCAAGATCTCTAAGAAAATATAGCAGAATAGACTCCTGTTCTTCAGGGGGCACAGCGAAGCAAGGGGGTAGAATTCTTTGCTAAGCAATTCTCCTCAAGTCGTGGTTGACATCTCAGCGATGCCAGTTGGTCACACGCTTTCTCCCTTCTGGTTCTGAATCAGTTGAGAAATAGGTACACAAGTCTAGGGAAAAGAAAACCACATCTTCACTGATGGTGCAGCTGGACTGGGCGACAGCTCGCACTTGTGGCCTAGGTAGGATCTTCAGTTCTCCCTGCGGGCGGGGAGAGCTGCTTTGCAGAGCACACTTGACGTGCCTCTGCAGCAAAGGCAGTTTCTACCCTCACTCCCTATCTGATTCGGAGAGGAGACCTACTCCAGAAGGTAGTCCTGAGCCCCCAGCCAGCTCTGCTTGTTTCATGGGAATGTACAGACAGGTCTCAGCCAGAGAGAGAGAGCAAGCTGTGACTACTCCCATTTGCCTGGTCATATCAATCACTCCTCCCCCAAAGGGCAGAGCTGGGAGTAGCTTTCTTGCTTCCCTAAGGACAAAGTGTGTGGGCAGAAGATACTATTTTAGGGGTCAACGATGGAATATGAGAAGAAAGAGAAAAGTGTTCCTTCAGTTGTCAGATGACTCAGTCTTACCCTCTCCGAACATTCCAGAACAGCTGGGCCCTGGAAGTTATAGTTTTTAATGAGCCCATGTTTAATCAGGGCAGAGCTAGCTAACATTCACTCCCAGTTGCTCATGGTAGGTGAGTAGGGGGAGGCAGATGTAATTTGCAGGTCAAGCATTTACAACTGAAACTCTGAGCTCAATCCTGAAAAGGAGCCAAGGATTCCCTCCTGAGAATCCCTCAGGACTTGTTTGGAGGGAAGACAGTAATTTATATTTATTTTGATTTGAAGTTGCCCTGAGGAATGAAAGGTATCTCCCTTCTGAGCCTGTCAGGGGGAGCAAAGCCCAGGGTGCGGGCGAGAGGCCGGAGGGGGATCCTAGATATGTGCAGATGGGCAAGGCTGAGTTTTGAAACAGTTTGAAAATTAGGTTCATCTCTGGTATCCTCATTCCGTTCTTCATTTCACCAAAGCCCTCCCGCATGTTTCCCTCACCTTGCAGATGACCTTTCCTTCCATCTAAACTTGTCAAAACAAGCCTTTCTTCATTCCTTCAAGTGTAGCTCATAGGTAGATGGCAGGAGAAAAATCAATTAATTAAAATAATTAACAACAAAGTGCAAACCTTAGCCCTCTTTAGCCACACCTTGGTGCATTTGTGTTTTAGAAGATAACACTGGTTTCCAGGTATAAATATCTCAGTGGTTTACATTTCAGGCAGAATTCTGAAGCTATTTGCCTGGGAATCCAGGATGGAATTGTTCCCAGCACCGAGCAGACAATACAGCCTTCTGTGAAAACATGGAATGAGTAAGGGCCAGGCACAGATTCAGCAGAGGTCAAGAAGGATGAAGACAAAGAAATGACCATTGATTGGCATAAAATGAGGTCATTGGTAACTTAGAGGAATGGGGGAGCAACAGTAGTAGGGGTGATGGAGATAACACAGGTAGTTATGGATTCAATTCAGCCAGCAGTTTCGGGACACTTATTATCAGCTAAACCCTGGGCTGGATACAACAAAAGCCACAAGAAAAGAATACATTCACTTGGAAGAACAGGGAAAGGCAGTAGAATGAAATATTTTACGGTTGGCCCTTGAACAATGCAGAGTTACGGGCATTGATCCCTGTGCAGTCCAAAATCCACGTATAACTTTTGACTCTACAGTTGGCCCTTCGCATCTGCAGATTCAACCAACCATGGATCCAAAACAGTATTTTCCATCCATGGTTGGAAATATGAAAATACTGTGTTCCATCCATCCGTGGTTGATTGAACCCGCGGATGTGAAATCCATGGATATGACGGGTCGACTGTCATAGGGGGGCCCGTGCAGTTCAAACACGTGTTGTTCAAGGGTCAACGGTAATTCTCCGGACATCTGAACCGGGAAGTATACTTGGCTTTTTCTAAGCAAACCCCTAGTCTTGAACAAAGGAAATGCCCACTTCTTTCGTTCTATTAATAGCTGCAGGACTCATGCACGAGTGCCACCTTGATGGTGAGGTCTGCCCTGGGTCAGTCTCATTATCAATACAAATATGTGTTCTCTTTCTTCCCTTGGTAACCCTCTGCTCAGCCAAGAGCACCTGATTTACATCTCATATCCTTTGCACTTCTCTCCTTGCCTCTGTTCAGTTCTCCCCTGCCCCCGCCACCCGAAGCCTGGGCTGTTCCTGCTCCGTCTGAATCCTGCACATCTTTCAAAGCTGGCTCACAGTTTCAGATACTTCCTTCTCAGGGCAGGCTTCCCTGAGTGTCAGGATCCCTGTTATAATATTATATTAATAACCACAATAGTAATAATCACAGCAATAATAATAACAGCTTACAGTTGAACAGTGATAAGAATTTTTCAGTGTTGACACATATTTTGTGCATCAGAAGATTATTCAAAAGATAGTAAGGGGTTAATATTACTCCTATCTAAAAACAAAACAGAACAAAAATGAACAAGAAAAGTGAGGTCCGGAAAGAGTAAATGCTTCTCCCAAGGTTACATACCCCAGAATGCATTGTATCTGCCAGTTCGGTCATTCTAATTTAAGTTTTCTGATTCAATGTTATCTTGCACTGTTTTCACATTATTCCCTTTTGCTAGTCTTGGCTCTCTAATAAGATTATACTTTTCTTTGGTAGGAAAAATCTCTTATGCACTTTGGTGTCAGCACCTAGAATTATACTGAACACACAATTTTGGCTTGGAAAACACTCCCCTGATGATGTGGAAGGTCACGTGTTTCTATACTCCTGCACATTGTGTGGGTGTGGATATTTGAGTTGCTGGAAGTCACCCCAGCCAGGGAGTCCATGTGACCTTATTTCGGGTGTTGGAGATCCTGGAGCACACAGACTAAAGAGTAGCTCTCTGAGTGGTGGCTACCATCACTAATCTAAAAGGACTTCAGTGTTGTATAAAGATGGGAAGGAATAAAATATCTCTATTTAATGAGTCACCTCCATAGCCCCTACAATATTAAGTTTAATTTGGAAACATCTGCCCTGCCCTTTTGAGCCATCTGATTTTAAATTCCTTGCCTCCATCTCTGCCATCTATAGTGGCCTCTGTACCATGTTTGGTGAGGAAGGGGGAAGCCCTGACTCTATGACTGACACAGTAATAAGTTGGTGAAGAGGGGGAGCTGGGAAGATTGGCAGTTGTGCTGGCGGCTTTGGCCACCTGAGAGGGAAACGGGGGAGGCAGGAGCTGGCTCTCCCACTCCTGGGGCTTTGGAAGGGAAGGATGGTCTGCAGATCACTGGTCTGGCTTAATGGTTGACCCCTGAGGGAGAAGAAAGAAAGGAGATCCGCATCAGTTCCAAATCAAATTCCTCTAAGGTGAAGCTACAGAAGATCATTGAGGTGACAGGTAAGGACAATTTAGGATTCAGTTCAGGGATAGGCTGACCCCATATCCTAGGAGTGATGGACCCACTGGTTGATATGTAGACCCAGCTTGTTGCCATGTAGATTTATATTCCACAGTTAGGGTGTACAATCTCAAAATATAATGACATCATGAAGATTTGCTTTAAGTTACATCTGTAAATATAGTGGAACATTGCCATTTCAATACTTGGAACAAATCTTATCAACTATCGATCATTTATAAAATATTTATTTAAACCAGCATTCAAATTCAAGTATGTAAGCTTGCCAGCAATATCGGTGTATCCTGATTTCTACATCACTCTTATGGATCACTTTTAATAAATATGTAACACCTACTTCATCTCTATATATGACATCAAATATTCCAGAGAACTTGACCTTCTCCAGAGGGAAATCAATCAAAACAACATCCTGGAACAAACATAAGAACCGGGAAATAAAAAGACTATTTATTTTTGATAAGAATTATTTCCTGTTCCAGAATTTTGATCCTCTACTTTATTAGACTGACAAGTCCCAGAATTGGCTATGAAATAAAAACAAAGAAGGTAGTTTTAAAATTCTGAGTCAGAAAATATTTATTCTATACAGATTAAAGTATAAATCTTACTAAAGAGCCAAGACTAGCAACAGGATATAATTTGAAAACAGTGAAAGATAACATTTAATTAGAGACCAAACTTAAATCAGAGAGACCAAAATGGCAGATATAATGCATGGATGCTGGTATACAGTTGGAGTTTAACTCATGATTGAAAGTAAAATAGCAAATACTCACGTAGTGTTAATTATATGCCAGGCACTAAGTGATTTAAGTATATTAGCTGATTTAATTCTCATAACAACCCAGTAAGATAGGCCTCATTATAATAATTTTACAGATGAGGAAACTGTGGCACAATCAGTTAAGTAATTTGTCCAAGGTCACACAACCAGTAGGTGAGAGGGCTGGGATATGACCACAGGCAGTTTAGTTCCGAAGTCTGTGATCTTAACCACTTGGCATCTTATACTTCTGCTACTAGTAGTACTAACTTTTTAATTATTATTTCCTATGTTAATACCCAAAGTAAAGCTTCAGGTAATAAGTGAAATACATGCATGCACGTCCCTGGCTTTTGTTCTAAAATAATCTTATCTTCCTATCTCCCAGACTACAATGGACCAATTCTATGGGCAACCTCCTTATTACCCAGCTCACTTATTCAAAGCCTCAAGTTGTTTGTAGCCCCACAGCCCATTCTGAGAGTTCCTTGTGCATAGATTGCTCTAATGTATGCCATGGAGACATGACCTGCCACCTCAGGCATAAACACCTGCTCCAAAGGCAGCCATCTAAAGGCTGGCCAGTGAATGGATTGGCCTCACCTGAGACCTGTGGTGACTGGACCAGTCATTCTCTCTCCCTATGAGACTTGTAATGTGTGGCAGAGAGAGGGTGCTGAATGAGTGAATAGGGGTTGAATTAGAGAGAGATACAGAGAAAGCAGCAAAGAGGAGTCATGAGGCAGTAGAAACCATGATTAAGAAGCAGCTGCGAGGCAGACAGGGAAAGCAGGGGAGTCAGTCCACTGTGGGGTAGAAGGAAAAAAACAAAAAAACAAAACAAAACAAAAAAAACAGGAAAAGAGCAGGATCTGAGGAAAGAGTCACAAAATCAGCCACCAATGGGGCTTGCAGACTGGATTACCAGAGCCATGTGGTACCTTTAAATGGCAGGAGTGATATTTTCATAAAGCCAGCAATACAGTTACAAAAGTGGTTCCTTGTCCCCTTTAGGTTTGCATGGATCCTTATAATACACTCCCATTCATAGAGGTATTTTGATTATACTTTTGCATCTTGCAACCTGCAAAAACTGACTAACCCAGAGACTTACAATCTTAACTTTCTCTTCCTCCTGATCCCTCTCCTCCCATACGCCATTATCAAATTCTGCCAAAGTTGTGCTCAGACCCCTTTTTTCTACACCTACCTCTTGACTGGAGCTCTTAATCCTCCTACCCAGGTAGCTGCAGTGGCCTCTGAGTAGGGCCTACTGGGAAAATGCAGACATAAATTTGTAATTTGTTTAAAAATTGTTCTGATGAAGGATTTCAATGAAGTTTGGATTCATTTGCTTAAAACAAACAAACACACAAAAAACTGTAAAGCAGCCCATTCTGATTAGAATGCCATTACCGCTGATTGAAACCAGAGAACATGGAAATTTCCTAGCTGAATTTCAGCAAAAATACTCGCATAATTGGTATGTGGAATTGAAAAAATTATTATTATGATTTACTAGCACACTTCTTCCTTTGGGTCTGCTTCACTTTGGGAGGTATCTTTTATCAGCCACGACAGCCACTAAAACCCAATGTCAAAATGTACCCATCTTCTGTAAATCAAGATTTCCAAAATAATGACTCAGAACCAAACTAATACCTAAATTATTACCATTGGTTTTAGGAAGAGCAAATATTAAAAAGCTTATTTAATTAATAGGTCTCACTTAAAGATTCTTTTTGTATGTTTTATAATGTACATATTAGTGAAATTATACAAATATTACATATGGGAGTACAAGCTCAAAACATAAAAGGATGGGGTGTGTGATTTAAAAAGTTGGGCTAAGAGTTCTCATCATAAGGAGAACTTGTTTTTTTCTTTTATTTTTATTGTATCTATGTGAGATGATGGATGTTAACCAAACCTATTGTGGTATCATTTTACAATATATGTAAGTCAAACCATCATGCCACACAGCTTAAACTTATACAGTAATGCATGTCAAATATTTCTCAATAAAACTGCAAAAACACTGGGGACCCCTGCCTCCAGGATAAAATGTTGTCTTCAAGGGTTTTCTCTAGTGTCTTTCCCTTGCCTTTCCTCTCCAGCCATCCCTCACCACACCTCCTCCACTCCAGTCAAGCTTGCTGTTTCTGGAAGGTTAACTTTACTAGAAGTGCCCCTCCGAGTTTCTCTTCTTTTCCATCAAGTAAGCCCAGGTGACATAACCTTTGTTCTTTGTCCATCAATCGAAAAGTTCAATTTTATTCTTTTAAAAATAAACTTATGGTTCCTAACGTTTAATTTCTCCCCCTCTTAACAGTGATGCAAACTCCAACTGAAAAGATGCTGGTATCCAATATTTTAGTTATATTCTGTTTTGATCTGTGTTGGAGTACAAACATAGATACTACTGTTACACTTTGATGCTACCAGTGTTTGTTTGGGCATAGCTACTGTGGTTGCCAATTTATTGACTCATTAGTGCCCACAGCATATCAGGCCTTCCCCTTCCACAATCATTTTGCAGTTTTCCTGCAGTAGAGACATGGGTAGTAAGTAGACTTTGCCAGTGGCCTTCTGTATCCCCTCAACACTTACCATTTCCAGCCTCAGCCGGCCAACTTCCAATTTTCAGCACCTGCAACTCTCCTGAGGGCTGTGATGGCCGTCGTAGCCCCTCTGCTCCCGGCAGGTGCTGGCAAGAACCATCAGGGGGAGGAATGCCTTCTGGGAGCGGCCTTAGCCAAGCGCTGAAGGGAATTGGTGGATACCCAGCTCTCTTGCTCTTTGCGCAGGAAAACAGACATTTTCTACACTGAGCCCAGGGTTCCGCAGTGGGATGCAGCTCCAGTCGCCCATCGTGGTGGCTTGCTTGATAACGCTCCTTTTCTGGCCTCCTTTCCTTTCCTCTCTCACTTCCCCACGGCTTCATCAGTGTTTCCTGAAATGTTCCGCCCAAATAAACTACAGTTCATCCTTGAACTACTCGGGTTTGAACGGCAGGGAAACCACTCGTATTTATGTGGATTTCTTTCAATAAATACAGTCGGCCCTTCCTATCTGCAGATTCGACAATCAACAGATTGAAAACAGTATTTTCGCATTCCCAACTGCAGTTTTCCCAGCCGCGGGTTCCCAAACCCAGACTGAGTCCTATACTGTTTTCGATCCACCGATGCAAAGGGCCAAATGAAGAGTAAAAAGTGTTCCTAACCCCTGCTTTGCTCGAGTCAATCAGGATATACTTTTTTTTTTTTTTTTAAGGAGGGCGCAGCTCACAATGGCCCCTGCGGGGATAGAACCAGCGGCCTTGGTGCCATCAGCACCACCCTCTAACCAACTGAGCTAACCAGTCACCCCCCAGGGTATATTTCTGAGGGAACCCAAACAGAGACAAGATCCTTTAGAAGTCCCTTAGTGCAAGTTTATTGGTGGACGACTCAGTTTTGTTTATCTGAAAATATCTTCATTTCATTCCTATTCTTGGAAAATATTTTTGCTGGATACACAGTCTGTTTGTTTGATTTTAATCTATAGTACCCCTTGTTACCTGCCAAAGTCTGTGTGTCTGATGCTTCGAAAGGCCGAAACTCAAAACGTCAGAGTTTGGAGTTAGAAAAGACCTATTGATCGACAGGCACCGACTGAGAAGATGGGAGTCCTAATCCTCAAGTTCATCTTAAGCAAGTACAGAGTTCAGACTTCTTTCTTGTCAAGGGAATGGAAAATAGGAGGGGCTGTCTTTGTAAAAACTTAAGCCCCAAGAAGAATTCCTCCAATGATGTGTAAAGCAGGAGCTATTATTAACCTGAAAGCCAAGGGAACAAGCAGGCCCAAACAAGATGGAGTCAAAGACATCTAGTCCTTCACTCTGTTACAACCTCAGGGCCTAAACTGGGGTTGCTTTCTTTCAGAGCAAATTTTCATTTGCATCTGCATTCTGGGGGCACTACCTACTGGAAACTTTCGGCCCCTTCCAGGGTCCTCGGCTTAATCTGGAGTCTAAGGTTGCTGCTGACCCAAGGCTTAGGCTCTGTTATGGACTGAATTGTGCCCACCCCACCCCCCAGTTCATGTGCTGAAATCCCAATGCTCAGTACCTCAGAATGCAACCTAGTAGATGATAAGGGGTGGTAAAGTTAAAATGAGGTGGTTAAGGGTGGGGCCCTAATCCAATATGACTGGTGTCCTTATAAAAGGAAGACACACCAGGGAGGCATGAGCACACCGGTGACCACGTGAAGAGGTGACAAGAGGGTGACAATCTTTAGACTGAGGATAGAGGCATCAGAGGAACCCAGCGCTATTGGCACCTTGATCTTGGACTTCTGGCCTCCACAATTGTGAAAAAGTAAATTTCTGTCATTAAGCCACCCCGTCTGTGGTATTTTGTTATGGCAGCTCTAGCAAGCTAGTAATACAAGCTTTATAGTGCAGTTCATTACGATTTACCCTCAGGCTAACTGCAGCTAACTCCTGTGTGCTTTATTATTCACCACTCTGGTTTCCCCCTCACATTTTAATCTCTACCTCTGGGAAATTTCCCTTCCTACAAGCTCCCTGATGCAAAGCAAAGCGTGTTTCACTGCAGATCTAGTGGGTTGGGGTATTTATTCAGAGCATCTAGTCTGCCATGTTGCCGAAGTGCCTCCAATTCTATTGCTCTCTTAAGTACCCATTTCACTCTTTTTTCTTCTATGATACCTTCCTGAGTAATCTCCCATGGGAGCCTTTCCTTTCCGTAAACTCTTTGCACTTATACATACATTATTGACGCCGGTTAGGCGACCTCACCATTAGTTTTGAAAACAGAGGCCAAATCTTACACCCTCCTCTCTCACATAGCTCGTAAGGCAATCCTCAGCACAGTGGGGACGGATGTCATGTTTAGGACGTGAGTGAATAGAAAATGCAAAACAAAGGACCAAAAATGTGTTAGCTGGCAACACTACGCTGAACAGACTGCATGAACCATAGAATGGATTGTGGTATTAAGTGGTTCAAATATGTTTTAACAACACAGAGATCACGTCTGAGGCCTGATTCACAGCGATCCTTTGAGAAGTTAATGAAAAGACCTTCTATTATTGGCCAGTAACACCCCTGAAGGAAATGAAAACTGAAGTGAATCAGAGCAGTAATCCTAGTTTATTTTACAACTCCTGCTCTTCCTGAGAAACAACAAAAATAATGAAACTAAATTTATCTTGTACCGCCTCACACCAGAAAGGAAAATACAGTCACCTGTTGTGACTCATGCGGTCAATTTGGCAGTGATTTCCTGATTCCTCTTCCAGTTAAGAAGCAAGACAGGGGAACCAAGATTGTTTAGCTAAGTCTGTGTGGCAATAGGTATTAGACTATAACTACATGAAGTCACTTACAATAGGGGGATTTAGTCTGTAAGTGAATTCTGATTTTGAAAATTACAGAGATTTCAGGTTTCTTCCATCAATTGTATCATTTCATATTGCTGAAGAAATTAAGTAAAAAAATGGAGATTTAATAGTTATAGAGTCACATGGTCAGAATTATTTTATTCTTTTAGAGTTTGATTTTTTTAAAGCTAACAGATAAGACCCAGTCTAGAAGAAGAGGGAAGAGTAGCTGGGAGGAAGGAATGGAGGTATGAGATGGAGAGATGCCACAGCTGAGGGGAGCTGGGTACCAAAGCTACCTTTTTGAGGTGACTCAGAAAGCTGGAAGCGGCCCTCCTCCTTTCTATCCCTGAGGGGTTCCTTGAGAGGTTCCAAACAGGTATTTGGAATCTAGAACAAGACAGACAGCCACAGACTACATATTACCCCATCCTGCCTTGCAACTGGGAGCATTCTATGTGGGTGATACAAGCGGAGCCAGTTCTTAGTTTACCGTGATCTAAAAAACTACTAAGACCTGGACTGAATTTGATGTATATTCTTCAGTGGCCTTCATTTTCTGAAAGGCCATCAAATTAAAGGATCACATAGCCTCATAATCAGAACACTGGTGGTCTCTAGAGACATACCTTCCTATTGTTTCTTTTTTTGAAACAAACTCTCTCACTACCTGTTTAAGTTTACCTTCCTATCTCTTAATGGAAGGGCCCAGATTTATTACTTTTTTCAGCCCAGCACTTACATCGCGATATATAGTTACTTAAATGATATGTCTGCATCCCTCTTTTGTTAACAAATCTGTAAATCAGCATTCATTCATTTTTCTTTTTAAATTGTTTTTCCAGGACCCATCAGCTCCAAGTCAAGTAATTGTTTCAATCTAGTTGTGGAGGACGCAACTCACATTGGACCATGCGGGGATCAAACCGGCAACTTTGCTGGCACCATGCTATAACCAACTGAGATAACCAGCCGCCCCCTATTCCTTCATTTTCAACTTTGGTCAGAAAAAAATCTGCAATCCCCACAATCTCCTAAGAATCTTTCTGCACATATACGTTAGCACACATACTCAGTACTTCAACTTTTGTTCTGGTCTCCCAGGCAACATGGTCAGTTTCCTGTTGACTTGATTTGTCTCATGCACGTGCCATGAGATCTTATGACTAATGTACGCCACCTTCTGAACAGGACCTAAATAACCTACCTGTAATTCTAGTTCTTTTGTAATAGACTCACATCTGGTTTGTCTTCCTGGTCTAGTTGAGGCAGGTGATATGGAGGTCATTTTTCTATCCCTTTCCCCATGGGGGTAGGGTAGGAGGTAGGGTTAGCTGCCCAGCCCTGCACTGCACTTCTGTGTCAGAAACAAAAGAAAGATGATATCCAAGGGGTTTCTGGGGAAGCGTAATAAATAGTTTTCACTTATTATAGCTTTTAGAGTCCAATTCTCCAAGGTGCATAAAACCAGCACATTGAGGTAGGGCAAATGAGTCTAAGCATCAGATCTCAGCTTTCTCATCTCAGAGTATACCCCAGAGAATACCTGAACCTCTGTGTAAGCCAACACCAAGGTTAAAAATACCTCTGTCGGGCCGGCCCGGTGGCTCAGGCGGTTAGAGCTCCATGCTCCTAACTCTGAAGTCTGCCGGTTCGATTCCCACATGGGCCAGTGGGCTCTCAACCACAAGGTTGCTGGTTCAATTCCTCGAGTCCTGCAAAGGATGGTGGGCTCTGCCCCCTGCAACTAAAATTGAACTCGGCATCTTGAGCTGAGCTGCCGCTGAGCTCCCGGATGGCTCAGTTGGTTGGAGCGTGTCCTCTCAACCACAAGGTTGCTGGTTTCGACTCCCGCAGGGGATGGTGGGCTGTGCCCCCTGCAACTAGCAATGGCAACTGGACCTGGAGCTGAGCTGCGCCCTCCACAACTAAGATTGAAAGGACAACAAGTTGACTTGGAAAAAAGTCCTGGAAGTACACATTGTTCCCCAATAGAGTCCTGTTCCTCTTCCCCAGTAAAATCTTTAAAAAAAAAAAAACACCATACCTCTCTTTGCTTTGGCTGGGGGAGAACAGCCAGAGAGGGGCGTTAAGGCCACAGACACACCTGCTGCTGGAGAGCTGCCCAAATACTAGCGGAGCCCACCACACACTTCCCCAGAAGCACGCTGGGGACAGTCTTGAGCTGTCATCGTAGTTTCAGAAGGGTTGGGAAAAGCTTTCTCCCCTGATAACCAGCCACCTGAAATTCTATCACTGACAAGTGCCCTTAGCTGAAGACATGTGAAAATGCAAATCTTCCCCAAAAGGATAACATTATAGATTAATGTATTAAACAAACAAGCAAAAAAACTAACTTGTGGTTTTTGAAAATGTCATTATTTGCACATGGTAAAAAAATTTAAATAGTACAAAAGGTTATACATTAAAATTAGTCTTCCTCCCATCCCATACCCTCATTGCCCCCACCCCTGCTGCCAGCAGTACTATTTGTCAGACTCTTATAGTGTATCCTTCCAGAGATACCCGCACAGTCAGGCATATGTAAGATAGGTGTCCCTTTATGGCTTCCTCCTTTGTTTTCTACCTACACGTGAGCATGGTTGGGGCTCCTTGCTCCCCCAAGCCCCAATATTTTTTGTTTGTTTGTTTTTGGGTTTTTTTTTTCCTTCCTTGCTTTTGTTTTTCATGGACTGATTTACATGGATGGTAACTTAGCATATAACCCATCCTTCCCGGCCCCTGTGCAGTGTTCCATGATCATCATAACAGAGGGCAGAACTGACCGGTTAAGGGTGGTCCAGAGGTTCCACATTTCCTTGAACAGAAGAAATGGCAGAGATCACTTATGGTGGCTTGTTTGAGTAAGACCCACATTCACAGAACAAATTATTTATTCCATAAAACATGGTAAAATATTTAGAATTTGGGGTAAGGTAAATTTTGAAATAAGAAGCTCTTATAAACTTTGAGAACAAGGTAGAACTTCAAATGTTCAACTGTCTTCTACTTGGATTTGTCATTGGTACTCTTAATTTGTCACTGATCGGGGCAGGGCTGAGGTACACACCGGACAGAGCAGGTAGGAAGTAAACAGGTTGGATTGGGACCAGAATCAGGGGGTCAGTGTAGGCCAGTGTCGACTGTCAGTCAACAAATGGAAAGAGATCCATTTCCCAAGAGAAAACAGGGGTACTTCCCATAGAAGGTTTAGATAGAAGGTTTAAATATTCTGATTTCTTTTATGTCAGTTTCTCCCAAGACCTATCAGACTACATGTTTGTGACTTAGGAGATTCTAAAGATAGAATTATAAGGAGACTCCCATCCATATTATGAATAAGTGAGTAGGTTTTGTGTTTCATGAGATTAAGATAGATGTGGTCTCACTGAGCAGTACCAGTTGTGTGTGATATTTTATGTATTGTATGTCATTGTTTTTTATGTCATTCAGCTTTGGACACTTTATCCTTTTTAATATATATATATATATATATATATATATATATATATATATATTTTATCTAACTTGGAATTCTGGCACTTTAAAAACATTTACCTAATTTTTAGAGCTGACTTCAAGGTTACAGGAAATTCAAGGGCTAGAGAAACAAGCTAAACCACATCTGGAAGTAGCCATCAGACACACCCAGGAGGCAGGCATTCTACAAGTCACCTGACCCCATGTTTCCAAGGAGTCAATAGCATGAAAAAAGAGACTGTTGTTGATTAGGAGAGGATAGGAACACAAAAACAGGTGCAATGTATGGTCCTTTTATTGGATCCTAGTTTAGACAAACTAACTATAAAGGACATTTTAAAGGACAATTTGGGAAATTTGAATTTTAACTGGGAATGATATAGTAAGAGATATAATTATGTAACTTAAATTGGTTAAATGTGAAATGTTATTTTGACTATATATATATATAAAAAAAAACCCACCTAAAGTGTTCTTATTTTAAAAGGACATGCACGGAAGCTAAAAAACAAACAGTACCCTCCCCGCCCACCACACACACCCTTTGAGTTCTGAAAATGAAGGTTACCAGATCAGGGTAGGGTAATAGGGCTGTGCTACATTTTCATTTTCATTCTGGTTAAAAGAAAGTGTCATCGTTGACAACTGGGGTGTGATGTGTGGGGAGGAAATGACAGCAACTCAAAATGTTTGCAGCAATGCATGGCTATCTTTCTTTAGTTGCCTCTGTGGATATGGAGTTTTGGTATTATGTTTTGCACTGTCAGCAGAGCAGGCCGTGTGTTATGTAAAGTTGTGGATGCTTGCATCACAGTTCAAGCCCTCTTACCCACATCCTGTCACATTCAGCTGCAGATGTGGCAAGAAGCTCCAAAGCAGCACAAAAGGCCTGTCCCCAGGACTGCAACCTGTGCTCTGGGCCTCAGTATATTGTGGGTCAAAGTGAACTGTGAGCACTTGGATTGGGCTAGAAGGCAGATGCCAGTCACATGGGACTTCAGTGTCCCTTCAAGCACACAGACTTCAGAATCATGTCTGTGCATGTACATTGTAAAGAGTCCTTTCTCAACAGGAACCATTGAGAAGACCACCTACGATCTGTACCCTCCGGCTGCCTGGGCCAGCTGGCTTGGACTAGACCTTATGAATACCACAGCAGTAGCTGCCCTCAGTGGCCCCAACCTGGACCTGGACCAGAAACTCAAGAACGGCTCCTGTTGGAACTGATTCTTTAAACTCATCCCCTGTCAGTCTTAATATCTTTCAGGCCTAGGCTCCAGGGGTCCCTGCTGCTTCTGGCTGATTCTGAAGCCATGTCTTTCCACATATGCTTCCAACCTGCTGCTTTGCTGAATGGGCTGGGGGTGCGGGGGTAGTAGTTTCAGGATACCAGGCAGTGAGTGTTAACTGAGTATTTTAATACCGGTGGGGAGCTCTCTGAGCCAGCACCACAATGCCCACCTGTCCATTAGCAAAGGCTATGGATTAGGAGTGGTAGAAAGGATATCTTTAAATAGATTTCTTTTTTTGTTTGTTTGGTTTCAGGCCTAGTGATTGAGGTCACTCTAGGAGAAGCTTCAGGAGTAGCAGGAAGCTCTGAGCAGAAGCTTTGGGTTTTACATTTCATGACCATTATCCTCCCACTTCAATGGGGGAAAGAAAAGGTTAGCCGGGTGAGGGTGTGGCATGAGGAACAAAAATTCTCAGTCTAGGAAAATCAGAATGTAAAACATTAAAATATGTATATTTTGTATGTCTGAAGCATTGAGGAGAGGGTTTGGCTCAGTGTAACTCACCTGCACCAGGCAGTCCTTGGTGCCCATGGCCAGAAATCAACCCCGATCCCTCTCACCTTTGAGTCCACTCTTCACGGATACAAGGCAGGAGCTTAAAATGGGTTTCAGCTCTGTGGAAGGTGTTGAGGGCGGACTGGACTCATCCAGAGTCTGACTTGAAGTCCTAGCCCTGCCTGGCACTTGCTGGCTGTGGCATTTCAAACAAGTCTTTTGACTCCCCTGAGGCTCAGCGAGTACTAAAGATGGCTGAGGTCACTCAGGTATTAGCCTTCGATGGGAGCAGGTCTGGGATGTGAGAGAGAAGACAAACAGAGGAGAAAGAGAATTGAATAGAGCTCCCTCCAAGCCCACAATTCTAAGAGAAACCACCAGAAAAATTGGTAAGTCTTATTTAAAACGTATTTAACTTTCTATACCATTAATGATGTATTGTTTCTTTGTAATTCATTCTTTGAAGCTCTTAAGAAATGTGCAAGTCGCCTTTTGTTATTCTTTAACAGGGGCATTAGCACCTCACGGAGGTGCCTATGGCTCCTTCCTGATGGCCCAGGCTGGGAGTGGGGGCAGGGTGGGGAGAGGGTGGGGTGGATAATTTTGCTTCCAAGCTTTATGTCACTGTTTACAAGTTCTTTCCTCCATGCCTCATCACCTAAGTGCCCATAAAAGTGGCATCACCCTGTAGTGACCGTACATGGAATAATGACACTGTCGTCACCTTCAGTTTCTGTGCCAGGGAAGTCTCTCTGTTTTACCTTCCAGTGTTCAATCACAGCTCTTTTATTCCTGGGTTGTTTTCTGATGAGAAACTGGTTAAGTGCTGCCACCTACTGGTCGAAGTGTATATAACAAAGAAGCCGTGGCACGCAAAAGACTATAAAACAGAATTCCAAGACAACGTGCTCTGTGTTAAAGTCACTGGGTTGCTTCTTTTCATTTTATTCTGTTAGCGACCTATAAAGCAAAGTAGGGATCCACAACTGTACTTCAGGGAAAAACGAATCTGGACACAGTTGTTTAAATCAAAGATTTTCAACTTTTTATGTTAAAATAATTTTAGACTTAAAGAAAACTGTACAAATAACACAGGGAGTTCCTGTTTACCCTTTACCCAGCCTCCGTAATATTAACATCTTACATAACCATAGCAATTATTAAACCAGGAAACTAATACTGATACAATATAATACAAAGCTTCTGATGGGAGCTTCCTCCTACTCGACAGACTTAATTTGAATTTCGATGATTTCCTCACTGACGTCCTTTTTTAAATCCTCCTTTTTCTTATCCAGAATGCAATCCAGGAGCTCACATTGTCATGTCTCTTTAGTCTCTTCCAATAGTGACAGTTCCCGAGTCTTTCTTGACCTTAACACTTCTGAAGAGCACTGGTTAATTATTTAGCATAATGTCCCTCAGTGTGTCTGATACTTGTTCAGGATTAGATTGAAGACACACATTTTTGACATTGCATCCTACCAGGGAATATATGGTGTTGATGTATCTTACTTAAAGATGGTGACGCTTTGATCTCTTAGTTAAGGAGGCGTCTGTCAGATTTCTCTGCTGTATGCAAAGTTACTATTCTCCCCTTTGTATCTTGTGGGGGGATACTTTGAGATTTTACAAATACCAATTTCTCATCATACTTTTAGCTACTGAGTTTAGCATTCACCAATGATTCTTGCCTGCAGCAATTATTATTGCGGTGTTTGCCAAGAAATGATTACCTATTTCCAGCTCTCCGTTTACATTTTTAAATTGGAGTTCTACTCTAAGGAAGGGCTATCCCTCCTTGCTCCCCATCTATCTATCTATCTATCTATCTATTCATTCAGTTATGTATTTATATTGACATGAACTCATGAATATTTATTTTATTCTATGGGCTATAACCCAGTACTCTCATTATTTATTTTGTTGTTCAAATTGTCCAAGCTTAGGCCTTTGGGAGCTTTTGTAAGTCTGCTCCTGTGCCCTTCAACATATCTCATCATTTTTTGAATAACAGCGTTATTAAGATATAATTGACATACCATAAAATTCATTCCTTTAAAGTTTACAATTCAGTGTTTTTTAGTATTGTCACAAGATTGCGTAATCATCACCAGTATCTAATTGTAGAACATTTTAATCATGCCAAAAAGAAATCCCATACCATTTCTCCAGGCCCTGACAACCACTAATTTATTTTCTTTTTCCATGAACTTGCCTATTCTGGACATTTCATATGAACATACAATATGTGCCCTTTTGTGTCTGGCTTATTTTACTTACCATAATTTTTCGAGGTTCATTCTAATTGTAGCACATATTAGCTTCTTTTTATAGCTCAATAATAGTCCATTATATGGACATACCACATTTGTTTATCCATTTGTCTTGTTAATGAACATTTGTTTTATTTCCAGTTTTGGGCTATTATATAACTAATTAGCTATGAACATTTGTGTACAGGTTTTTGTGTGAGCATATGTTTTTTGGTTCCATACCCACAAGTAGAATTGCTGAATCTAATGGAAACTGTATGATTAACTTTTTGAGGAACAGCCAGATTGTTTTCTAAAGCATGTAGCTGCAACCTTTAACATTCTCACCAGCAATGTTTGAGCCTTCCAATTTCTCTACATCCTTGTCAATGCTTGTTATTGTTGGTTTTACTGTATATCCTAGTGAGTGTGAAGTAGTATTTTCTTGTGGTTTTGATTTGCATTTCCCTAATTACTGATGCCCAGCAACTCTTCATGTGCTTATCTGCTGCCATTTGTGTATCTTATGTTGATTTACTTAGTCAATGTGTTGCAGTTTTCAGTGTACATGTCTTGCACTTCTTTTGTTAAATTTATTCCTAAGTATTTTATTCTTTTGGATGCTAATGTACATGGAATTTTTTTCTTAATTTCGTTTTCAGATTGTTCATTGCTAGTGTATAGAAATAGAATTGATTTTTTTTTATAAAGTTATTAAGCTACAATTGGATTTTTTTTTTTTAATTGGGGAAGGGAACAGGACTTTATTGGGGAACAGTGTGTACTTTCAGGACTTTTTTTCCAAGTCAAGTTGTTGTCCTTTCAATCTTAGTTGTGGAGGGCACAGCTCAGCTCCAGGTCCAGTTGCCATTGCTAGTTGCAGGGGGTGCAGCCCACCCTCCCTTGTGGGACTCGAGGTGTTGAACCGGCAACCTTGTGGTTGAGAGCCCACTGGCCCATGTGGGAATCGAACTGGCAGAGCTCCAATAGCCTGAGCCACCGGGCCGGCCCAGGATTGATTTTTGTATAATGATCTTGTGTCCTGACATCTTGCTGAATTTATTAGTTTTTGGTAGATCTTTTAGGATTTTCTATAAACAAGATGATGTCATAGTGATAGTTTTGCTTTTTCCTTTTCAGTTTGAATGACTTTTTCCTTCTTTCTCTTGCCTAATCGCCTTGGACAGAACCTCCAGTACAATTTTGAATAGAAACTGTGATTCTGGACTTGTCCCTGATCTTAGGAGGAAGGATTCAGTCTTTGGCCATTAAGTATGATATTACCTGTGAATTTTTCATAGATGTGTTTTATCAGGTTGAAAAAGTTCCCTTCTATTTCTAGTTTGTTGAGAGTTTTTATCATACAAAAGCACTGAATTTTGTCAAGTGCTTTTTCTGCATCTGTTAAGATGATCTTGTGGATTTTGTTCTCTACTGTACGAATATAGTATATTACATTTATTGATGTTCAGTTGTTAAATCAATCTTGCATTCTTAGGATAAGAGTGGATTATTTCAGGCAAGGAAAGCTTCCCTAAGGGAAAGGCAGTGGGTTTTATCAGGCAGATTACTTTACTAGGCCTGACCAGGAAATTTCATCATGATTGGGTTTAAATTTCACTCCGGGGGGGAGGCTAAAACTGCAATTTGGTTACGGATTAAGTCTTGGTGGGATTTAGCAAAAGTGACTCCATTTTGTCTGTTGTTTCTTTTTAACAGCATATACCTTGTGAGATTATTACCACCAAATATCTGACTATCACCATGCTCTCCTGTTGCTTAGATTTCATGTTTGCCACCATCGATTTTATGCACACATGGCTCCATCTACAGTGAACTGATCTAAAGACGGTTCCAGAGTTGAAATGTCTGTTGGCTTTCTATGATGTTCTCAATGTGTGAATTTAGAAAAGGGTATGTGAAATCCTCCTCTCTGATCACAATTCATTTTACCCAATCCAGGCCCTCAGGACCTTTCCATTTTATCCTGTGCAGAAACAGACTTGGCAGGACAAAAATAACCAGCATGTTGAAGTTATGAAAGTTGAAAAAAAAAAAATCTTTGAGTTCTAAAGATTGTTACCACTGCCTTGTGGTTGGCCTTAGCTGAAAGGGCGCCTGGACCTCAGCTCTGTGCTTTCATCCTTAGGGCAGCGGGAATGGCAGAGTAAGATCTCCAAAAAGCTACTCCTCCATGAAAGCAATTACTATACTGGCAAAATCATCAAAATCAGTGTTTTCAGAACCCTGGGATTAACCAGACTTGCAACAATCTGAGGAATGTTTATTTAAGAAAAATAGCTGAGTCTTCATAAGAATAACTAGCTTGGTTTTACCGTGTTTTCCCGAAAATAAGACCGGGTCTTATATTAAGTTTTACTCCAAAAGACGCATTAGGGCTGATGTTCAGGGGATGTCATCCTGCAAAATCATGCAGGGCTTGTTTTCCAGTTAGGTCTTATTTTCGGGGAAACATGGTAACTTGTGCTATTCCCATCTGCTTCCCCTTCCTGGTTCTCCAGTAGTCTTGGAAACTAGGGGTCCTGCAATCAGAGTGAAAACCAATAACCTAGCAGCCACTGGAGGGGCTTGAAGCTCTCCCAAAACACCATTCTCAAAGAATTGTCATTGTTTGACTTGTCTGGAAGTTCCCTGGAAATCTCCAGTAACAAGGCTTTTTTTAAAAAAAATGTTTATTTTTGTTTGACCTAACTCAGAGCTTGCTCAATTTCAAAAACCTTCTCCCTGGGGCATTTGTCAAAAACAATCAGGGACAATTGTTTAACACTTTAGCTGCCTAGGCAGTGGCAACAGTGGGGTAAAGAATAAACCGACCAAAAATCTTAAAAGAAAAGCTGGGGAATGAGATACCCAAAGAGGACTTTGAAAAGCTCTGACGTATTTCTGGGAATGGGAGCATCTTATGCATCTGTGTGGGATAATCTCCTTTACTTAAAGTCAACTATGAACAATAATCACATCCACAAAATACGTTCACACCACCACCTAGGTTATTGTTTGATTGACTGGGGACTAGAGTAGCCAAGTTGACACATAAAACTGAGCATCTCAAGAGAGAACAGAACTCTACAGGAGCAAAGTTTTTATGGACTGTAGAAACAAAGTTGGTATCAGTTATCCTTGGGGAAGAGCTTGGCGTCCCTCCCACCATCCCACTGGTAGGCCCAAGATGACACAGCTAGCAATCAGCACAACAGGAATTTCAAAGCTAGTTTTTCCCTTTTCCCTAAACCAGGCCTTGTGATCAATCACTACACTATTAAATAGAAGAGGATCCTAATTTCCCTGTCCTTGTCTACCTCCTGAGACAGACAGACAGACATTCCCCCCCACCAACCCTGCCAAACACACATTATTTTACTGGAGAGGACTTTTAAAAGTCATCTCTCTAATAATAATTTGATTTCTTCTGAGAGTCGACCATGTTAATATAAATGGCTAACATCTATAAATAGAACGTTCCACTTCCATTTTAAAACGTTCTCCTGTTCTACTAGAAAAGACTTCCTTCTTTCTTTTTTCCCATTAGTGAATCTTTCTTTAAAACTCAGCCCTGGCTTTAGTTCTCAAGCATGTTGTCCTCTCAGCTTCATCCTTCCTGCAAACAAAATCCACGAGCTACTCACTGAGGATTACAAAGAGAATAAAAACAAAAGAAGGCAAGTATTGTCTAAATTTAAAGTGCTGGAAAATCCAACATTTTATTTACTACATTTTGGTGACTACATAAATGCTGAAACATTTTAACACTGAAAAGCATGATGGCATCATCACTTGCTTTTTTTTCTTTTTTTCTTTTTTGCTTAGCAAACACAGCAGATGATATTGCACGGCATAAAGTGAGAACAGTAGCGAAGCTTAAAAAAAAAAAGAAAGAAAGAAACCTTAATGCAGTACAGGAAATACTCATAAACAAACCAGAATAATGCCTAATGCATTACACTTTTTTGTTGCTATACACAAAAATACAGAAGAAGCATTGGACAGAGAGAAAGAGAGACAAAATATTAGCAAACAACCATAACTGGGTACAATAATCATTTCATCTGAAATGTAGATGCAACGTAGAAACTACCACTGCTTTCTAATTGACAAAGAAAATGACAGCAACATTTGTCTTTTATCAAAATCTTCTAAGCTCCTCATGGTTACGTTTTTTAATTAATTATTTAATTATGTATTTAACTTTTTTTTTCCTTTTCTTTTTTCCCATTGCTAAGGAAGAACTCCCTCTGCTCTTGGAAGATTTTCTATTCTACTGATCTTTTTTTTTCTTTCATTTTATTTTTATTTATTTATTTTTTTACCTGATGATTGTCTTAGGCACCCTCCTTACATAATAAACCATCAAGCTAACTTGAACAGGGAAATGGAGTCACACTCAAACAATAGCTAAGGTTAAAGGTGTATTGGAAATAGAAGAGGGAGAAGGGACAGGTCTAAGTGCGTGACAGATGGACTGACTTCAGAAGGGACAAAAACACAGGGAGATATGAAGACAACTACCGAAGCAAGTGGAAGACAATGTTTTAAAGTTTATTTTGTTAAAAAATACTTGTCACTTGGTTCAGACGGCACATCTAAAATGAGCCCACAATGATTATGTAATAAATGCAGAACATACCACACAAAAAAAATTGAGACTAACACAGAAACAGAAAATATGACCTTGTGAATACAATTCTGTTCAGCGTTTCACTGCTGATGGTCAAAGTCTTCTCCCTCCACCATTTTCCTGGGCTTTATGTAACTCACTGCACAGCATTTGTATTAAAAACAAATAATTAGTCAATGTTTACCAACAGCACTGAATGATCCTGCAACTCAGAGCAGATTTATTGCCCTATTAAAATACATAACAAGTATAAAAATGTTTCTAAGAAAATGTAACATTTGACCCAAAGTCTAAGCCCTCCCTTTCCTTCCTTCCCTATCCCAAACACCCTTGCAAAAGAAAATAAGGTAAATTTTTTGTATTGAGAGGAAGGTATTTACATCTATGGATTTATGCCATATAGTTGAAGCAACTTATTTCAGCAAAATAAAGCAAAATAGTGGGCACTGGGTCTTCTGAGGATGCCATGAGTCAGCCAAGAATTCTGTGTGTGCTGATCTAAAGCAGGGCCAAGTATCTGAACAACCTGATGAAGGCGGCTTGAGGCCGGGACCATCTCTAGCATGTGGAAAAGAAAACTAGTGGGAAGACAAAGAGTGAAAAGACACCAACTCAAATAGGCCTGGGGTACATTTCACCAGGGGACTCTTACATTTGAGAAGAATTCTTCCAATTATGATGGTTAGAGGTATGGGGAGGGTGAGTGGAATTGTGGGTAGCAGATTCTAAGAAACAGATGTGGGGAGGAATATGTAACTGTGAAATATATTTTCCTTAAACTTGATTGATAATTGGGGCCAAGCAATCATGTTTTGCTTCTTCCTTGGGTTGGCCAGATGGGCAGAGGCCTGGTCAGCCTTGACTTTCTGTGAAAGGGCATGAAGCCATTATACTCTCCTCTGCAAAAGGAACTGTGTCTCTATACGTTGCCTCCTGCCCTGAAGCAATTCAGAAACTTGGGGAAACTTAAGAGGATTTCCAAATTCAAGTTAGCTTGTCTCTTTGAGTTTTTACACTCTTTACTTCTCATACCTGTGGGAATGGCAAAAAAAAAAAAAAAAGGTAGCAAATTATTTCACAAATGCCGGTGCTTTGAAACAATTAAACAAGTCTTAAATTCTTTGGAATTTCAGGTCTAACCTGCAAAGTAATCCTTTCTAACCAAAAAAAAAGAAAAGAAAAAAAAGAAAAAAAAATTAATAAATTAAAGGAAGAACATGAATAATGCCTTTCTTCTAAGTGACAAAAAGGACTACTTTGAAACACTTATTTTGGCATGTACAAGTTTTTTGAGGGGGGAACCTGGCAGTGTTCACAACACACATTGAAGTGCCTGCTAAGAAAAAGCTAAAAATACACCCTGCAGTGAAGAGAAGCTCTTGCCTTCAGCTAATCTTAGCATCGAGAACAAAAAGATTGTAACATAAAGCTTTGGCCATTTCAATTCTACTATATACATTTTAAAAACTACACATAAATTAAAGCAGTGATTAAATAAGCTCATATAAAATGTAATTAAATTAAAAAAATCACAGCACATTATAGAGAAAAATAGGAACCAGTTTCACAAGAAAGAGATTATATATATATATATTTTTTACCCTGTGGAAACAAATTTACTACGAAACACAAAAACTTCGTAAATAACCATCAAAATGAAAAGCATTTCTTATTCCATTCTTGCATTTTTACACAACCCTTAACCCACCTGGGGGAACATTTCCAGAAATTAAGTCTTCCTTGAGCAACAGAGCAGTTCTGCCAAGAAAATAAACCCCAAACCTAATGGGGGAGGGTGCGGACATCCCAAACGTACAAACTACAAAATAAATAAGAATTATAAAGTTTTTTTTAAAAGTAACCTTAACAATTATCAAACTAGTAAGTTCTGCCTTATCACATAGACTCTCTATACAACATAACCCTAAAACTTTATTACTATGAGGTATTTGGAGGAATTGGTAAAAGTGATGCACGGCCTGCCTGGTTGAAGGGACTCGGTGAAGTGGGGGGGACCTTGAAAGGGAACGAGGAGGAGGTGGAGGAGCTTTGGTTTATCAGCAAGAAATTGGGAAAAAAAAGTCATCCTTTGGTATCAAAGAAAGTTTCATTGCATGGTTGCACGGAAAAAGCACCACGGTGAATAATTATTCCTTTTTTTTCATTAGTGGCCTTTCTAAGAGGCTGAGGTATTCAAAGAGTATAAGGTGAGAGAGGTCAACAGCGGTTTAACACTTTGGTTCAAGCAAGGCACTCGTCCTAGGAGTTTACAAAGTTTGCAACATGTTTGCCTAGAGATTTACAAGTAGAACTAGCAGTAATAAGAGTAGTATTTCCTAATGTTGTTGTTGTCGTATCATTATTATTAAGAATGAAGACAAGTTTACACACTGAGTGAAGAGTGAGGAGGGGTGAGGAGGTGGGAGAAGGGTTGGGACAGGGGCGGAGTTCCCTCTGCAGACGGAGGCCGTGCATGAAAATATCTTTGGTATTCTTTGGTATCATATCAATGTGATTAAAATCACCAATGGAAATCGAGTGAGGTAGCGTCTTTGGTTCACACTATAAATAGTAGATCTTTACATTTTTTTTTTTTTTTTTACACGTGGAAGTAGCTATTTCTTACCTTCTGCTTCTTTGTCCTTCCTATTTAGGAAATAGTTACCAAATGCACTGTAAAGCTAACCACACCACAAGAATAATCCAGAAGGCCAATTGCATCTCAAAACGGCCTTCAGTATTTGAATGCACCCTAAACAACTAGATAGGAAAGGGAGAAGTGCTTTCTCTTTGTTTGCTAAATGCATAGTTTTCATCCTTTATGTACAAAGAAGGGAGGACTTTTTTTTTAGGGAAAATGCTTTTATAGCTCATGTGAAAATGTCCTAGGACTCTTTGGTATAGCAAAGTTTCATTTAACCTGCAAAGACGGGTCATTCACCTGGGGTAGCAATGGGAGTGGCAGGAGTCCAAAAGTAGCATAGTGCTTTCACCTTTTTTCCTGGAAAATTAATTATGCTTTTTTTTGGGGGAGGGACAGACTGATGACATGTTCAGTTAGAACTTCTGAATTTCCCCACATATTTTCTTTGGTTTTTGGGGTCTATTCCAGCTGCATCCAGGGACTGGAACACTCAGTTCTTGACATTCAGAATTCTTTTACATGAACATTTACTGAAGTCTGGGCTTTTGGGGTGTCCAGACATCACACCTCCCACTCTTTCTCTTGGCCCCCTTTCAGGGAAGCTTCTGGTCATGAGAGGGCCAGAATGATTTATGGCCAAAAACAGTCTAACTTCCACTCTACAAAAAACAAAACAAAACAAAACAAAACAAAAAAAACCCAAAACATGTTATTTGAAGTGCAGTTCTGGAATAAACAAACATGCAAATAAAAGAGTGAATATCTTTTTAGGTGAATTTTTCTAAAGATTGAGAAATGATGGGTGAAAAAATGGCACACGATGCACTCGGTTGTGGTAGGTTAAGAAACCCGAGCCATAAATTAATGTTATAGTAAGAAGGAATGGAAGCATTTTTTTCTCTATGTGCCAAGTCAGAAGCAAAACAGAATCACTCATACATGATGGGATAAGTGTATTGCTTGTGAGAAGCTGAGTTTGTCCATTATGATTTCTAAGAAGCAGAGGTTGTGAGAATGCTTAAAGACTCAAGTAAAAAAAATTGCTTTTCAGGCTCTGATTTGTGCATCTGTGTATGAGAAAATATATCTCTAGGCCCTGAAATTGCATAATGGGTGCAAATTCAATGCTGGTATGAAAATTATCTTTGGTGTTAGCAAATAGAATCACTGGTTATTTTTCAAAAAACCATTATGGTGAGAATATTAAAAACGTAGTAATATTCCTTGAAACTGTGTCTACACAGCAACAAAATAATTGGTTGAAATTTTAAAATGCAGTTAGATTAATTTGAGGGGGTAATGTAATGAAAACAAAAAACAAAAAATCATGGTGGTTTGAATTTAACTTTTGTTTTTCCTGGGCTATTGAATTTGGTAAGATTGTGTGTAGACACAGCTTGAATTTCCCTGCATTTAAAATTCTCATGATTTAAATAAATAAGGCTTTCCTCCCTCCTAAATTATACATACATTGCTCCTGGCCCCTTTTTTTCCTGGAGAGAGAGAAAAAGTTAATCAGTTTTTTTCCTTTTAGTTTATGTCTTTGACAAGATTAAATTTTTAGTGAACCTTGTAGAGTTTAAATGGTCTTTTAATAACTGAATTGTAATTGTGCCATATTATAAGGGAAAGTTTTAAGGTGGAATTTGGGGTGAGATTAAAAAACAATAGTAAGACAAAATGTATCAAGGCAAATGCACTATTTCATTAAATGGGAAGTATGTGTTGGTTTCCTTTTGTCATTCCACAGCAGACACGAAGGAGACACAGATAGCTTGTTGGTGTTGCCTCATTTCTCCAGGTGCCTGCCTTTTCTAAACCTAGATAAGATGCTGAAATTTGATCCTAAGGAGTTAGGTTTTATGTCAAGAGGGTGTGATTTTTTTTCTTTAGCATTTTAATGAATCTCAAAAAACAACATATTGTTGAGGTAACATTTAATTTTATATTTCTAGTTAGGTGTGCTAATTAACCAAGAGTACCCAGTTCTTTACCTAATACTCGTACAAAAGGCATCTACTTATATGAGTTACAATTCAATTAAATTAAGAGAGAATGGGGGTGGGGCGGGCGCATCAAGTGATTCACTTGGGTACTACTAAAAAATTTTTTTTGCCTTGATTTCTATAGCCCTGGTTAAGTGATTTGGGAAAAGAGAAATTTAAATTTTTATATTTGGAGGTTCAGGTCTAGTTTTTATCTGTCCCTGTTAGAGAGTGGAATCTATGTTATAAAATTTCCAGCTTAATGCAGTAGCAAGAAAGAATGTAGTACGCTTTGGAGGCTATGCTTAGTGAAATAAATAGCTTAAGACCTATAGAACCCAAAGTTTTGTCTTTCACTAGAACTCTGGCTTTTCCCACCATTTCTTGGTTGCACCTGCTATTTTTATCGATGTCCAAGTCATAAAATGTCTGGGATTAGCCATAAAATCAGTTTGATCATATTTTTTAAATGATTAAAATATTGAATAGTTTACCTTCTAATGATAATGTTGGTCTGCTCACTTTATTTGTGTTTGTAAAGTATTAACAAAAAGGATTTGGTGTCAAATGCATATAGCAAACATGTCAAATTAATCTAAGCATGGAGTCCTTTATTCAGTGGTCTTTTACTAAAAAGCATTACTTTGAATAAATTTTCTAATGTAGTTACCTGCCCTGTTAAACGTGATTTTCTAGTTTACAAATCGGAGTCCTACTTTGGAAGAATTCTCAGGTTTTCTCAACTATGAAACGATTCTGGAATTGTGTCTACATGTCTACTTAAGTGACTTTTATGGATTCCGAAAGGGAGTATGCCATCTGGATGTATATGTATTCTGCACTGCCCTCTCTGTTGTGATATTAATTGCTTCCCTGAAGCTACATTCTTTCTTGCCAGTTCTGAAAACTAATATTTCAAATGCTTCAAGAGTCATAAATAATAGTCATGATTCTACGTGGCATGTGTATTACAGCTAGATCAGTTCATACGTATAACTTTACATAGTATCTTGTGTAAAAATAGCTTTGGTTATTAAAATCATTGCAATAAAATACCTGCACTATAATATTAAGTGTGTTCTTTGGTACCTAGGTGATCTTTTTTTTTTTTTTTTTAATGGATGGACTCTTGTTTCATTTCTTAAAAAATATCTGAACATTCCTTAACAAACAAAGAGAATGCACTGGTTTAGGTGTCATTCGAATTTTCTTTGCTGGGTTTGAATCTGCATGTAGGTTGCGGGCCTGGCAGGTTCAAACGCTAGGCTACATGAGCGAAATCACACTCCTAATCCAATGAACTTAGACAACCCCACACTGTGTTGGTTGCACTCCTGTAGCACAACCCTTCCTGAAGACCAGCCCTGCCTAAGTCCCTAACCACTGGTGGTGTGTGTGTGCATGCGTGTGTGCGTGTGTGTGTACACACGCACCCACACACCCACATACAGTACTGAGACACCATACACCTCCGTGGAGCGGTGCAACAGATGAGAAAGTCCGATCTTAAAAGACGTCCACTCAGTGGCTCACAAGTACTATGCCCCAAATCACGAAATAGCCAAGCACAGAGAGAATGATCATGGACTGAAGGTGTGAGATCCAGTGGTGGTTTCCTGCTCATAATTTTTCTTGCCAAGTCGTCGCCCCGCTGAAGTATGTGTCTCCGAACAAAGTCAGAATGCAGGTGAGCTAAGTCTTTGGTTTCTTTGGACTATAAATAACACTTTTTTTCTTCAAATATTTCTAAGTATAAACCTGCTATCTTGAGGTCCTGGTCTCTTAAATTTTTTTTTTCTTTTTTTCTTTTTTTTTTTTTAATTTAAAGCTTTTCCACCGAGGTTTTAGTTCGTGGTTATTCCTTCATGCTTTGGTACAAGTGCTTGATGAAGATGAGTTGCCTGAATTGGAGCTGCCCTCGTCCTGCCACTTGTCCAGACTCCTCCTTCTGGCGTTCATGAAGAAGTTGCTGACGGTGCTCAGCTCCAACCCCAGTTGCTGGGAAATGGTGATTTGCAATTCTTTGGATGGACGCTTATTTTCCTTGAATATTGCATGTAGAGTTCGACGCTGGACATCTGTGAAGACCAACCTGGGCTTTTTGGGTGTGTTGCCTCTATCCTTCCCGTGTTCTTGCTCTTTCCTTTTGCACGCTGCAAAGAAACAGAGAGACTGTGAGAACCAACTGCCAGGGAGAATCAAGAGTGGAAAGGCAGAGCCAATAAAATTCGTGAACCTTTACTCACGCCCACCTGCTTTCTGTCTGCTGACCTCTGCTTTTAGCAGCATGGTGGGCTGGGAGGAAACTGTAACAAAAGGATGGAGAATCAGGAGGGGGTGGAGTTCTGTGAGTCCTGCCCATGAGTCCTAGCCTGGACAACTATTTGCACTTTGTCTGAGGTAAAGCAATTCTACCCCCATCCTGGGCCTCAGAGTCCCCAGCTGCAGCATATAGGGTTCTGGCTAAACAAATGTATTGTTTGAATTTTTATATCACCTTCTGCAAAATGGATAGAATACCTACCTGGCTGGGTTGTGGTAAGGATATATAGAATAGTACATGTAAACGTTTATGTTAACTGAAGTGCAAAGTCAGATCCACTAGAAGTGGTTGCAGTCCTCCAGGGTTTACAGTCTGTGCTGGTAGAACACTAAGAGCCTAATTGAGAGTCTACAAACCAAACAAAAAGAAATTGCATTGGTTTCCCTTCGGGTTTTGTTTTCTAGGAAACACTGTATATAAGAAAACTGTAGGTAATGTCCTACCTTGCCCATCCAACGGCCTGCCACTGATTCGTTAGTGGACCCAGGACTTGTGCAGATGTGAAGGCTGCTTCCTCGCCATCAGGGCTAACCCTGTCATGTTAGGCATGGTCACCTTTGGGATCTCTCTGCACCTCCTTTTTGCTCTTCAAGAAAGACTTGCTCGTGGAGTCCTCCTCTGCCCTTACCCCATCTCCCACTGAGAAAGCCCCTTTCCTGCTCGTGCCCCTAGGTCCTGTATCATGAAGCTGTTTCGTGAAGCTATTCCGCCGCATCGTCCCAATGTGGCCCTCAGGCCCCCAGGGTTTGGTACTGGGTCAGGGTCTTTCCCTGTCTCAGATGCCATTCTCCTCTTTCTAGCCTAATATGTTTCACTGGCTTCCGTTTGCCAAAGAGGCACTAACGGCTACAATGCTAACAACACCCTCCCCCGACTATCCATTTCCACCATCAATCCCTACAGACATCCCCAAATAACTACACAACTCAAGTAAACACAGTGCTCTGGTTATGCCAATGCTCCTATGCCCTGACTCCAGTCAGATTGCTGCTGCCTCTCAGCCCCCCTACCTGGGCTCTCTGGAGCAGCCACTGCTGTCTTCATACCTGGCTGGCTATACTCTGACATGAGCTCCAATCACAGTGAGAAGCAAGTGGGGTATGTTCCTGGTGGAGGTAGGGACGTTGTTCTCTCATATCTCCTCAGACCTCCAGTAGGCTGCCCATCCCATTGCTGTCTCCTGCTCCACCTTCTGCCTCTTTGTATTCCAGGTTCTCCAGTCCTTACCAGATGGTTCGCCAGCACTGGCTAGATGCAGCCTTCGTGCTCTGCCCAGGTAGCCCCCTGCCTGCCCCTACCTTTCATTCCTAACTGCTCCAGATCCTGGATTTCAGAGCTCCCCTAAGGCCTTAAGTGCCCATTAGTGCAAATTAGCTCAGCAATCAGATCAACTGAAAAGCTAATGAATGAAGGCTGAAGGAGCGTCCAGTCTTGGGAGTCCAATCTAAGGGTCTCCAGGATTTTTTAAACTATGTGCTACTTACTGTGTTCCCCTGAAAATAAGATCTAGCCGGATAATCAGCTCTAATGCATCTTTTGGAGCAAAAATTAATATAAGACCCAGTCTTATTTTACTATAATAAAAGACCGGGTCTTATATAATATAATATAGTATAAGACATAGAAATTCTCTTCTACAGATGCATCAGTTTGCCCGGGCCCTAGAGTACCTTCACCTCACTCAAGGGACCACTGGTTTAATCATTAAGAAATATAAGGGTAAGAATAAAACTGGACTGCTATCTGTCACCATACACCAAAATTATCTCAAAATGGATGAGACCTAAATATAAGACCTGAAACAATAAAATGCATAGAACAAAACTAACCTTACGGACCTTGGGTTCAAAGAGCATTTTATGAATTTGACCCCAAAAGCAAGGGAAGTAAAAGCTAAAATAAATGAATGGGACTATATCAAACTAAAAGGCTTCTGCACAGCAAAAGAAACCATTGACAAAATAAAGAGGCAACCTCAGGGGGAAAAAAAAAGAGGCAACCAACCGAATGGGAGAAGATTTTTGCAAACAACGCCTCCGATAAGGGGCTAATATCCAAAATACATATCCAAAACTCATTCAACTCAACAACAGCAAAAAAACAAACAATCCAATTAAAATATGGGCAGAGGACCTGAACAGACATTTCTCCAAAGAAGACATACAAATGGCCAATAGACATATGAAAAAATGCTCAACATCACTAATCATCAGAGAAACGCAAATAAAAACCACAATGAGATATCACCTCACCCCAGTTAGAATGGCTATCATCAACAAGACAAATAGTAACAAGTGTTGGAGAGGCTGTGGAGAAAAAGGAACCCTCATACACTGTTGGTGGGAATGCAGACTGGTGCAGCCGCTATGGAAGGCAGTGTGGAGGTTCCTCAAAAAATTACGAATAGAATTACCATATGACCCAGCAATCCTTCTCCTGGGTAGCTACCCAAAAAATCTGAAAACATTTATCCGTAAAGACGTATGTGCTCCAATGTTCATTGCAGCTTTATTTACAGTGGCCAAGACATGGAAACAACCAAAATGTCCTTTGATAGATGATTGGATAAAGCAGTTGTCTTACATATATACACAATGGAATACTATTCAGCCATAAGAAAAGATGAAATAGTACCATTTGTGACAACATGGATGGATCTTGGGATTATAATGCTAAGCGAAATAAGTCAGACAGAAAATGTCGAGAACCATATGATTTCACGGACATATGGTATATAAAACTGAAAACAACAAAAGAACAAGACAAACAAATGAAGAAACAAAAACTCATGGACACAGATAATAGTTTAGTGGTTACCAGAGGGTAAGGGGGAGGGGATGATAGATGAGAGTAAAAGAGATCCAATATATGGTGATCCATATATGGTGATGGAAGGAGAACTGACTCTGCGTGGTGAATACACAACGTGATATATAGGTGATGTATTACAGAATTGTACACCTGAAATCCATGTAACTTTACTAACAATTGCCACCCCAAGAAATTTTAATTAAAAAAAATAAGTTGCATCAAAAAAAGAAATATAAGGGTAAGAATTTCAGAATGCTCTGCTGTACACCTGAAATTAATATAAAATAATATTGAATGTCAACTGTAATTGAAAAGGTAAAAAGGTGAGGGGAAAGGTGAAGGGCAACAAGCGGTCCAAATTTCCAGGTATAAAACAAGTCAGTCGTGGGGATGTAATGCACAGGGCAGGAACACAGTCAATAATATTGTGATAGTGTGTGGTGTCAGATGGCTGCTGGACTTACCATGGTGATCACTTCTTTAGGTATATAAATATGAATAACTGGTGTACACCTGAAGCTAATATAATATTGTATGTTAACTATATTTTAATAAAAATGTTTAAAAAAGAATTTCAGAATGGACATGAGGGGAGACCTGTCATAAAAGAGAGATTTTGAGGCAAGTCCGGCCAGACCTGTCATAGCACATACTATAGGTCACTGGCTACGTCCCTTGCCCAACCTGAGGGGGTGGCACCAACATAATGGGAAGTATTTATTAAATACCCAATTCCCTCAGAGCATGGAGCTATATATATACCAAACCAGCTGAGAGTCCCCTCATAGAGTTCCTCCCCCCAGGGGCCTACCGCCCTCACTGGGCAACTAGTTTAAGTACCCCAAGAAAGAGCTGACTAGACTGAAATCAACTCTAGTTAGTTCAAGTCAGCCCATGTAGTCAGCTTTATACAACACCGATACACATGGCTGATTGATTCACTCATTCCCATTCAAAAATAAATACAACACAGACTTTGCCCTTAAGGAGGTCAGTCTAGTGTTCACGTAAGCAAATAAATGCAAGAATAAGGATGTTATCTCTGCTTGAGGATATTAAGGAAGGTATTGCTGAGAAGGGGATGCTTACCCTGGGCCCTAAAGGATGAATAGGAGTTTTCTAGTGAGAGAGGTGGGACAAACTTAGACTGAACAGGGGGAGCAGCATTCATGAAGGGTTGATGAGTATTTGTACGTTGGTATTAGTGAGGTAAGAGTGCATGCAAGGAGGAAAGCTGCAGGAGACAAGGCTTCACAGGTAGACAGGGCTCAGAACTGAATTTTCTTGTAGATAAGGAGGAATTATTGAAAGGTTCTGAGGAAGGATGTAGTGTCATTAAATTTAGATAAACCCCTCTGGTGGTCCTGTGGGGGATGACTTGGAAGGCAGCAATGTTACGAATAAGGGTGTTGTGCTCCGCCACCCTGATGTCCCCCAGGACTGAGGCACTAATTCCTCCACCTGCTTGGAAGAGTTGGCAGCTGGTGGCTCTCAGCTGAGGTCCATTCTGGGAACTACCCTTGGCCAAAGGTTATACCACCCAGGTTGTGATACCCATGACCAGTGTGGGGCTGGGGGAAATAGGGGTTGGTATGGAGGGTGGAGGCTGAAAAGAGTGAAAATGTGTTGGTTTAAGGTTCTCCAACCCCAACCCCTTGCGTCAAGTTGGGACAACTCTGAAGGGTCATCCAGCTCCAGAGCACCCCATAGGATTGGTTGAGGCTATTCTTGCAATGACACTGAAGTTCAACTTCTCCCTCTGCTTGGTCTGATCTCCTCCACGGCCCCCATAGGGGTTATTCTCCATAGCTTTCTCTGATAACCTTTCTGCATGCAAGTTGTAGAAAGCCAGAGTCTGTTTCCCAGAAATCCTGACCTGAAATAGAAGCTATTAGAAAACCACTGTAATGAGGGCCCCAAATTAGATAATTGCAATTGAGGATGGAAAACAGGGAAAATTCAAGACCTTCTTGGAAGGTATAATCAAGAGGACTCAATAACCACTTGGCTGGGAGGGTGGGATTCAGAACATCTTCCAGGTTTCTGGTTGGATGGTAACAATGGGGCCATTAGAAAATGCAGATGAAGAAATGAATTTTATGAGGGCAGTAATCACTTTTATGTGAAACAAAGTGCATTTGAAGTGCTTGCTAGACAGCCTGTTAAAGATTTCCAATGGGTGGTTATCCAGCGGAGCACAGGATATATGGGGTCTGGAGCTCAGGGGAGAGGTCTGAGCTGGGAATGTAACTGGGGAGTCATTAGGGCTCTAGATGGTCAATTATACAGAACACACACCTATGGAAAAGCAAATAACTGGGCATTGGGTCCGGACTCAACTTACTTATCATTCGAAAGGCGGAGCGAAGAGAGATCACAAAAAGATATCTTTCCACCTAACCAGGATGTATGTTTGAATGACCCCAATCTGGTTCTCGGCATTTGGCAGGACTGAGTGGGCTGAAGCTACTCCTGAGCCAGCATTTCCCAAAAGGCGTCAGAGGAATGATACTGTCTGAAACAGGGGTTCCTTGAAAAGATGGTTTGCAGATCAAATACATTTAGAAAAACCTACGATATGTAGCCACCTCTTCAAAATTCCTAACATGTATTAATTAGCACCTGTGATTCTGTTTCCCAAATTTACTTTACCCAGAGCCCTTTTGCGGTGGGGATTGTCTATTAATGTCTCATACATAACGGTGGGAAATGCAGTTTGGAAGTTCCTGCCCCGAGCTCTCGAGCACGGTAGACTTCGTCATGTCAGAACCTGGGAAGTGAGATTTTCCCAGAGCAGAGAGCCTGGCTGGCTTGTTCTACATTCCAGGGTGTCCTGGCATCGTGCCTGGCTAGGAGAGCTCAGTACCTGTGTGGATATCAGAGGGGGTGTCAATGACTAAATGCACGTGGTATATTTGGAAAGAACTCTGTGCAGAAGTTGGAGTTGCTGAATAAGAAAGCAGAGATATCGGTAGAATTGGGAGTGGACTACAGCTTGTTGAGGGTCACCAAGGAGGCTAGGAGTAGCAACTCATAGAAATAAAATCGTACTTCTAGAAATTTGTGCAGAACGATAGCTATCAGACTGTTAAGAGAATATGAATGACAGCGGTGCTTTGGAATTGCCATAGAATTCATTTCAGGGTATAGATTACCTGTTATAGGGTGGGAAACTACCAATGGGGGGTCATGAGAGTCCACACAGTGAGCAAGGTAGAGAGAGAGAGAGTAAGGGCGTGCGAGTGGAGCATGACAAGAGCTACTGCTGCTTAGAGAAGAGCAATATATGTGTCTTATGGGAAAGTTACAATTTTTGTGTGGTTGTAGTTTCCATGAAAAATAGAGAAGTACTTATCATAGTACCCGATTAAAGGGAAGAGGATTCCTATTGTTTGTGAAAGGTGGTACTGAAGAGGAAGACGATCTGTCATGAGTCACCTCCATGAATGTCGGCAAGCAGATGTATTTACAGCATGCAGTGGCAAAACGGAGGGGAGGCTATCTCCCACAGGTGACTGTGATCTCCTCCAGGGCTACGGTCACTCACAGCGAGTCCTATGTGGGGGGCATAAAAGCCATAAAAGATGGTAAAAAGACTGTGTACCACAAGAGTGAAAGATTATAAAGAGTTAAAGGAAAAAAGGTAGCGCATGAGGACCTGGGCAAAGGACAGAGGCTGTCAGCAGGCCTGGGGCCTGTGCTTTGCCCATAGTCTGCAAGACAGAGCCAAGGATATTACAAGAAATATGAATTCTACAGGATGTTGAAAGGTATTCTATGAACAGTGAATTTTTCAGGTCAGTTTGCGGAAGAGCTGAGTTAATGAATGATTAAACAAGCTTTTTTAATGCAGGACTTCTCAGAGCCTTTAATTGCTAATGGGCATGGATACTTTCAAGTTTATGGAGTCTCCCAAACTTATATGATTAAGGAACTCTTTATTCAGGGAATTTCTCTCAGGAATGGCATTGCTTAGAATAGTGTCTATCCAAATGTGGTTGGCAGACTTGTGCTGGTCTCTGAACTGTCACTGACCTGTAGCAAGATTGGTACAGGAAATTGAGAATAAGCAATTAGAAATGTTTGTGGCAGTTTGACATTGCTGCAACATTCAAGTATGTGATTGTTTTTTCCAGTAATACATTTTTTTTTTTATTGTATTATCAACATTATTGGTCCAGGACAGATGAAAGTTAGAAACTAACAACTAGTTCTTCACTACATAGAGATTAAGAAGCCCTGTCTTAGAACACACTTTATAAAACATGGTATACAGAAATATCCTAGAATCAGCTATCAGCCAAGCATTCATGTACCAACTTACATCCATTGTCCTGATTTAATGACACAAAGGACATTACAACATCTAAAGTGCTGATCAAGCTATGCAAAGTCTGCCAAGAATTTGTCTGGGAGTAGATGGGCATTCATATTGGCCTGGGGGACATTTATATAGTTAGACAGATTTATAATACAACTTCTTAGATGGAGCTGGACTCAGAGGACTCAAGTTCAAGTCCCAGCTCTGTAGCCACTGGTGTGTGTTCTTCGGAAAGTCCCTTATCTTCTTTGAGCCTTTGCTTACCCAGGTGGGAAACAGAGGACAATGGCCTTCTTTCCTCACCGGCCTGTAATAAGCATTAAATAAGATAATATATATTGAAGTGACTATTAAAACTATAAACCCCTAAGGAGTATTCTAGATGTTTGCAAATATAAATATCTCTTTAGTCAAAATGCAAGTATAAACAATGAATTTTCACAGGAGGCTGGAATGTTTGCTCTGTCTCTAGCATGTGGTATAAACTTGGACACATCACTTGATCTCTTTTCTGCATATTTTAAATGAACAGGCTGTGTTCTAAGGCCCCGGCAGGCATGAAAGCCATGTGAATCCATGAATGTACAGCTGCAATGTATCCTAGTTTCCAGAGTCTATTAAACATTTTCCGAGGTAACCGTACTCTGCCTTTTATTATTATTTTTCTTTTAAGGAAGGTGCAGATTCACAGTGGCCCATGCGGGGATTGAACCGGCAACCTTGGTGTTATTAGCACCACGCTCGAACCAACCGAGCTAACTGGCCATGCCATGTACTCTGCCTTTTAGAATATATACCCACAATGTTGACTTTTCCATTGCATCTTCTCCATCCTTATGGTTTCTCAAAAACAGCAGGTACTGGCTCTCCAGGGACATCAGCCAGTCCTACAAAAAATCCAGATCTACGTTCATCTGAATGAAGGTGATAAAACATAAACTCACATTCCTCACAGTTGCTTCAACTTTCTGAGCTTGTGAGCTTTGGAGAAGAAAACAGTTACAACCACCATCTCACAGACTCTGCGAACAGTTCAGCGTTTGCTCTCCTAGGACTCTGAGCCATCAAACAATAGGTACTTTGTATGTTTACCAAGTTTCTACTTTTTCATTAAAACTGTAGGATAATTTGTTTAACTTGTTTTCTGATGTTCTTGGTCTATTTGTCCCAGAGTTGGCTGCTTTACATAGAATGCAATTGTGAATTAGAGTAAGGCTGTCTTCTTGGGGGCAGCAGAGCTATGTCTGTCATGCGGGGTCTCAGCTCCTGCTCCCCGCACAAGAACGCAGGACATGGTGAGGCCAAAAGGGAACACCACGGAGCCATAGATAGGGGAGTCATACCACTATATTCTCGCTGGCGGTTGGGTTGGAGACACAGGAAGCAGGAGCCACACGATCCGCAATCTGCCATCCACTTCTCTGCCAACCCACCAACCAACCTAGCTACGGCAGTTCTATCAGTAGCTAATGGCTAACGGTAACAGCTGATGGCCAACTAATCACAGCTTGTGGCCATCTGCTACCCGAGCCAGCACCTTTTCACCTGAGGCCGAGAACGTGGAAACTGCTCTCTGGGGCTCTGTCCCCACAATGTTTCAGTGTGTACCTGCTGAAAGTACACTGAGAGTCTAGGTATAACAGGGGCATGCTCCATATTCCTGGTCTACGGGTGACGAAGTTTCTGTAAAAAGCATTGCACAGGTTGTCAGAAGTTTTGAGTTCTGGTTCTCTGTCATGAATTAGCTGAATGACTGGATTAATTCCCTCAACCAAACTGAGTCCAGGTGCCTTAATTATATGATGAAGGGATTGGACGAAATAACTTGGAGTCCCTTCTAGGTACAGCGCTATGACTGGATGTGCGTAAATAGCTTTCAACATCCTGCCAGGGGAAGCAGCAGGCGGCACAGACCTGCCCAGGACTCCAGGGGTCTCCTGGAGAAGGGTGTGAGGGTTGGGCCGTTCACTCTAGAGAGAGCTGGGCCACCCTTCCAGTTCACGCCCCCTCATTTGTCAGCCTCTCCATCACCACTCCACCTCACTCCTGGCCGGCAGAGATGGGGGCTGGGGGTGGGGGGGGGACTGGGGAGAGAAGGCCTTTGGGGCAGAGCACCTTCACATGGGGCAGAGGGGGAGCAAGACCTCTGTGCTCAGGAAACTACATTATCAGGTCAGATCACAAAATTGGACTTCGTCAATTGAGGTATTCTTGGACATAATTTGTAAAAGTCCTTTAGAAAATTCTAGTTTATGTTAGTTCCATGAAGGAGAACTATGGAGAAGTGTGTGTTTGTTTTTTGGGGGGTGGACAACCATACAGACAATCGGGGGCTGGCATGCTTTAGGAAGCCATGTTATCTGATAGAATAAGACGGAAATGGAGCCAAAGGAATGGCAAACCCTGTGTCTGTCATGTTAGGACATTATTTAATTTTGGCAACAGCTCTGTGAGCTGTCGCATTTAATAGGCTGAAGGAAATTTAGGAACTTAACGTGAGGGGAGGACAGTTTTGGCCGTGAAGTCTGGATAGAGAACCCTGGAGAGGCAGGGTGAAAGGCCTGAGGGGCCAGGGAACGACTCAGATCAGATTTCTCTGGCAGTCTGAATCTAATGGAAGCAGACTATATGCCTACAGCTTCCCATTCATATGTGGTTTGTAGCCTGTGAGTCCTTACACACTGGCCAAGTATTTTCTCCCCCCAACCAACTGCTTCAATGTGTGCTGTCCTAACCTGATTGCCGGGGAGGTGTGCAGAGAGCAGTAAAGGGGAAGGGCTGAGATTTCCAGGGCACTGTTAAACCTCCTTGGCAACTAAAGACAGCGTGGCATTTTAATAGGGGCTCGCTAAAGGCCCAATGTCTACCCTAAAGGCCCCTGCCAGCACTGAAAACTGCAACCTGTAGGGCCAAGTATTCTTGAACAGCTACGCCTGTGATGTCCCGAGTCACACAGAAGAGGCCCGGCCTGAATTTGGAAGAGGAAGGTCCAGGCAGCTGCTAAGGCCCTCAGCTCCTTTGCTGAGCGCCTCTGGGGGCAGGTAGGGTACACCGGTAAGGCAAAAGCACAGCCTGAAATTCTATCCAGATTCCTGATAGGCTTGGCAGGGACATCCTGTACGTCTTGCTCAGGGGAGCTTGAGGCTTCAGGGGTAGGAAAAAAGAATAAAAAAACAGCTGGGCCAGAACAGGCAAATCCATAAGGACAGAAAGTAGGCTGGTGATTACCTACGGCTGGGTGGGTGGGTGGGTGGGGAATGGGAGTGACTACTCATGGGTATAGGGTTCTTTTTGGTGGAGGTGATGAAAATGTTCTAAAAATGATTGTAGTAATAGCTGCACAGCTCTGTGACTAATAAAAAGCACTACATTATACACTTTAAATGAGTGAATTGGATGCTCTATAAATTATATCTCAATGAAACTGTTTGAGAGAAGCAGCTGGGTCCTACCGGGAGTGAGCCCTCTGCACTTGACCTCCTAAGCTCCCCTGCCCCGTCTGCCACAGAGAGGGACCCTCTTCTAGACGGTGGCAAGGACGAGGAGGGGTCAGCTGTTTATGTCTATTGAGCCCCCAGAGACCCCCTCTTGATAGCTGAAGGTGCTTTTCATAGTAAACTCTACAGAACAATATACATATATATGGAGGAGCAAACATGCAAATAAAACAGACTTCAAGTAAGACAGATAGGGTTCGGGAGAGACATAAAAGCAGAACTATGCAGGTAAACGTGGCAGGTCTGCTCCTAAGCCCCTTTCACAGGCCAGAGATCACACTGTGGAGTTCAAACCGCCAGAGGCTGGGCCACGACAGCTTCAGGATTAGAGCCTGGATTCCACGAGTCCTGGGTCATACTGTTATCTGCTCTGCCCTGAGTCATTTTGCTGTACTGTGCATATTTTCACAAGTGGGGCTCCCAAATGTTTTTGGAATGAGGCAGCTGTTAAGTGGTAAATTTAGAGGGCATCGCACAACGTACAATTTGAAAAGCAACTCCAGTTAGTTCTAACGGATACTGCCAAGGGCAGTCTTTGCACAGGAAGCGAACTCCTGCACAGACTGCCTGAAACTGTGACGCCCAGAAGAGACAGGTGACCAGCCTGTTGGACACAGGCTACTTTTGCTTGCGTTTGTGAGTTTGTGGGCAGCCAGGGCACCTATGGAAACTCTTCTCGGTATACACATGAAAGGCCTAATAAAAACACACAAAGAGCAGACATTCCTAGTCAGGTATGATCACTATAACCCACTCCTGAATCTTGCTTTGCAGTGCTTAAAACACCTGTTAAAGCTTCCCATGACAGCTCCACAAAACTCAGGTGAGGCACAAATAGGTATCTTTTTCTGTAGATGAAGAAACAGTGTCACAGAGGGCAGGTAAGTTGCCTGTGGGCACACAGCTGTTTAGTGGGGGACCTCCAAATCCACTGGGTCCTAGAGGCAGATGTCAGCATGGTGGAGACATCATGAAAACTTCCCCCAGGAAGGGGAAATGGCCAGAAGCAGCTGGTGAAGGGGAGCCCGGGGCCCTGCAGCTGTGGTGAACAGGGCAGGAGCAGTTGGCCAGCCAGGCAGCAGGCCACTTGTCAACCAGACCTGCCTTGCTGAGGCTGAAAGAACTGCAGTGGGCCCCTCCAGGAAAGAGGGCTGCGTGGAAGTAGAGATGGAGGCAGCAGAGGGGAGCAGAGGGGACAGTACACTCCCGCTGGCCTGGGAGAGGGACAGGAGGGAGTCTAGTTTCAGTAGGAGCACAGAGGAGCACGAGACAGCTGTCTCCATGTGCATATCTGCTTTGAGAGGAAGCTGAAGGCAAATGACATGACCCACGGAAAAGGAAAGATGGGGAGCAGTGGATTAAAGCCAGGAGAGGTCTGCTCCATCGAATTCTGGCTGGAAAAGTCACCCAAACCTCTTACCACTCCACCTATTTGCTTCTTTAACAGAGCTGTCCAGGACAGAGACCCGCCTTCTGCTGCATCTGCTGCCTGGAGTCCTTCTGGAGCCAGCATATCAAAGACTTCCACTGACCTCTCTTTTGTAGCCCAGGAGAGGTGGGGGATTGGACCTTGTGAACAAAGGAGGGCAGAGGCTGCCTGGGCCGAGAGGCGTGGGGCAGAATCACCAGAAACAAATGGCTGCTTCCCCTGTACTAAACCCCCTCCCCCCATCACCTTACAGGACCTCATAACAATGATGGGAGGTCCTTACTATTATCATCTCTAGTTTACAAATGAGTAGCCTGAGGCTCAGAGGTAAAGGGAATGGACTAACTTCACCCAAACAGTAAACGGTGCAGCTGGGATTAGAGCTAGTGTGGGGCCGAGTGACGGTACCAGAGGAGACCAGCTGTGGCCTGGGTATTCCTTAGGCACAGCTGGGGGGAAAGCGGAGACTCGTATAGTGAGTCCTCATTTAATGTCCTCGACAGGTTCTGTAACTTTAAGCCAACCGCCGGAACGAAACCCATTTTGGCACAGGAGAATTGATATAAACAGGAGTTAAGTTCCTCAGCATCGTATCATCATTAAAATGACACTGTTATCGGAGGGCCTGCTGTACCGGGTTTCACTTTCCATGGCTTCTCAACAGCTCTTCTCCTGTGTTCTAGACTCTCAGTTCTTCTCCCCACAAACTGTTTTCTCTCTTCTGTTCTGTGTTCCCTCTGGCACAGGCTGAAGCTGAGACAGAAAGGTGAGCTGGGACTCAATGGATGAAGACATTTTGATACTCCTGTTATACGTGCGTCACGGTCTTGCTGGCCATTCATGCTCACATTTTCCTTGGCAGAGGCTCAAGCTTTTGGACACTCACAGGAAGAGACACCCACCCCTGACCCTTCCCTCCATGAAACTCTGTCCCGACATTACAGCTTCAAAGGGACCAGTGCGAAGAGAACCTGCTGCCTTGCATTTGCTTGTCCAGTCAGTAACAAAAGGTAATGTGGCTCTTTTCTGAAACGTTGGCTCAAGAATTCTGATTTCTAAACTGTTAATACCCGATCCAGTGGAGCTTTATTAGATCAGTATCCTTCATCTTAAAGAACGCCTTAATAGTTTGGAAATATGTGATATTAATAATTAGAAGTATTTCATATTAATGCCCTAGTTATTATGTTGATTCCACAAGAGAGTCAAAACAAATGGCACACCTGATGAATTACATGCTTCTTATGCATGGTAATCGCATGTAAGCTTATTGTAAATTTTAAGTCTTAGTTTCATGATCCCATTTCTTTAATGAATAGCTGAATATAATACCTTATAATAGTCACAGCAATTGAAAGTTATAAAATGGAATGCCTTCAAAAACAACCTACAATTTTGACTTTTCACTAAATCACCAGACATTTCCCACAACTAATTTCAAATTAGTGGTTTGCATTTATGGAAAATTGTCAGTTGAGTTCAATAGTAAATGATATTCTCCTAATGACTTGTTCTATACAATTAGCCTTACAAGGGTCTCCCAAAAGCCTGAGACGAAAGCTCTTGGTGGCTGCTCTACAATAATATTCGGGGATCTTAACACTGACCGCAACCACCTTTCCCACCTCACTTCTCTCTACTGCCCACCCACTACCCACAGTAGTACCCACAGTAGTGGGTACTCAGAAGTTAGTCTTAAATACATATGAACTTTTATACGCCTATTCTTTTGCTCAACCTGTTCCCTCCACCAAGAATGTCCTTCCTTCTCTTTCTTTTCCATACAAAAACTTCCCTATGTAATAAAGACCCAACTCAAGCATCTCATTTTCTGCTAAGTCTTCACCTCCTCTCCCATCCAGGGAGAACTGCTGTATTCAATGCTCATGGAGCCCCCTGGATAATTCGTTTTTCACCTACTTGTCTCTCTCACTAAATCACAAGCTCCGTAAGGTAGACCATGGATTATTTCTTTGGCATATTTAGCATCGTTGTCACATAAATAAGTTGGATGTGGCCCCATAGAAAATAGAGATACCTAAGACACAAGTCTTTATCTTTTGAAAATGTGTACATAGAATGCAATTCCATGAGATGTCCTTAATCGTTTTATTGGATAATTATTTTGAAGCACTTTAATGGCACAGTGAGGGATACTTCTGAATTGTCACTGAGAAGTCAATGAAAGGGGGCTGGGCCCCTGGTGAAGGAAGCTGGTATTGCCACCATTCCTATGATTGAGTTAGACAGTGTTCGGGCCCAGGGAGGAAGGAGGCTGGAGTAACAGCTGGAAGAGCAGAAGGTGAGGGGTGAAATGGGGGGCGCTGAATTTGGTCTGGGGCATTTAAATGAGCTGGGAATAGGGCAACCAGCCCTGCTCAGATGAGGTATCCTGCTCACTGGGTACCAGAAGGCAGAGGGATGCTATCTGTGTCTGTCCTTGCTAACTCTGGTGGGGATTGGTCCACATGCCTTAGTCAAATACAGAGTTGATAAGGATCCAATTTATGGATAATGTCAGCAACAGAGTCTATGCAGTGGAAACCATATGATAAATTAGTGAGAGGACTCCAGGGGAATAATCTCAGAGAAATTCAAGGAATGAAGGACTTAGATGAAGAATGCTTTACAAATAAGGTGAAATGAAATACCATTTTGTTTCTTTTTCCTCTAGCAACTGCCTAGTCATTGGGCTTTTTGAGTAGGCCCTCTGGCTGTTGGTGCCCTGGATCCATAGGTGAGGGTATCATTCCTTCCCTGTGGACTTCGGGGCCAGCCTGAATTCTGCAGTGGAAGAGGCTGGAAGGACCCTCAAAATTCTTAGCCTTAGCTACAAATTGGAATCATCTGAGAGTTTTGGAAGCTCCCCAAGTGATTCTAACACTTGAATGTACAAACTTGAACCATCTGGACATCGTATTATAATGAAGATCCTGATTCAGCAGGTCTGGGCCGGGCCTGAGATCCTGTACACCTAACAAGCTTCCAGGTGACGCCCAGGTGCTGGTTAGGACTACTCTGCGTCACTAGGGTCTAGGGAACCCCAAATGCAGAGAACCCTCCTCCATCCCTACTGACTGAATTCTCCAAGCGTGGCACTCATGAACATACATTTTAAACAAGCTTCCCAGATAATTTAGATGCCTGATAAAGTTTGAGAGGCACTTGCTCCTAGGGTAGTATTTCAAAATTTGCCAAGATCAAAAGAATCACACCCCATATTTGTCAAAAATACAGACGGACTGAATCAGAATTTTAGGAGTGGCCTGGGAATCTGTACTTTAAGAAGAGCACAAGGTAATTCCTCTGATTTCAGCTCTTGGAAAGCCTGCTTGGCAGGATCTTTTGGTGGGGTTGGGGAAGTTCCAGGTAACCCTCTTCCCTCTCTCCACAATGAAACTGTCGCTGTAAAATCCAGCTCCAGTGATTGTCACAGACGGTCTGCAGAGGAAAAGAAATGGATGCGTGTGTGTAGGGGCAGGCCCGGAGGTGGAACTGTCCAAGGTGTTCAATGAGGGAGGCAGAGGGCTTTGTTCTGTGAGTCTGAGAAGAGAGGAAGTCGGGTGACAACTGGGGGAAAGTATCCGATTAATGGCTGTGAGCTTTTTAACACCAACAGAACTTTCTCCATCTTGAGTTTACTGCACATGTCTAAAGCAGAAGGGTGAAGGGTGGCGGGGCAGCAGCTGTGGTGGAGAACACCCACTCGGGCCAAGGAGGGCACTTCACCCTCACCTCCTCCCCCTTCCTCCTGATTGATTATCCACCTGGCTGGCACCAGGAGGAGAGCTGGAGGTGTATTTTCTTTTACGTCTATAGCTTCACATCCATGTTGTGACAAAAGGACCCCATTAGTCTGCACTGGATCTGTTTTGTGGCTGTTACATTTTGAACATGTTGAAAGTATTATTTTACGTAATAACACATGGGCACATGGGCTCACACATAACCATACCATAAACCCATGCTGCGTATTTCAGGCTGTGCTTCTCAAACTTTAGCACGCATTAGAATCACATCAAGGTCTTGTTAAAACATAGATTACTAGGTTCTGCCCCAGAGTTTCTGAATCAGTAGGATTTAACAAAGTCCCAAGTGACGCTGGGACAAACATGTGGGGGAAAATGGCAGGTGAATCTTACATAAAAAATTTTTTAGCAGGTTTATTTATTTAGCAGTATGGGCAAAGCTATTTTGAAAGTATTTTAGATGTATTATAGGACAGAGTAAATGAGTAAATGTGTGTGTGCGTGAGAGACAGAGAGAGAGAGAGAGAGATTTACTGGATACCCGGTTCTCACTGTAGAGGAAGGGACATACAAATATGGAATGGGGGAAGGCAAGAAAAAATCCTATGGGGATAGATCACAATGGAATGTGGAGGTATTGGTGTGAACTCATGGTTTTTAAAATATGCATATAAGCATATTTATGTGCACATATGTATTATGTATGTATGAATGCGTATATATACACTTGTGTATGTAAATATAGATGCTTTTTCTATGATTTCCTTGTTTTTGGCCACAAAACAAAGTCACCCTAGTAGCCATGAGCACACCTATTTGCCCAAGTCTTCTTGGTCTCTAATACCGTTCCCACCAAAATAAATCAGGGCTCATCAAAGAAGGGGCTGATTCTAGGGCTGGGGCAAGATAGGTAACAGATGAGCTTGAAACATCTTATTATGATGCCAGAAAGTTAAAAAAAAAAAAAAAAGATAGGAGAATGCAGGAAGGCACCAGATTAAAGGGACTCCCACTGGTCAAACTTGGGATAACTTGAGCACCAAAATAGTTAAGTACAATAATGAATTATAAACTATTGGACAAAAGGAATGCGTGAATTTATACCAATAATAAATAGATAAGTAAATGAGAGCAAAGGGGACTCTTGCTCACAGTGGAAAGATGAGAGCTGACTGTTAAACATGACAAGAGTGCTGGAAATGGAAAATCATTTTGAAACCATTGTGATACAGACTAGATCAGGCAAGAATCGATAAATGCTAACTCTGTGAGAAACTTTGATGAGGCATAGGATATCTGCATGATCTTACAGTGTCATCCCACAGGTTGCATACTAACTGCAAGGGAGGGAAAGAAGCCCAGTGATGATATAGTGGAGAAATTAGACAGCACCTTGACTGGGTGATCAAAATGAACTCACCAGTTAAGTGAAGGGCAGCCAGACTTCCTGGGCCTCCAAATGAAATCCCCTAGGAAGGAAACACCTCTCGATGCAGTTTTCTGGGCAAGAAAACATCACCTCAACCTACCATGAGATAACACCAGATAAACACAAAATGAAAGGTATCTTTTTTAAAAAGTAGGGAACGTATTCTTCAAATATGTCAATGTGACAAAAGATAAAAATAAGCTGTGGAAATAGTTCAGATTAGAGAAAAAGAAGATATATGGCAACTCAGTGTAAGACTGAATCCTGTACTGGAGGAGAACAATGCCAGGAGGACATCACTGGGTCCGCTGGCAAAAGCGAACTGTGGCTCTATAAGGGAATATCCCTACTCTTGGAAATATGATCAAGTATTTAGGGGTAAAGTACCATGATATATGTAATTTACCCTACAGTGGTTCACGAAAAAAATATTCTATGCATGGAGAGAGAGAGAGAGAGAGAGAGAGAGAGAGAGAGAGAGAGAGAGAGAGAGAGAGAGAGAGAGAGAGAGAGAGAGAGATTGGACATGCACAAGCAAATGATAAACAGGGCAAACTATTAACAGTTGGCCAATTGGTCATGTTAACAATTGGATAAAGAGTATATGGATGTTCTTTGTACTATTTTATTTTTGTACCTTTAAAAATTTTGAAGTAATTTCCCAATAAAAATGTGTTTAAATCATGCTTTTGCTTTTTCCACCATCTTGGAGCCTGTGGAGGCCTGCTGGAAATAGGACTTCTAAAACGACAAATATGTCTGGAAAGCTGTGGTCCAAAGCCATTTTTGCTGGCTATAAGTGGGTCTCCGGAACCAGAGAGAGCACACAGCTCTTCTTAAAACTGAAGGTGTTTATGCTCGAGATGAAACTGAATTCTATCTAGGCAAGAGATGTGCTTATGTGTACAAGGCAAAGAACAACACCGTGACTCCTGGTGGCAAACCGAACAAAACCAGAGTAATCTGGGGAAACGGAACTCGCGCTCACGTAAAGAGTGGCATGGTTCATGCCAAATTCCAAAGCAACCTTCCTGATAAGCCCATAGGACACAGCATCCATGTAATGCTGTACCCCTCCAGGATTTAAACTTACTGAAAAGTAAACAAAGTGGGTTTGTTCTCTTGAAACAAAATCATGCTTTTACATATTTAATGACATTGAGACATGTTCAATAGTAAATTCTCTATGAGCTCAATTTTGTGAAAAATAAAAAGTTTAAATGTATCTTATTTATGTAACTTTTAAAAAGCTAGAACAAAACAAACAACATACAAACAGGTATTATCTCTGGGTTATGAAATTACATATGATTTGATTCTGTTGTATAATGTTTCATATTTTCCCAAGTTCTGCCTTGTACATGCATTACTTTAATAATTGAAGAAAAATTATTTTTGAAAGATGAAACATTATTTCAGTAAAGTTATATGTATAATGGTGCTGACTTCTGTGTCATTCATTAATGATAGCAAAACAAAATCAAACAAAAATACCTGAAATCATTGATATGTCCAATTATAGGAAAGGTTGTTGAAGACATTGTGTAAATCACGATACTTCTAAAATATTATAAAGTTATAAAAGTTTGTGTTTACCCAATCAATGTATGGATCAACCCAAGTATTCAAAAATAGGGGATGGATTAAACCATAGTATAGCTTTAAAACAGAAAATGCATAAGTTTTCTAACATAAAGTACTTCAAGAGCAGAGGGATCCTCTTTCTCTGCTGTCTTGCAAACTGTGAACACTCTATCACTACATATCTCTTGAATGAATGCATGCTACTTATGAGATATGTGGGAGGGGCCAGGGATGATGGAATTACCAGGGATTTTTATTGTCTCCATTATCCTTTTATGTATTTTCAAATATCCCACCATATATTTAATAATGGGAATTTTAATTTCAAAAGTTACAAAGCACTATGTATGTATCATCCCATTGAAAAAACATTGGAAGGATATTCACAAAAAAGAGGGAGTTATCTCTGTGTGATTCTTGTCTTTTTCTATGAGTGATTCTTGCCTTCTTTTTAAATTAGTATGTAATACTTTTACAATAAGAAGTTATTTTTTAAAGAGCATTGGAGTTAAAAAGTAAGTTATAAAAATAAGATACAAGGTGTTGGACATGGTAAGTATGCAAAAAGGGTAAAAAAAATTACTAGGGCTATGTCATGATGAAAGCAGGATCCAAAATTATACATACACAGTACAATAATTAACATGCTAGAAAAAATCTTCACCCTTGTGTTGAAGGCTCTACAATGACAAAGTAGTTGTTTCTGGGTGTACTACTTTAAAGTAGGGAGGCTGGGTGGTAGATAGAATATATTTTCATAAGCTTAACTTTTGGACCACTTTCATACATTGAATTGTCTTTCATAAAAGAGCTGGATTCAAGGGACCACCATTGCAGCACTTGAGACCATTTTCAACTTACCCAGAAGGATGGTCACCCTGTGCTACTCCTTTAATTTCATTGCTTAGATAATTGCACTGGGCAGCACCTTGCCAGGCATGTAAACATACCAGGGGTGCCAAAAAAATGTATACAAGTGGACACTTTGGTCAACATTGCTCAAGCAATAGTTCGCCGTAATCAGAAGTGTCTGGACGCTGATGGTAACGACTTTGAGAACCTCTTGTAATTGCAGAAGTCAAACGTGACTTGTATTCATCTTTTGTTATCGGTATATATTATTACAATTTTAATACAGTTTTCCTTTCTTAAAATGTGTGTACATTTTTTTTGGCACCCTCTGTATTTCTAGGAAGGACTGCCAGTCAGAAGACAGAATTTTGAAGAGGAAGCAAGAGGCATTCACTATTTTCCCTAGAAAGTTATTGTGTGGGAGATGGACGAGGCCCTTGATTATTTTAAAAGATGGATACACACACACATGCACATGTATGTTCACACACTTGAAAAGCCATAGGCCATCTCTGAAATACATTAGAAATCGGTAACGGATTGTTTCGAGGGGAAGTGGACTGAGTAACTAGGGAATAGGTTGGGAGGAAAACTTAGTTTCTTCTGTATACCTTTTTATGCTGTTTAACTTTTTAAAAATGATGTGCCCATAGTATGTATTCAAAACTAAATATTTACTAATTCAAAACAATTCTTTTTTTTTTTTTTTAATTTGGGGCTCATGGGCAACCATGAAAATAACTAGAATAGAGAAACACAACATTTTCTTTCTTATAAGAAAGATTTAGTTCCTTTCCCAAAGTGATTTGAAAGGGACTAAAACCAAGACTTGCCAACACTTGTCTGTCCCTCCAACAGGTCTGTGTTTCTATCTCCTCGCCTGTTGTCTTCACTTATAGACAGACGGCTCTGACCAACAGTTACTGCATATTGCTTCTGTTTCTCTACCACCAGGAATGGATGGGGGCTAATCCTTTACACTGGTTCTTCATGGCTCTTGTGTACCCAACGGCAGGCAGTTGGCTAGAATGAGAGTGCCCATTACTGCCCACCAACACTGCGAAGTGAAAACCAGACCCAGAGCACTGAACCCACAATCTTGACCTCATTAGCAGCAGGCTAATACCACGTTGCCTCCATTAAGTGACATGTTCCGGTGAGGCAGAGGCAATTTACCTGATTTTATATATCAAATATGTACAGAGGCCACAGACTGAGAGTACTGGCTGTGCTGAAATGTTATAACTTTATATTTACATTCCATAGCCACTCTATAACGAAAGGTGTGCCCAAGCACCCAGCTTCTCAAGTCAGAAGCACAAGGGTCAATTCCTCTTTCATTTTCGCTCTCCATGATGTCTTCTCAGTTTGACTTTAGAAATATCTCTCAGATTTTGCCCACCTATTTTCTCCACCTCTGCTGACAATGACACACAATCAGACCCCCATAATCTACTGCCACCCCTCCTATCTAGTCCCCTGTTACTGCCTTTTCTCCTCTCATCTCCCACTCCCGCTGGCTTTTCAAAAGCACAAATCCCACAACTTCACTCCCTTAGAGAAACAACTTCCTTTAGTTCCTGCTATCATATGCCCAAATCCCTAGGGCTACACAGACACACCAGGTCCTTTGTAGTCTCTTTTCAGTCTTCTAGCGAGTTTCCTTTCCTGCTCTCAGAAGTTTATTCTTACCTAGACGGAAGCACTCACCAGAGATACTGTAAATATGTATTGCCTGCACGCATCCTCCCTGAGCTCCTCTAGGATATGACACATCATTCCTTTTTGAGCCCCGGCACTTGGCCCCAGTGCCTGGCACATAGGAGGCACCCAGTCGGTGTTTCGGTGAATGAAAGACAACAGACCTTTTGGATGATGTGATAGGACCCTCAGTGGTGCTTCTCAGACTTTAATGTGCATGTGAATCTCCTGGGGGTCTTGTCAAGATGCAGATTCACTCAGAGTCAGTAGGTCAGGGGTGGCACCTGAGAGCGTGTCTGCACTTCTCTGCAAGTTCCCCGTGAGGGCCCGTGCTGCAGCTCCTTTGAGTGGGAAGGACCGACAGAGCAGTAATAATTTTTTATATGGCAACAATCATTCCTACAGGAATCTTGAATTTTCGAGTAAAGTTTTGATTTCAAAAGAGATAAAAATAAGTGAAATATTATATAATGATATATATCATAGTATATATTATATAATATTACTATTATATATATTAAGCTATGGAGATATAGGTTATTCCAGAAAAAGAGTAAACGAAATAAATGATAAAGGGGCAAAAAAAGTCATTTGCTCTTAAATTCTTAAGTAATATTCTAATTCTCAACTTGGGGTTACAGTAGATTCACCCGGGAGGCTTTTTATGCAACATATATTCCCCACCTCTCCTCCACGAATCTGATTTGTTCCCCTACAGGGATAAGAAACTCTCTGCCACTCCTCCCCACCACTGAAAATCACAGTTTTGGAGAAAGCGTCTGTTACTGACAGGGAGGTATCGTGTCATTCAGCTGCCCCAGAGTAGAAACTGGCCTCCAGATCTGTAATAATTCAGATTCAAGAAATCTTCTGCAAAGGGATTTCAGCCATAATAAACGTGCTGTTTATTGTTCCTTCTGCCTGGAAGCCTCTCCCTCCACTGCTGACCCAAATCCTACTTATCTTGTAGATCTTCAAAAATGTCACTTCATCACACCCTGAACCTCTTCTTGGCGCAGAAAAACCACCAAGAAAAAGGATATGAACAGTTATTTGTCTCTCTTCCCCACTCGGCTGTGAGTTCCAAGGGACTAGTCTGTTGTACACACCGTCCCCAGGGCTGAGCATAGCACTGCTATGTAGCAACCGCTCAGACGAATGAAGAATGTCCCCTCTTTCCATATTTAATGAGATGTCCTCTTTTGCTTTCCTCCACAATTGGCTGAATATAATTCCTAAGAGGGCTGACATTTAGTACAGGGCTAGGAACTGCATAAATGACAATACAAATGTTTTGGGGTTCCTTTGGTCCAAATTGTTTGGCTTAGGGAACCAGACAAAAACAATCCTTCTCCTTCCCAATGTTAAAATTAAATAATAGTTACCATTTACACCACAATACTTCATGTATCATATACCTAAGATAGGCAGCATAGCAACAAAATGAATACCTGTGAAGGTTACAAGGGCGTTCTCTCCTCTTATCACCTGGCTTTCCCTACCAGAGGTAACCACTCTCCTGAATTTGTATTCATTACTCATTTGTTTTTTAAAACAATACTTATGTACCTCCCAACAATAGGTTATTTAGCATTACTTGTTTTTGAGCTTTGTAAAAATGGTATTGTTCTGGTGTGATAGTCTACATGTTGTCCTTAAAAAAAAAGAAACAACATTGTTCCTAAGACTCAACTAGCTGTTTTGTGTAGCTGTGGCTCATTTATTTTCATCACAGTACACAGCTGCATCATAGAAATACATCACAATTTATTTATGCATTCCTGTCAGAGAACATTTGAGTTGTTTCTGTGTGTGTGTGTGTGTGTGTGCATTTCTCTTATGAACAATGCTGCTACAAACAATTTTGCACACATCTCCAGGACCATCTGTGAGTTTATTGCAAGTATGTATCAAAGAGTTGCTGGATAGGTGTATGTTCAGGTTCAGAAGATGATGCCAAATTATCTTTTAAAGCAACAGTGCCAATTTACATCCCCACCAGCAGTGTATGATTTCTTGATCCATATCCTTGCCAACAGCTTGTACTATTAAGATAGAGGAACTGCAATCTCAAACTGCAACATTTTTGTGTGCCAGAAGGCTGACTGGATGGGCTGTTTCCTCCTGACCACCTGACAGGAAAGCCTGGCCTGAGACTCTGCCCAAGAGATGAGCCCCTGAGCCCAACACCTTGTTGAATGTTGACTTTGAGACAGAGCTCTCAATTGAGATAACAGACTTTGCTGTGGATACATAATTATCATAGAAGGCAATTGATCACAGAACATGGGACCTGGAAAGGACCTTAAGGCCAGTTAAGGAGACTGAGGCCCAGAAAGGTTAAATGACTTGACAAGTTTTCAGAGCTAATTAGTGCAAGAATGTGTGCCCAAGGCTCTTGATTCTTAGTCCAGCGTTTTAAAAAATTTGTTTGCTTGTTTTAGTAATTTAAGATGGTATCATAACATGATCTATTAAATTAAAACGGCTCTGTATATATTCAAATAATTGCCAATTTAATTTTAAAATGTAGTTGTTTGACTTAAGTGACTGATAAATGTGATAACTTTAGCTTCTTTGTTTATGAAGTAAACAGGGGTAATATTGCATTTCAATGACGTAAGTAGGGGAAAGATGGAATCTCCACAATTATGGTTTTCAATATACAAATTTAATAGTATTAAAAGACACCCATCTCCTGGGGGAAGATAATCCTTAATTTTCTGACTGACCTTCCTTGTCCTTGGATCATCCTCCCAGGCAAATGTTAGGCGAAGCCATTTTGTGAGGAATGCAAACTTCAAATTGAGTCAGTTTCAATTCATCCTACTGTTAAAAGCACTCAAAATTAAGCCATCGCAAGAGGCTGGGAACTGTTTGTGCACATTATGGCAAAACAGTAACCTGATGGTTTATAATCTCAGGTGGCTTTACATGCGAATGTAGAAAAACACTGAAGAGACCAATTTGCAGCTGAGATACTTAGCGCTCTTCAGAGTGCGCCTAATAATTAAACATGGCATGATCCTGTAGAGGAATCTGTCTCCATGCAAAGGCAGTACAAATGGGACCGGGGAGCGGAAGAAGAACTGCTGAGTAAGTAAGGGTGTTTGTGTGAAGGAATGTGGCTCCCCGAGCCTGCAGTGGAAATGTTCATTCTGGAGCTGTTTACTTCAGAATCTCCTACACACACACACACACACACACACACACACACACACACACACACACACACCTCTACCCCAAGAATCTATTTACCATAGAAAAATATCTTTTGGTTTAACAATGTCTGCAGGCTGGCAATAAAAGCTTTCTGTGAGCCATCTCTCTTTTAATGTCAGGATAAAACTCAGGAGTTTTTTACTTTGTTTATTACTTTGGGGTGGGAAAGAACACTAAGTAATTTTGCTGGGAATGCTGAGCAAACGGTACTGAGGTACTCCTGGTTCAGGTTTTCCTTCTAGCAGTCATTTTGATCAGCACTTCCCCTCTTTAATGAGCTTGTAGTGCCATTACATAATCACCCAGCTCACTGGATTAATGATGAAAAGAGGAACTGAATTTTCCAGTTGCATCATCTGAAGTAAATGTTAACTTTCTTTCTGAGTCCTTAGTTAACCGCATTAGTGTGACAAATATGTCTTTGTCTAGCATAAGTAATTAGAATTTAATCACTTTAACTGCATCTTAATTACCCCAAATGAATTGAAAGCACATTTAATAGCAAAGATTAAATTGCCTTAATGAACGATTTTTGTGACTCCATCAATACTTGAATCGCGTTAGCCACTCCTCTCACGCACTTCTCATGCACTGAGCACGACGGTCACTAGGTGGCGCGCTGCGCTCGTTTATTTATTTAATTTTCCCCATTGATCTGTTTTTAAGAAGACAACAGGAAAGAAAGGGAAAAGCACATAGTTTATTGTGTTCCTCTGATAACCTCTCTTTGGGACTATGAGATCATCACCAGATGCGAAAACGAAAGCAGTGATTTCAGAAACCGTCGATTCTGAGTACCCTATGGCATATGCAAAGGAAGATGAGAAACACATGGATAACTGGAAACATGCGCTGTTTGATGGAAATTGGAAGTTGCCCTCTGGATGATGGCCAACATCTATACAGAGTTTTAGTCAATTTATTATATTTTAGTGCAGAGTCCTAAAATATGAATAATAGGCAAGCTTTGGAATAGCAAGACAGGCACTGATGTGAAGCCAAGAAATGTAATAGCTGTGCAAGTGCAAATCAGAAGACCAATGCCTGCAAGTATGGGAGGTTTGGGCCTTTGGGCCCTCCTCCAGGCATGCGTCCCAACGGGCCAGTCCTACCCACAGAACACATCTAATGAGATGGGTCTTGCCCATCAATAATTGTTTAAGGGAACAAATGGATAGGGAGACGTGGGCTCCACATCTAGCTCTGTTACTACCTTAACATTCCCTCTGGCTGTTTCTTCAAAAGAGAGCAATAAAAAAAAAAATCTCTCTTATAAGTCTTGAGCAAAAAGGAAATAAGTTTCCATAAGTAACTCTTTGAGAGTCCCAGAGGGAAGATACACTCTCTAATTTCAAGACTTTTATTATGCAGAAACTTTCCAGTTTGGGTGTTTATGATAGACAATCAGACATTTCCACATTTGGGGTCCACTAACCTGGCAGGCCTGTACTAGTAATAGAGGCACAAGGTGGCGGGTAAGAGGGTTCTGGGCTTTGAGCTGAGAAAGCTGAGTTCAGGGCATGAGTGATTTCTAGCTGTGTTACTACAGGTAAATTATTTAACCTCATCGTACAGAGAAACAGGAGAAATAATGTAACTACCACATACACTAGTGGTTCCCAAACTTTGCTGCACATTAAACTCACCCCAAGCTCTTAAAAATCCCAATGCCCAGGTCATGCCCTAATCCAATTATAGCAGAATATCTAGGGTTGTGTAGCCAGGCATCTTTTTTTTTTTTTTTTTTTTTAAACCCTAAGTGATTCCAATGTGTAGCAAGATTCGGGAGCCACTGGCAGAGAGACAGTGAGTATTAAATGGAAACATCAGTGTGCCTAGCATAGTACTTCACTAATAAAATGTACAGCAGACATAAGCTCCTTCCTTATCAATTGCCATGGCAAAGCTGATGGGTTGTACTTCAGGGTCTGGTTCTGTTCAGCTGTTGTATTATCACGTTGTCTCACATCAGGAAGAAGAAAATTTCTAGGACCTAATTTGTTCCAACTTTATGACAACATAACATCTTTTGGGCGGAATATAATGTAGATGATTCTATAGCAAGACCCTGTGATAAAACATAAATTCGTATGTTTGTATCAAAATAATCAGATTGTCTTGTCATTGGTCTCCGTATCTAACCCAATCCCGTCACCTCGGGGGGCGGGAATTAAGCTTCATTAGTATCAATATACTTGTGTTAAAATAAAAACCTTGCAAATCTATTGACAGAAGATGTGAATTTATGATTGTGCACTAAATTCATGAACCTTACTTCTTTTTAGTGAATTCTATGGCTCTGACACCTTCCATGTGGAAATAATATGTTTTTTCCTCCTTATTCATCTTATTCAAATGGAGACATAATGAAAATAGTTTTCAATGAATACTTGTTGAATGCTTTTATCCACAATTATTAGAAATTTATCCTCTAGCTACCAGGACTTCAATAAGACTCTCCTTCTGTTGCTACTCAATGGGACCATTCAATTTTACCAAGAGTGTGGAAATTCTGCTGTTTTAATGGGGACTGAAATGAAACTAGTCACTCTTCATCTAATCAATCCATCAAGGCTCCTTGATTGACTTAAAACATTTAGTTGGTGTTTAACTATTCCGATATGTGGAGTTTACAAAGAGCAATGAGCACTGTTACTTGAAGGGCAAGACTTCTAACTATGGATTCTGAGGAGCAAGACACTGAGAAACTCCTTTGTAATTACTTACCTTCATTAGACTTGAGGATTTTCTTTCTTACATGGAAATTAACAATACATTTTAGTAATATACTCTGTAGGAACTTTTTATTCTGAGAACTTTGGGTAGCAGTATCTGTTTGATTAGCCGAATTCACCATGAATGTGGAAATGATGACATCAAAACAGCTCGTGTAACAACCTCCTTAAAGACTTGGTAGATTAGAGATGACTATAGATTTTCCCCAGCATGGATCAAAGGTACTGAATTGAACGTTTTAGCTTAATGATTCAACCCCTGTCATACCTATAGGGACTCAAATTCCGATTTTATAAGCAGGTGTGCACATGCACTCAGACGCACACAGAAAGCTGCCAGAGAGGGAGGAAAAGATCAACCACCTGATCCACGAGAATAGGTTTGATCTTTTCAATTACTTGACTGTGCCTGTGTATATTCCTGGCGGTGCCCTTATGATTTCTCATAAACTTCGGAATATTATCTGTTAGTTTTCGTTTTCTCACCACAACTCTTCAAAGACATTCTAGCCACCTTCCAGTGGGGAAGAGAAACTGGACCAGGCAACAAGCCCGCGGGGCCCTGTCCAGGGTCCTGACTGTGCATCGGGGATCGAGGCTGGTTGGTCTCCGAACACCCTTTCACCCACCGCACGCGGGAGGAAACAAAGACCTCCAAGCTCAAGGCCTCTGCGCAGCCTCCTAACTCCTATCAGTTAGCTGGAAGGGGAAATAACCAAACAATGGAACCGATAATCCGCCCTCCCAGTCCTACATCCCCTAGCCCCAACCTCCAACTTTATTTAGACCGCCCAGGACCACTTTCTCTGCTCTGACCCCGCTTTTCTCAAATAAAAATATGCCATTAAAAGTATAATTCGAATAGAAGAACCAAATATGCATCTTGTTTGGATAGATTAGAGTTGGGGTGTACTAGGGTGGGGGGGAATGGCAATTTTGTCTCATTACTGGGGTAATACCCAGGCATTGTTGGGGACCAAGGTAGATCCACTAGGTATCCTTTTCTTCGTCCTCTACACCCACTTCCTATCAAAAATAGCCATCGTATTTGAAATCAGTGGGACAAAGATTTTCTACACAACAAAGCCGCAGCACACATCCCTTTCCGCAGCGGGTTGAACCACCGAGGCTTGCTGGGCTGGAAGCCCCGAGGCCCACAGGGGGCGCGCGCAGCTATCGCAGCACAGCCTGTCGGGCTAACCCGAGAACGTGAGCCCAAACGGAGCGCAGGAGTCCGTCTCCCCGCGGTGTGCTAAGAGCTCCACGCTTGAAGATAAAGAAAGTTGCACGCTGGGCTTTGAGTCACTTTGCTGCTACAACACAACTTGCTATTGTTGGCAAAGTCCGTCCCAAGTGCCAGTTGCAAAACAGCGACTGCAGGGCTGAGTCTCTACTGACCACAGCAGCCCTGGGCCAGGTGGGTCGCTAAAGCCGACCCGATGGCCCCCGGAGCACTTCGAAGGCGCTCGGAGCTGCACCCTCTGGCGGGACAGACAGCCACCCTCGGGGTTTATTTGTCTCCGTGGCCCTCTCCTCCATGCGCTGACAACAGGGTAGCCACACAATAACTGTCAGGCATCCCTGAGCCCCAGAAGGTCTCCCTCACCCTAGTCAAACCACGTGCACAGTCTTAACTCCACGAGCTCCTTTTTCTCTTCACTGGGGTTTCTGCTCCCTAGTGGGGATGACAAGAGGGAACTACTGTCTCACATCCTCGAGGGGTCAGACCTGGGCTGTGAGAAAGCCCCATGAGAGCTTTCTGGTGATTGTCCCTGAGAGAGGCCTTTTGGTTTCCTGCTCGGCTGGTGTGTGTGTGTGTGTGTGTGTGTGTGTGTGTGTGTGTGGTCCCAGCCAACTTCCCTGGGTGCACAGCCACCATTTGGCCTGGGGTGGAGGGTGGCCAACCCCCACCTCCAGCTCTGCCTGACAACTGGCCAGTTCCTCAGCCACCTAGGAGAAAGTCACCCCAGGCCTTCGGAGAAGGCACTCCCAGGCTGCCCAGGTTGGCTGTGCCCTGCCCGCCTTTTGTTACAGCCTCAGACGGCTGGGAGCACCTGCACTGCCTGAGATCAGTCACACCTAGATGCAACCTGAGGGAACCAGTCTGTTTGGCACCTTCTCCTCTTACTCTTGGCCCGAGGCACCCTTCCAGTTCCCGCGTCCCACACGCTCAGTGCTGGCTTTTCTCCCAGCCCAGGAGTCTTCCAGGATTGGGAAAGAGGAGTTCCCAGAGCCCCGCATGGCAATCCTTCTGCTTGGCTCCCGTGGCCCAGGGAAGCGAGGGGACAGTTGAAATGTCACCCTCCAGGATAAATATTAACAAAAAACAAATGAACTTGCGCGGGGTCCAGTTATCAATCAACCAGGCCCCAAGGCCACTTAGGGCAAACACAGCCCAGGTTGGCTGGGGTTGAGACTTTCTCATGGCCACCTCCTGGTCTGACCGCCCCCCCCTTTTTCCACCCCCGCTTCTCCTGGGCTCAAGCCTTCCGTCCAAGTTGCTCTGGAGCAATCTGGGACAGGAAGTGGGCGCAGTCCCAGCTTTGGACACGGGCCGCTCTGTGGCGCCATTTGGAAGTTTCCAGGTACCAAAGGGTTCGAGTGACCCTGTACCCACCCCTGCCCAGGGTCCGCGGTGCTGCGCCAGCTGGTGGGTGCCCGTTGCAGCCTCTTCCTGGGCTGGCAGCTCTCTTATTGTGACTGACGCCTTCTGGAATTATAACATTTATTGGAAACTAATCTCCTGGAGTCTTAATAGGCGCTCACGTCAGAGGCGGGGCACCCACCTACCTGCACAGCCCAGCCCTCCCACTCCACCTGGGACCGGATGCAGCGCAAGCCTGGTTGCACTACACTTTAATGTAGCAGCAAGTATTACATTGAGAGAATATACATTGATTTTTTTTAAAGGTAGTTAATTTGGTTATGATTTCCTCCTGTCTCCAGCCTTCCAATTTCCTAACCAGAAGGCACCGCCCCAAACACGGGGCCACCTGCGGAGGGCTTGACGCTCAGCAGGCTGCGTGAAACCTGGGGTAGGGGCATGGAGAGGCCATTCTCCCGCTACCGAGTGACAGAACTGACCTCGGTGGGTCCCAGCTTCACATGGGGTAGGGACTAGGTTGGAGGGTCTTTGAGTGCAACAGCGAGCAAAGCTGCAAGGAGCATCCCTGTGCTTGGGACCTGGTGAAGGGGATGAGACAGCAGTGTCTCATAGTCCCGGCCAACATGGTCTGCAATCCGTTTTAAATCTCCTGCAAAGCCCAGCATAGATCATTTGGAGAGTTCAGGAAACGGCCTCACTCTCATTTATTTTTCCAAATGACAATGTTAACCAGACGGCTCCTTGTTCTTCAATGACTTAAAAACAGGTCGTGGCTTTTGCAGCGTAATGGGATTGCTCCGGGTTCTCTCCGCTCCCACCCTCATCCTAGCCTTCCCCACCCCTTTAATTAAACTAAAGAAAGGAAACTGAAAGAGATGACGCTCCATCCGGGTCTTAGGATGCCGAGTCCGTTTAGGATTTGGCGCCAAACGCGTGTCCTACCAGGCTCTCCGATTTTGCTTTTTTTTTTCCCCTGGAGGAAAAGGCCACATACCTCGGGCAGAGAATGACACGCCACGGGCTGCTGGGTGCCACACAGGCGCCCTTTCGATAGCCTCCTAGGTCCCGTGAGCCTCAGCCAGCACGCTGCCCGTGTGTGGGTCACAGTACTCCGGGTCCCCTTCAACAGCACTGCGGCGCCCACGCATGGAGGTCAGAGGACGCTCTTGCACTGCAGGGCACTAGGTCGTGTTTCCAGGGCATGGGGATGGGCTCTGAATAGAACCTGTCAGTCTGTCCTTCCAGGGGGCGAAATTCGGAGACAGTGGAGGAGGGTTCAATGTAAAAGCTTTCACCTGGTGACGGGTGGAGGACCGGCTTCCCTGGGGGCACCAGTCTATTTCCAAACCCCTCACAGGCCTGTGCGGGCCCTGCCTGGGTAAAAGGTACTGAAGCCGGGCTCAAGCCTGGCGTAGGTGTGTGAAAAGGCACTGACCACCTTGGGCGCAGGCAGAGGCAGAGCAGTCAGGGAGAGAGTAGCCATTTCGCCCGCCCGCTCTGGAATTTCAGGTGCCCTGGGGTCTCGGTCAGCCCACGGAGAGGGGACATATGATGGCTGCACACATAGAGTGTAATCGCGGGAGCCCACAGGGCACCCGGTCAATCTCTCTCTTACTGTGCTCCTACCCCTGGCTTCCCTGAGTGAGGAATTTGCTTGGAGGGAACGAGCACGAGGCTGGGCTGGGAAAAACCTGGAGGGGCAGAGGCTCAACCAGTGCCGCGCCCCGCCTGAGCACCCCGCACAGGAGGACTGCTTTGGGTCGCACCCGGCCTGGAGTCGCAGGATCGCGGACACGCCAGCACCTGCTTCCCTCTAGCTTCTCATTGGACTGCACGAGGTGGGGGAGGGGGCTCTGGCCTCGCTTTGATTTTAGACAGTGAAACTGCTCAGTGCCCCCGGCTCTGAGCGGATTGACTGTCTCTCGTTCTCCAGGGACGAATTAATGGAGAACGATCAGTTAATTAACAAACCCTCACACCGGCTTTTACCTTTCTCTTTGCCAGGGCTCAGGCCAAGGTGCCGGACTGAGATTGGGGGTTGAGAGGTGGGGGAATGGACCCAGGAGTCAATCAAGTCAGCCTAGGTCTCATCAAACCGAGTACACCATCGGCTGGCCCTGGCTCTACTTCCCCTAGTAGTCCTCTGCTCTCAAAGGTCGCCGAATCCGCGTGAAATCCCCGGTACGGTTCAGGCTGGGCTCAGCTGCCCCTCAGGTAGTCGGCCCGGCAGAGCCCTGTCCACACCTTGGCCTCGAGCGACGGGGGTAGCTAGGGGCTGTGTCTATGCAGCGTCGTCGAGACCTTCTCGGTCAACTCAGAAATGTCCCGGCCTTGGGGTTTCGGGTCGGGAGACCTATGCTCCCAAACCTGGGGGTCATTTCCATATTTCCACCACCCTGCGTGGGGATTCAGACGAAAAAATCATGCAGAGGAATAAAACGAAATGCGAAGTCTTAAGCGAGTTGGCAGCGCTGGCTGTCCCTGGGCTCCGCTGGAAGCTCCCTTGTAGCTCGGTCGCCCTCCCCCGGATCTCCGCCGGCTCTGCCTCCCTCTCCTCTGTCTACAGCGGGTTACAAGGGCAGCGTGTGTGCTAAATCTTACAATCCGCGCCATACACCCACAGTCCCGCGCTTCAGAATCTTTTGCTGGAACATTGGGCTCCCCCGATTCCTGCCCAGCGCCAATAAAGTGAGCGCGGGAGGGGGTCACCGCAGCGAGTTCAGCCAAACATTGGCAGACAGATCCAGCCCAGCGCTCGGGTACGTGCCAGGGGTACTGGCTGGCAGCACCTGCGCGCAGTTTCATGCACGCCTTGCCTCCCTCTCCCCAATCCCCAAGTGCCCAACCGAGAAGGGGACGCACAGCCAGGTGCGGGGATTTTTTTCCACCTCGGGCCATGCGAGCTTCCAGTGCTGTTTTCGAGCACAAATGCGTCCCCGCAGTCGCTGAGGCCCCGCCACTCAGCTCCCGAGCCTTCCACAGCCCAATGGACTAAGTCCGGGAGGAGTTGGTCTGCTTCCTGGAGCCGTGTGCTGGCTCTTCCAGGTCCAGGGACCCCTCTCTCGGGGAAAAGAGGACGGAGTGAAGCGGTACCAGCCCTCTCTCCTTCCCTCCCTCGGTCCCTTGCTTCCCCATCCCTTACATCTCCCTGCGCCCAGTTCCCTGAGCTGCTCACCTGCTAAGCGGAGCGCAGACATGCGCTGGAACTCTGGCTCCTGCAGCCACTTCCACATCCTCCGGAAGGTCTCGCGGCCGGATTTGAGTTTGCTCCAAGGTTTGGGGTTGCGCAGCAGGTCCGAGAGGGTCCCTTGGGAACGGCAGAGCACCCTCTGCGCGAAGATGGCCTGTGGGATGCTGTAGCGCTTGAGCTCGGTGGTGATACGCTGCGCCACCTCTTTGGTATTGATCTCTTCCATCTGCCCTGAATTACTTCCATTGCTGACCTGAGCGCCGGTCACGGAAGGGTTGGGATCCCGGGCTGTGCCTAGGAGCTGCCCGTGGCCCTGGGCGTTCAGGTGGGCGTGGGGGTGGTGCGGAGGAAGGCCGTTGATGGGCACCATGCCGGCCGAGGTGGGCGTGAGGTGCTGATCCCCGTGACGGCCAAGCATGGCGGGATGGTGGGCTTCGAAGCCGTTGGGGGTGAGCATCTTGTCGGTGGGCATAGCGGCGCCCGGGTGGGCATAGTGGGGGAGCCCTTGCTGGGAGTTGTGGATGCTGCCCAGACCGGAGCCGGAGAGGGGCGAGAGGCTCTGGCCCATGCCAGCCACGTCCTTGTGGTAGGGGGTATAGAGGTTATTCATGGAGGCCAGTCCGCGCTCGTCCCGCATGAGAGTGAAGCTACCGCTTACATTGCCCGCCAGGCGCTGGTGGTGGTGTGGGTGGTGGTGGTGATGGTGGTGGTGGTGATGGTGGGGGAACTTGTCCGAGACGGTGGAGATGGGCGGCAGCGGCTGCAAAGGGGTTAAGGTGGTGTAGGTCGTGGGCATGCTCATACCTGGGGGAGTCTCGCAGGCCATGGTCATCGTGGGATGCAGGGGGCCGGCCAGGCTGTGCTCAGGGGCCCGGTGGTGGTGGTGGTAATCGCCGCCGCCGCCGCCGCCGTCCAGCAGAGACGCCATGCCCATGGAGCGCGGGTGCGCGGGGGGCAGGTGGCTGCCGCGGTGAGCCACCGAGCTTCGCGCGTGGGGGCTGCCGCCCAGCAGGTCGGCAGGGGCGGGCACCGGCTCATGGCTCACCCCGTGCAGCTCGCCGATCGCCTCCATGGTCAGCTGCGCATTCATCGTGATCCGGTCGAGCGGGCGGCGGACACAACATCGATGAGGCCGGGCAGAGGCGGCAAAGGGCGCACGGAGTCCGGTCTTCACATCCGCTGCTGGCGACTGTTGCCTTCCTTCCTTCCTCTCACTATGGGGCTCTGTCTCCCTCTGTGTGTCTAGCCTTCCCTCTTGCCCCCACCTTCTCCTTTGCGTCCTCGGCTTTTTTTTTAAATATTAATTTCCAAAAAGGATCCGCGCCGTTGGGTGAGCGCGGTGTCCCCAGCACCCTCGCTCCCAGTGCCGTCTCGCCCCTCTCCTTCTTAGAATCGTGAGGCCCCCGGTTCTCCTGATGCAGCCCACGCGCCTTCCGCGGCTGGTGCTTGCCCGTGCCGCTGGCCAGCTCGAGCCATGGCTCGGTTACTGTTGCAGACTCTGTGGCCGCGGTTCCTCCGTCGCCGCCGCCGCCGCCGCCGCCGCCGTAGCCGCCGCGGCCCGCCCTCACGCCGGCTGGGCGCAGCGCGCAGGCGCGCGGCTCGGCCCCGCCCCCTCGGCCCCCGCGCGCGCGGTCCGTGACGTCCCCTTACAAAAGTAGGAGGGGGCCCCAGCGCTTGGCCAGCCGCGCCGGGTGGCGGAGTTTGCGACGCGCACCTGGGAAGGCCCAGCGTAGAGAGCGACCTGGGGCAGCCACCGCAACCCCAGGAGACTTGCGCCCTTTCGGCTCCCTGGGATGGGTGGGCTCTCCTCCCAGCCCCGTCCGCACTTGGCGGGCTTCCATCCTTGGTGGTGCGCTATGCTGGGGGAGCTGTCACCCCTGTCTCAAGTTGCTGCCTCCCGGCGCAGGTTGCCCGGGATGCTGAGGACTGTGTCATCACTCCTTCCACCCTGGCCCACTGAGCTTTATGTCTCGCAGGGCTTCTGGGAGTCCGCGTTCTCCCCATCCTCAAGTGCTTGGCCTTTTTGTAGGGGGAGGGGAACAAATACCTTAAAAGCCTTGGTCAGCTTGGTGGCTGTTGACCCAGCAACCTCAGTCCTCCCTGATAATTCTCTGCCCACCCCTCCTCTTCCAGGCTTTGGAGAGAGGAGCGCTCGGTGCCAAGAGTCCCCGCCCCGGTCATACCTCGCTGTGTTCCGCCGCCTGGGTCCTTCTCTGGCTCAGCTGACAATTAAGGCGGCGCGCCGGCTTCGCCTTTGATTCGTGTGTGTGTGTGTGTGTGTGTGTGTGTGTGTGTGTGTGTTGGGGGCGGGGAGTGCCCTCGTGGGTTCCCATGTTAACTTCTGGGTGCTGGTGGTGCTGACGAGGCTCTCTCCGTTCCTGCGGTTCCTCCATGGCCCTCCTGGTAAAGCACCCAGAAGCCACTGCTTGCGGGAAGGACTGACGCCGGCAGGGTGGACCAGTCGCGCCGGTCTCCGCTTGGCCCATAGGGACGCCCTCTTCCCGGCGTCCCCGCGAGAAGCCTCCAGATTTGAAAATCAATTCAGCTTCGGGTGTAATTGTCCGCTTCTCACAATCAATGCTCCAATCCAGAATCGAACATGGTCCTTGAGCCTGGTGGGGACGCGTGGGGAGGCCCCCAGTGTGGGACGTACACCCGGCCGCCACATGCCGGGGCTTTCTTTCATTTACAAAAGAAAGAAAAAAAAATCTGTAACAAAAGGCAGAGCCGTGTCCGCTTAGGTGCTTTCATCCCTCAGAGAAAGGACAGATGTGCCCATTGTCAGTCCCTTGGCAGTTACGACCGGGTCAGCTCCAAGCCCGGGCCCCGGGCGGGTGGTGGTCACAATGGGACACTGCTTCTCAGACCTTGGTTTCTGGGCCCAGATATGAAACAAAGTGTGTGTGGCCTGCACTGAGTCAAACTCAGACGGTGCAGTTCCTTTGCTGGGACACCCCGGCAGAGCTCGCCAGTGGTGTCTCTCCTGGAAATGTTCCCAGACTCTAGGAGAGGCCAGAGCTGGGTGGTGCTAGCAGGGGTACTTGGGTACCCTTACGCAAAAGCTTGGGCGTGCTCACCTCTGGAGGACACTTCTCACCAGCTAAGGCTTGAGCAGGCCCATCTCTTTGCCCTGGCACCACCAGGGCAACATCATGATCCAGGCAGATTGAGGCCAGTGGGTACAGGCAACCTGACTTCCTTGAAAGTGATCAAGTCCTGGGATTAGTTAATCTGGCTGGTTTCATCATCAGAGACACTCTTATCTTGTCCAGAAAATGCCTATGGAAGCCCTGGAAATGGGAATCCATCTCAGTGGATTTAACATCTACTTGCGCAGTGAACATTTAAGAATTTAAGGCTCTCAGAGAGGAAAAGATCTTCGGGGGAAAATACACTGACATAAAGGAACTCAGAAGACAAAATTACTCTATTTAAACTTTTATCTACACTTATCTATTCATACATACACACAAGCATAAAACATTTTATACCTAGTAGATCGTAATATGGAGGTGGGAAGCTGCATCCTTGTTGCTTTATTGTTTCTGTTCTCTTTTCTTACAACATAGGGCATGTAGCTCTCATAGGAAGCCAGACAATGGGTTAAAGTAGCAGGAAGCCTTTGAGCTAAACTATCTCCCCTCTCTCCAATATTTTAATCCCCCTGGAAATGATTGATTTGCCTTCATGACAACTCTCTTCCCAAAAGGCAGTTTGTTAAAGAAAGAAGTAAATACCACCAAGTACACAAATTGTTTATGGTTTTCTCTTTGTGTAACTAATTAGGGACTGGATCCCGGAAACCCACCTTCACGTGAGGCTTCTGCCTGAACTCCTGGAGGCTACCTGAAGAGGGCTGGGATCAGATGAGCTCAACTCCCCTATCCCCACTTACGAAAAGGGGGAGTTTGTTGGTGCCTAAAGGAGAAATCAAAGATGACTATTTGAGTATTGGATGAGTCTGGATGAGTATTATATATGTTGGGCTAATACGTGCGCATGACTTGCTTTAGTTTGCAAATCTCCCTAATCTTTCTTGGCTATTCATGCCTTTTAGTTAACCATTGTTTTCCTGTAGTTGAGTGAATCACAGTGATTTCTCAGAAACATTTTATTTTTGCTCAACTTCTTGGAAAAGTTTTCTGTACTTAGGATGTGTGATGGGTGGACAGGATTCTCTTAGGCCTAGTTAAGGTGAATGGGCAGGTGTATGTGCGTGTGGGAGGGACACTAGACAGATTGTCAACTGCTGGAGGGTGGGGTAGCTTTCTGTCATTTTGTCCCTCTCCTCCCTTCCTCCTTCTGGTGCCCAGCACAATGCTTGGTGCTTGGGAGGTGCACTTTGGGAGAATGAAAGAATTAGAGCCCCAGGAGGGGCCCCTTGACACTACTTGGTTGTCAAGTGTATTACAGGATGCTGTGCAATTCTTTATAATAGCCAAGAAGTTGGAGGGGAGGGCTTATTGTCACATGGTTGTATTTTGAGGAGCTATAGGGACCTTAAAAAAATAGTTTCAATCCCTGCCACAAAATTACATACACGTATGTATATTTTTAAAAAGGTAATTAAGACTATCAACTTGATGCCTACTGCTGGCAATATTTCCATTGTGGGAACAAGGATTTCAGACTGTTTATTTTGTAGATGTTGAGGTGGTGATGTTGGTCGGACCGGTACAATCTTTCCTATGCTGGGTGGGCTAGAGCTTGCCAGGTGACCCCACTAAGCTTAGAAAACAGAATGAGAATAAGAAAGCCATTCCTCCAAATGCTGGTCTGAGAACACAAGCTTTTCGGAGAACCTTCCTTTAGTTTCATAATTACTGTTTTAGTTCTTTTTTGTGAGTAATGGAGAGGTAACATCGTCCAGTCCCAGTTGACAGGACCATCCCAAAGAAATATTCCTAGCCCCTGTCACACATCAAATGTTTACTTCCCATTTGTTGACCACACAAACAGCAAGCCTGGTTGTCAGGGCAGATCTTCCCACCCAGGGCTCCAGTGGGAAGCTGACTCCTTGGCCAGAGCCTCAGAAGGTAACTTAACAGTGTTTCTGGTTCCTGTAGCAAATCTAGAATTAAACTACTGGTGAGGAACCATTTCTCTGGTGTCTGGCACTAGTATACTGGTCACAACTTGATAACTGTGGGGTGAAGGATTTGGTCCTAGCTGCTTTCTGCCAGGCTCTCCTGTCTTCCTCCCACTTCTGCAGAAATGTTATTCAGAAAATCGGCTTAGAATAGAACACCAAGAATTTCAGAAAGGGTTAGTCTGGTGATTCACTATTGAAAACCATTTTTAAAAATTAGCCAATAAATTTTCTCCACTCTCTGGAGGCCAAGGAATAACCAATTATTCTAGCCCTCTCCGTCAATCTTTGATCTTCTATATAGCATATAGTCTTTATAGTTCTGTTAATTTTTTTTCCCTCTTCACCTAAATTATGGTTTTTGCCCATGACAATATATACAGTTTTACTGTGTATTTCTGCACTCTCCTTTGTTCCATCTCCTACCCACCACCTCCAAAAGCCAAAGAGAAGAAGCTCTGGGGAAAGGCTCCTGATAGCTGGTGCCAACCCCAGCTGACTCCGGCTTCTGGAGATGCGGCCGGCGGCCAGAACAGCGGGGCCAGAACGTCAGGACTCTCGGCGAGCACCTCCAGTTACTTGCTCTCTTCGGCCAACCGATAAACCAGAGGCGGTTCTCTTGGGTTTAAATCTGTTCCGGCGGTCCCCAATTTCAGCAAGCAATTTTCAAGGCCTCAGGCCGAACACGCTGAAAGTAGAAGGGGTGTCTTAACGCTGTGGGGCTGCGGGAAGGGTCCAAGGCTGCCTGGTGATGCTCTGGCGGTAGAACCCTGCGCTGGATTCCTCAGCTAGTTCGATTCCGGGGGAGTTGGCCTTCTCTTACTAACCTTTCAGTGGATTTTCTTTCTTGGATTTATCTTTATATCGTTGAAGTATATTACAAAGGAGACCTGTCCAGGCCGCGAGGGGCAGTGATTTTTCCAGATTTGGGGCGGTGGTGTAGGCTCTCTGGTGCCTCCCACCTGGGGCTCTGCTCCGGATTAGGCGCGCGAGGGGGTAGAGGGCCAAGGCTGGGAACTGGAAGGACAGGGCAACCGACAGAGAGCCCTCGCGCTGGTGGTGTTCTGAGGGGCACAAGGTGGGGAAAACTCAGAGCAAAGAGGGCGGGCATAGGCCAAAGTTGGCTGGCGACTGTCTCCATATTCACCATCCTCCCACTCTGCAGGACCGAAAGGGTGGAAGTCGTGGGTTGCGGCCCAGCCGGGAGCTTCAGGCGAGCTGAGCTTGGACCAATCCTCCCCCACCCCCGCCCCTGGGCGGATTGCGGGTTCTGTGGCCGGGCGCGCGGCCCACTTGGCGAGCTCCTCCGCAGCTTCGCGGGATAACGCCGACCCGGCCCGAGAGGAGCTGCACTTGGGAAGGAAAACTCTTTAAACAAATCATTTTGGTGTCTAATCAATTAGTGTTTGCGCAGTCAAGTACCATAGATTTAACAGAATAATCGTTACCGCCCTTGTCTTTATTTGACCCGCAGACACCTAGAAGATTTAAAAATGAAACGCCGGTTGTTCGGGCTCCCCTCCCCGTGCCTACGCCTCCTTCCTGGCCTGCTCGGCCCCCGCCGGCCTTTTGTTTCCTCCAGGTCGTGCCTTCTTTTTCTCTCCTTTCCTTGGTCTCTCCTTTCCACTTCACTTTCCACCCTTGCCCTTCTTTTCTTGCCCAACCGGCCCTGTCCGCCTTGCGTGTCTCAGCCTCCTGATCCCTTCACCCCCGTGGCTGTGGGATCCTTCCCGCTCTGGGCGAGCGCGCCTGCCCTTTGGCCCGAGCAGCATCCCGGCGCAGGATTAGGGAGTCGTCCAACGCCCAGAAGTCTTTCCACAGGACCGTCGCCCTCTAACCCTGATGCTCACCCTCTAGCACCCTCCCGAACTGTGCAAGACCCAAGGGGTCTTGTGTGCGCCCCTTCGCTTCCTTGGAGCCCGAAAAAGATCTTTTCACCTGAGCGGCGGGGCTGGGGGCCTCGCGGGGTCTGGCCCTATAAATGCGGTGACCCAGGGCGCAGGACTCGTGTGGAGAAGAAAAGCTGAGAGTGCGGCCTTGACCCCCAAACCCGCAAAGCAGCGCGAGGAAGCCGCGCCCGCGGGGGGCGGTGTCCCCGGAGACTGACGTTTGGGAGATGTGTGTTGCCTTCGAGGCACTCATCTTTGGGCCGGGCCAGCGACCAAGGTCTAGGGGTCGGGGGCGGGAGGGGCCCCAGGCGCTCGAGAATAACTGCTCCTGGGTCTCCCTCCCCACCTCTTTCCTTTATTCAGAGTGTGGGTGGATGTGTGTGCATGTAGTTCTGTAGGGGAGCCCGCTATGTGCCTCGCCAGGCCTCAGGCTACCACGGCTGGGATGTAGGAGCCTCCCCCACCCCCCTAATTCCTGGGTGGAGACCCAAGAGGGCTGTAGGGATGCCCATCAGGACCAAGAGACCTGCAGTTGGGGCTAGGAAGCTGTGGGGCACAGGGAGGGTGGCCACGGACACCTCTACCTCCCAATTTCTCTAATCATCATTTAACCCAGCAGAGAGGTTACCTAAGTAGTGTGGCTGTAATTCTAAATGGGGGAAGGAAGAGTGAGCTGGAGGTGAAGCAACTCCCTGTCCCCACACTGCCAGACCCAGGTGCCTGGAGCTGCCCCCAACCGGAGCCTGGATGGGCTAGAGGCCCTTGTCTCACAGTCTAGTTTCAGGCACTCACCTGAGACACTTCGCTCTCAACAATAGATGATTATAACGTACTTGACTAATGGCTGTATTTTCCTGTTTAACATACATTAATCCAAAGTAACAAAAAAATCAATATTGCTAACAATATGGCAAACAAATCCTAGTCTCGCTCACACAAAAACCTCATCAGATTTTCAGTCACTCCTACCCACTTGAGTTTTGCTATTTCTCCCAGCCTACTGGTAGCTCCTGGCTAGCCTGAGACCCAGTCCTGGCTTTGGATAGCCTTTCTCTAAAAATCCAGCTTTTTTTTTTTTTGCTACTGGTGGGGGCAAGGGATGGGGTGGGGTGGAATCAGCCACCCTCCAAATCCCAGCCTCCTTTCTCCACTGAGACCCTTTGCAGACACTAAATTTACCTCAAACTTCTTCCCTTTCTGCACCAGCGAATACCCAAAGTCACTATTCAATGACTTTGGATTTTGTTGTTTTCTGTCTCTAACAAAACCCCTTCTACGGTGCGCCTAGCCTTTCCCAGGGCTGGAGATCCCACACTCTGCGGTCCCAGTCATTCTGCCCCATCTTGCCATCCAGAGCTAATCGCAACCAGCTGTTCTTTTTTGGGAATTTATTATGATTCTTATGACTATTTAAAATTTTTGGTGTTTTCCACCTGGAAAGAAGAAACCAGAGGGGCTGGCTAATGAAGGAACTTAGGTTTGCAAAACACTGTAAATAATTTAGTATTGTATTTCAAGGAAAAAAAATAGCTTTCTTAAATCATCCCCGCAATATAAATTGCAGACTTACAGTATGGTCCTGGTAAGTCTAAATTTTTAAAGGAGCAATATTCAAAGAGACATAGATGTCTGTATTAATTATTTATTCGCTGGTGCCTTCCTTCGTTTCTAACTTATTATTAATTAGGCGCCTCTAGTCTTTCGCAGAGCGCTCCACCGAGCCGGTTGCAGCTTTAAATATGAATTAAAAGCAAATCCAAGCTACTGTAATGCGAAAATTATTCCGTGTCTTGCATGGCAGAGATGAATAGCTGCGTGGATCAATACGGTGAAACTCGGCTCCCAACGACAGGGTTATTGATAGCTTATATTAATGATGTTAATGATGGAAAAAGGAAAACAACGGCCCACCCGACTTAGAAACTTTTTAGCCGCTGAAACCCCGCAATAAAAACGGGAAGGGGGCAGGAATTGGGCTTAAGTGTAATAAGAAAATTATTTATGAAACCGGATAAATGACTTCAGAGCCTTGATGCATTTGAACCTAACGCGCTCGGCTCCTGGCGGCCCCGGCTCCAGCTGGGGAGACCACGAAAACCCCAAGCCGCTGGGAGCTGGGGGGCGGGGGGCACTTCCCCCGGTCAGCAGCCGCCGGTTTGCCGCCGCCTTCCGTGGTCCCCGCCGGGAGAGCCCTCTGGGGCGATGGTCGCAGCACTTTTGGAAGTTATTAGAATGGGGCAGGTGCGAGGCTGGTCCCTGCTGTCCAGGCGTGGACAGCAAGGCCGTCAGCGGGTCCCGGCAGCCTGGACTTTGGCCCGATTTCTTCACTGGTTCTCTTGGCACCCGCTCCCGGAGAGGAGTCAAATGCTTCGGGCTTGAAGCGGGGCACAGGTCTGGCTCTGCACTGTCGCCTTTGCACTTCTGGCCCAGCCTCTCGGGATCCCCAAAATACAAACGGGTGGCTGGTTTCTGGAAGGCGGAAGCTTTGGATGAAGAGAAACTGCTCTAAATAGGGCAGGAAAACTGGGGAAACGCCCACTTTCCTTTTCCGTGCCTTTGCGAGGTCTTTAACAGGCACCGGGTTAACTCCGCAAGTGCGGGATCCTGAAGACTCGGTTTCCTCGACCGGCGGAGGGGAAGAGCGCGCTGGTTTGGGCCCCATCCACGCGCAATTCAGCCTAGGCGCCGCCCCCTTTCCCTGCTTGTCCCAAATATCGACCCACATTCTCTTTCTCTCTAGTCAGGGCCACTGAGTGGCGAGGGGTGGGGTGGGGTGGGGTAGCGAAAGGTTAAATACTGACCCTGGAGGACGGCGGGAAAGGTCACAGCCCCAGGGTCACTTGCAGGCCCAAGGTTCCTTTCCCTTTTGCGGGGCTTTGAGGAGCCAGGTCCCCTCCCCCAGCCAGGGTCCACCGTGGAGGCGCGGAGGAGTTAGGGGAGAGCGACCCCTGCCAGCCATGGAGGGGGGAGGGGGTGTCGCGGATGCTAGAGTAGCGGGTAGGTCCCTGCCTGATTTGGCAGTCAGCCGTCCTGAGTATAGTCTTCTGGATTGGAATAGGAAGTTGGGGAGCTTTTAATTTGTGCTCGGGACTGTCATTTGTTCTACGTTTGAGGAGGGAAGAGAAGCCACCCGAAGCTGCAGGAAAAGGCCAGGTAGTCAACCAGGACAATCACAGTTTCCCTCCGAAGGATAGAAGACAATTTTGTATTTTTTCTTTATTAGGTCTTTTAAAATCCGTTTTCCCTCCTTCTTTTCCTTCCTTCCTCTCCTTCACCACGCTTTTCACTTTCTTTTGTTTCTTTCTCCCTTCTTTCCGTTTTTTCTTTCCTCTCCACCACTCCTTTCTTATTTTCTCCTTCCTCGCCCTTTCTCCCTCCCTCTTTTTCTTTTTCTCTCCACCTCTTTTCTTCTCTGTAACTTTCTTTCTTCATTCCCTCCATCCTCTCTCCCTTTTTCCTTCCCTCCCTCCCTTTTTATAGGTAGGTGGAGGCCTGGCCCACCCCTCTGTACCTTAAGACTATCCCATGGAAAGTGCAACTCCATTTGGCATTGACATCAAATAGTCTTGCTTTTGAAAAAGGAAAGAGGCGAGTGAACACCAAAATGCGAGGGAGAACCAGCGTCTTTGCGCGCTTTCGCAGGTAACTGGCTCTTCTGATGCTACTCAGTTGGGCCTTTGCAGCGGTAGGTGTTGGGGCAGCTCAGGATTGCGCCCCTTTCTCGAGTTTGCGCTCGGTAAATCCAGAGACTGCTCTCTTGCTAAAGTCCCCCACGGCACCATCTGTGCCCCTGACATCAGCAATATTTTTGAGTTGTTTTGTTTTTATTTATTTGATTTTATTTTGAAAAAAAAGTTTACACAAAGTGAATCTCTGAGGCCATAGTTCCTAAAAGTGCCAGGTGAGCGTTAAATCTATTCTAGGGTATCAGAGGCAGTCAGTTGAAATCATTACCTAGATAATTAGACAAAACCCAAACTTCTGCCCCTCAGCAAGAGGCCCCTTGCAGCTATCTGGCTTCAAAGTCTACAATCAACTACAGTACCAGTTTCAGATAAGCACAGCTGTAGACACAGGTTTATAGCCACACAACATACCAGCAAAGGCCCTTCCTCAGAAAGGAAACACAACAGACACTGCACAAAATCACTTGATTCTGGGAAAAAATCAATATCGTAATTAGGTTTATTGTCTGCTTATATGATTAAAAATGACAAAGTGTTGCCTTTTATTTTCATAAAAAGACAGAAGGCTGAACAAAATAATTTACTATCGAGTTCTGCTCGTTTCATTTGCCTAGCAAAACCTGGAGGAACCTAAGGGTGGTTGGGAAGTGCAGTGGCTGAGCCAGGGGCCCCGCTGTGCAGGGGTGAGCTTGCCATCGGAGAAGATGTGTGCAGCTGTGAGTTCGAGAATACATTTCCTAATCTCCAGTGTGCAGCAAAGCTGGTGCGGCTGGTTGGTTCTCAGTTCTGCCACGTTCCAAAGAAATGCTTGATCAATCTGTCCCCTTGCTCCTTTAACTCAAACCCAGGTCCCAGGTCTTGTTCCCCCAAATAACTCAGGATGATGCGGCAGAAGTGGTTGCACGAATCCAGCAGCGCCAGACCCTTCCTGGCTCGCTAGCTTGCTCAGGCGCGGCCTCCTAGACCCCCATCCAGCCACCCTGTATCTTGCATCCCACGAATACGGCCTCTTCGCGCGCGTGCGCGCGCCCGCCTGTGTAGCTGTTGCTTGGCCCAGATCAGGCTCCCTTCCCCGGAAAGCTCGCTGGGTCCCAGAATCTGGGCTGGACCGGGAAAATGGGGGTTCTGAAACCTTTGTGGGCTGGATTCTTCAATTGTAGCAGGCGGTGCGCGCATTCGAGGAATACGACTGCATTGGGCGCCCGCTGGTTACACCAACACCGGGGGGAATTTATCTATGTTAAAAACAAAAAGGAAAACCAAAAAAAAAAAAAATCTACGGTGTGAATTTCATCTTAAACTCTCCTCCCCCATCCTTTCACCCTTGTCCCCCCCGACTTCCCACCCCCAGAGCCGAGTTAGAATCTACCCTCATCTCTCGGCAGCTGCTCTTCGGTGAGAGCCCAGCGTGCGCAGAGCGCGCTATCGGTTCACTGCCTTGTTCTAGAACAAAGTGGCTCCAAAACGCGGGAGGGTTCATGGAGCGCGTCCCGCGAGATAATGAGAGTATCTTCACGCACACTTAACAGCACCATTAGGAAAATAACTACCAAGCTGGGTCCTTCAGAGACCCTACAAGCGCCTTCTGATACAGAGCTGGCGCTGTCTCGCCGGTGCATACGTCGCGGACTCATTTGTTAGTTAATTGGTCCTCCTTTTATTCTGGAACCGAGAGGGCGTATCTCCTGGTGATTGCGGAAATGAAACCCAACCAAACCATCTCCTCCACGGAGTCCCTTGGGCATGGCTCCTCCAAGGTTGTCCTGGTCTCTTCTTGGGGCCGAGTGCTTAAGGAGAAGCGGACGGAGAGTCCTTATTACTTGAAAATCTGACAGGCCCACGACGCCGGGCTAGCAATGGTCCAGCCCCAGCAGCTCAGCCGCCGCCCGCTATCCGGCTCAACGTCTTTCCCTTCGACCTTGTCGTGCGTGGCCAGAGCACCCTCGAGTCAGTGCATCTTCCCGGGAGACGCGGGCTGGGAGGCCTGAGGGCGCATGATTCCTGACTGGAAGGCCTGAGGAGGCCTCCTTGTGGAGGGGGAAGACAGCCGGTAGATTGGGGAGTCGGGTGGCCCCTGCCAGGGGGTGGGGGTGGGGGCAGCTCCGGCTCCTTTCTGCATGAAGGCGGGTGCAGCCACCAGCTTCCTGGGGAACAAACCCGGCCTCTGCTTTCCTCTCCAGTCCCTCTCTCCAGCCTTTTTTCCCGACCGGCCTCCCTCTCCGGTCTTGAGCGCCCGGGGAGCAGCCGGCCCGAGGGTCAAAGGTCAGGCCTTCACTAGGCCCAGGCCTCCACCCCGCACAGTCTCTGGCAGGAGTAAGGGAGTCGCCCAGCCTGCCATTCCAGGCTGGATGCTCATTGCCAACCAAAGAAAGAACAGATGCATATCTCTGAGCTCCCTCCTCCCCATTAGCCCTCTCTGATGACGTGGGGTCTTGATGTGTGTGTGGGGGTTAATTTAGGAAATATATCGAGACTCTAGAGTCAATCATCTGGTTATTTGAGGTGTTTTTTTTTTTTTGGTGGGGTTTAATGATTTCTGAAAATATCCAAATTGGTGTGGTTTTGAGCACAGGATTAGCCACAGAAGCAGGCTTCCATTGTATCATTTCTGTTGCTCAAACCCTGGTCAGAGCTGGAAAGAAGTTTCCAGAAGGGATCTAGAGGAGGCAAACGAATGCTGAGCCCTCCAAGTAGGCAGATCTGTTCGAAAGGGGCCGACCTTTCGCATGAGTGGGGGCAAGGCCAGCAGAGTAAAAAGCAGATTTCTATGCATGTTCACGTGGCTCAATGTAATGAACACATCTCCATCAATTCCTGGAGGCAGAGGGCTCAATTTACTTTGGTTTTAGCAGAGGAACGTCCTCAGCCTCAGCTCTGACTGACTACAGAGCAGCCGAGTAGTTAGAATTCTCTCTCCAACGAAAGCGATGGTCAATAGAATTCTCGGTATCAAATGAGCAATAATTTGCTGTGGCTACATGCTGGATAATGAAAGATGTTAGCAGGATCAATAAAAAATGAAAACACTTTTACTTACATCTTGAGTTACTGTTTTAAGAGAGCAAGAGGGATGCAACAAACCCAAAGCTAGGTTCAGAGCCTACCCACACCCCCCTTAGACCTGCAAAGCTCTGTCACCATCGGAGGCTTCTTGTGGCCCGGCCTCTACCTTCCTTCTGTGCTCACAGGAAAGATTATTTGCATCAAATTAACCCCTTAGAAAGCAGTAATAAATTATCAGGGTTTTAAATTTTTTTCTACAGCCAGAATTTAAATTTTATTTATGGATGTAGAAAAAAATTTAAACTGTTTTGCTTCAGAGCTAAAGGTCACCTAACTGGCTTATAGTTTACAGAAAAAGTAGGAAAGCATCCCAAAGCTGAACTGTCCTTTGAAATCCCTCGAAATGTGCACTTGACAGAGATACTCAGGGGGCTGTGTTCTTTGGTTGTGAATACACAGGCAAAGGAATAGATTAATTCCTTTTGATTTGTTATGTGGTGCCATTAAATATGGAAAATTCAGACTTTAAACTCACTCTTTCCAGATTAGTTAATTCCCTTATCTTCTTTCATAATCATTTCGTCTGTTCAGCTTGTTTTCAATTTTCACTGTGTTGATTTGTACCTTCCAGTCTGCTTTTCTTACTATTCAATGCCAACCACTCCCCTATAGATCTGGTCCATAAGAAACCTATTGTGAAACTATCGGGAAAGAATTATATATATAGAATATAAATATACATATATATTATATATAATATATATAATATATACATTATATATTATATATATGTATATACATATACATATATATAAAGATAGCAAGACATAAAGAATGAGAAAATATCCCGAGTCCTCTGCATAAAACAGGCGCAACAAAATAGCTCACGGCAATAGCTCACGGGCACTTCCAGCACCCGAACCAAGTAAGCAAAGAACAGTGGGAAATGTGTTTGGCTGCTACTGTAGTTTTCAGAAGCCTACATCTTCTCACTACTTAACAAACAAACAAACAAACAAATAAACACAAACAAACAAACACGAATTTAGCCGCCGCTTTATGCCCTCTCACAAGAGGAGCTAGTTCTGCCACCAAGATAACGGTCAGTGCTGCAGTGACAGTGGACTATGACCATCTTTGGCATGTTTGGGCTGGATTTGGAGAGATAGCTGAGCAACCTGGGAGATTTAGAAAGCAGGAGCCAGCCTAGGGAAGTGTAGACAAGTTCCAATCTGGGATTTCCCCGGGTGAGTGAACCTGACTGGCTCCATATGATTCTACCGCCGCACCCTGCTTTTTGCGGGAGAATCGCGCACAAACCGCGGACGCGCAATCTGGTATCCGCCACTGTTGGACACACCCGGATATTTACACCTGTTCGGAAAGCCTCCTCCCCGCCCTCATTTGTTACTTTAAACTCGCCTAGAGGACCTGTTAGTGGCAGTGGCTGGGAGGGGCGCCCCCGCTCTGCTCCCCGGCAATGACGCGGCTGCTGCCCTCCGCCCGCGGCTCCCACCCTCTCTGCGTGGCCACAAGCTCAGCAGTTGAGCAGCGTGGCCGGGCCCCTGGAGCCCCTGCCCAGGCCAACCACCCCCGCCCCCGCCGCATGCGCCTGCGGGACTGGCTTACCCCAGTGGGCGAGTCGCTGCACGTTAACGGATTTCCTGGCAAGTTGCTTCTGTGACTAGCGATCGGGTTCGCGTTTGAGGATTTGCCTCCTAGGAGGCGGGAAAAGACAGTCAATCTGCATAATTTCAAATGAGAAAGAGACGAGTAAACCGGGAGCCTGGTTTCAAGCTCCCTGATTCCCCCACCTTCCCCGGAACCTGCACACCTCCCTCCCCTCACCCCCGCAGAAGGCACAGTAAGAAAAACTAATCCGCACGCGTCGCAGGTGATACCTTTTATTGCGCTCATTTAAAAGACAGGGTCAGGGTGGCCCCCTCCATGACGCCTTTCTCCGCAGCCGGCCCGGGGCAGGTGGGTCAGCCAGACCGCTCCTGGCCCCGCGGATTCCTGCGAGGTCGCGAGGTGAGGGGTGCGGGGAAGGAAGATCTCGGGCTCTGTGCCAAGCGGACCCCTTCGGCGCCCAGGGTCTGAGCCCGACGCACAAGCCCAAATTCCCTCCAGCGCCTTCGGCTCCATCTTTAAGTCCAAGCAAAGATCAATTCTCCCTCTCTCTCCCCCACACACATTTGCAGCCATAAATAAACAGCTCCCAGCTAAATCGGGAACCAAAGAGAGAAGAAAGGAGGAAAGAGGACGAGAACCGGAGCACCGGTCTCGCTTCTCCCTGGCGCCGGGTGGCTCTTTTTGGTCAGGCCAGCCTCGCATTTAGGGTTGCCACTTGCATTTGAATAGCTGCCTTGGCTTGTTATGGATCCGGGAGCGCTCTGAAAGGGAATCACTATGCAAATTGTCCCAGTTACAATCGAAAGGTTCGATCTCTAGGAGCTGCCTGACGGAAGGTGATGTCAGCTATCTGTGCATTAGGGCCGCATTACCGCCTTCGCTGGCCTCCTCACCACCCCCGCTCCCGACTGCCGGGGAGGCTTTTCTTTTTTTCTTTTCTTGTTTTTTTTTTTTTTTTTTTTTTTTGCTTATGTGTCTATTTTCCCTCAGTAATTGAAAAAAGGAAAAAAATAAAAGGTGAAGGTGGCAGCGTAGCTGACTTAGGCCTGGGAGGCCCATGGGAGGAGGTGCGGCCACTCGGGCGGGGGGTGGTGGTGGTCAGCCTTTGCAGCAGGTGTTGGTGGTGTGTCTGAAATCAAACATTTAGAAACGGTTTTTTAGCGCTGTGCAGGACTAGGCGGCGGCAAAGGGTGGGGGCGGCGATGTCTGCCTCCGCCCGCCTGCTTGATCCTACAATGCCGGCTGCAGATCAATACCCGCTCACTGTAATCCCAGTAATTGTAGGGCTCGCAGCTTTTATTTTAAAGACATAGGACACTAGTATGCGGACTGGCGGCTGAGGCAGCGCAGCCCGGCCGCGGTGCCTCCGGGCGCCTTTTGGGGCGCCCAACTTGTACCCTAGAGCTCATACAGCTCCCCGCAGTCGGGTAGTTGCGCGATCCAGGGCGCGCGCATTAGCCGGGGTCCACCCGGGGGCCGCCCGAACAGCGAGGCTCGCACGGCTTCCGGCCCGGAAAGGCGCCCGGGCGAAGGCGCGCTTGGGGGCTCAGGGCAGGCCGCGTACAGCGGGCAGGCCGGCAAATCGGGCTCGGTCGCCAGCCTGCAGGCCTTGGGCCGCGTAGACTGCCGAGCTCGACGCTCGGGCCCGGAGACGCCGGAACGCGGGCCTTCCGGCCCAGACGGCGAGACGTTTTGTCCCTCTTCGGCCGCCCTCCAGGGCCCCAGGTCGGGCCAGGCTCGCGGCGGCCCCGCGGACGCGGTGCCACGGGCCTAGCGCGGGGCGCTGGACCTGGGGGGCTGGCGGCCGCGCTGGGTTCCGGCGATTTTTCGTCCGCTTGGCCACTGGGGCCCTGGTTTCCTGTGGCCTGTGGCCGAGGCCCACCGACCCCGCCGCGCCCGCGAGCCGGGCCTGCCCCGAAGGCCGCCCGCCCCTCGCTGGCAGAGCCGGGGCAGGACCGCTGGGGCCTGGGGCCGCGGCCCCCGCGCGGCTGGCAGCCCGCAGCTTCTGGCGCCCCTGAAGATGACCATCTGTCATTCAATTAAGGTTTCAGGGCAGCTGATGGGGGAGCCAGGGTCAGCGACCCCAGGACAAAACGGCCTGCTGCCTCGGATAGGAGAAGTTCAAATGTTAAATGCAGAACATTGTGCCCTCTCCCAGTCCCGGCCCCCACCCGGCCGCAGGTCCGGCGGGTGGACAGCAGTGGGGTGAAGGGCAGCGGTCATTAGCACTTAGATTTCAGCTCTGGGCCGGGCTCCTTCTGTTGGGTCATTTTGACCAGAGAGCCTTTAACCCTTTCATGCCAGCCCTCCTCCTAGGCAAGGCCAGCTTGTCCGAAGGAGGAAAGACAGATGTACGCATATAAAGACAGAGGGGTCAAACTGTATTTCTGGCCACGTCTTCATAGGAGAAGAAAACTTACAAGACAGGAGAAAGGGTTCACTATAGGCCAAACTAATAGGTCTTTCTAAAGTTTTATTTTTTAAGTTTTAGTTTTGGGGAAAGACATTTATTAAATATGATTGTGGAACTATTGGACCACTGTGGGGAGAATAGGTTTGTCCAGATTTTCCTCCCATAATTAAGTTTGTTTACCCAAACGTGTGTGAGTGGTGATGAACTTCATCCAGCTGCAGACAACTCCATTTATTTAGCGTGTTGGTGATGAAGTCTCCATTGCACTCAGCCTCATCTACTGTTGAAAACAGGTGGGAGAGTTAGCCTTTCCTTTCATTTTATTATAGGATTTTCCCATAATAAAATGAGGGAAAAAATAATTTTAGCTAATGGAATTCATAAAATACATTAATTAAGCATCCACAGGCTGTGGGCATTTAGATGTTAATATTCTTGGCTTGCCTACACCAGACAGAGGGAGAAACAGCCACATACTTAGCAGTTTTCAGTGGAAGATCCAACTAATCCTCTCAATTATAAACCATGAAGCCTGAAAACAACTCTATTCGCAAGATATCATTTCAAGGTTTGGAAAACTAGGTCCTTCAGCAGGCTAGTTAGTAATAGAGGAAGGACCCAGGGCTTCTGGCTTCCAGCCCCAGTTCTCAACATAAAACCTAGTCCCTACTTTTTGGAAATAACTATCAAATCAATTAATCAATCAATCATTCAGCAATGAAGCACCTTAGCAAATTTTCCATTGGATAACAATGAATAATGCATGGCCCTGTAGTATATTGACTGTGGTAAATGATCTTTAAAGGTGCTGCAACAAGTACCTTTAAATAAAATCAAAATAAAAAGTTTACCACAATCATAATAAATTGTTCAGTCATCTTCCTATTGACTCACATAGCATCTTTCTTCAGGGGCTTTGGAGTTTTCTTCCCCCTTACAAACAGACCAGAACAAATTGATGAATTGAGCTTTCACTATGCTAATTTAGACATTATAAATATTTAATTAACATCCCTAATAGCCAGTCATAGAGGGCCCCCTCTCTACTTTACACTGTTCTTAATCTAAAGTAAATGCTTTTCCCATTAATAGCCTGATGCCATATTAGCAGCTTCCTGGGTAAAAGGGCCCCATTTAGTCCAAAAGGAGGGGGGCATTGAGTAGCCTGCATTAGATATAGGTTTATTCCTGTTTGTAAAGGATCCTGGGAACAGTATGAAGTCTCTATAAATTCCACCTTTGCAGTTCTTGCTTAAGTGAGGCTATCCTAAGAATAGGGGTGACCTCCCAGTTTCATTTTTCTAAACAAGGTAATCTTTTGAGGTTGTGCTAGAATAAAATGTATTTATTTTAGTAAGGCTTACATTAAAAAGTGATTTATAGACAATGTGTGACAAATTTCCCACTGTGGAAAGTATTAGTCTCTTCAACAGAGTGGTGCAGTGAAAAGAATTCTGAACTAGGAGTCAAAGGACCTAACTTCAAATTCGATGGCACTCAGTGGCAGTGGGACCGTTGTGCAAGGGATTTCACCCCCTTTGAGCCTCAGTTTTCTCTTTGAATGTGGAGATAATTAATGTGTATGCCACAGGGTTAAAGATTAAATGGGAGAATATATGTGAAATTGCTTGGCATATACTCTATTGGGTTAATTCCAAAAAGACTGCCAGGTACTTATTAACCCTTCTCTCCCCTTATATTTATTCTTGTCTACTCTAAAATATCTTGTTTTAATCTAACATTATATTTGCAAATGTTATCTGTGTCATCAATTCTTGGATCTAGTTTCTATAACATGAAGTGGGGAGAAACCGGAAGGCTTAAACCCTGACTAAGACGCAATGTAAGAACAGATCCTAGAATTTAGACTTTTAAAAGCTCTGAGTCATAAACTTTGATCAGTGAAATGTCCTTATACAACAATCTTTGTGTGGTTTAGAAAGATTCCAGAAGCAGCATTATATTTCCCAGGGGGCAGGAATCAGGCCACAACTGAGAGTTCAAGAAATTAGAAACTCTCCAGGCTGATCTAACTCTGGGACTAGAATCTGCAGATACCAAATATTAGAGTAAACATTTGAAAGATAAGCCATCTTATTCTGAGAATATTTTCAAAGAATTTGAAGAAAAAACTGAATTGACGTGTTGGATGCTGCTGGTTACAGAGACAATAGAAACCTCAAATTATTATTTTTATTTATATGCACAAAATAAATACTACTTAATGTGACATAGGCATTAATTGGACAACATAGTATTTATCTAGATACAGTAAATAATATCCTAGTAAAATCACATCATTTCCACTTTTTGGTGCGAACAAAATTTTCCTTTTTATTTTTGGTTAGCAGTGGAAAGGCCCAGATAAAAAGATCAATGGGAAAGGGGCAAAACGTTGACTGGAAAGATTTCCCAAGCTGCAGGGGGTAACAGGAGGTATGGGCAGACAGACAACAGAATCTGGCATTTGCTAGTTTGCTGTCTTCCTTGCTCTGCTCTTCCTCGCTCATTCTCTCTCTCCTCGTTCATGATCCATGAAATAGAAAACATTTCATTCTATGGGAATGCTTGGTGTGGGCTCAGAGAACTCTCTTTTTCACATCCTGGTCCCCTGAGTGAGGGACAATGGGCCTCTCGGAGTTCAGGTCTGGGGAGTTACTCCTGAAGCTCTTACAGACAGGGTGGAAAGTGATTACAGCATGGAAAACTTCAGGTTTGCTTAGCCATCCACTGCCCACTGTGTGCCACGCACCTTCCTGGGCACTGGGGTTAAGAGAAAATAAAAAAATGGTCCGTTTTCTTAATCTGAGGGCAGTGCCAGATATTTAGATGCTATTTCAGAGATCTGAGGAAAAGCTGTGAGAGTAGAAAGAACGTGGGTAGCTGCCTGGGGCAGGGAGTTTGTCACTGAAGACTTTACCAAGGAGGTAACCTCTCAAACTCAGGAGAGATGGAGCTGGGCAGGTGAAGATAAGGATGGGGGAAGGACACAGAGGCAAAGAGAATCAATAGGATGTGCAAAGGCATAACAGTCTGAATGTTCAACCTGGCAGGTGTGAGGGTGTACAGCTCAAGAAGAAAGTCAGCTGGGGCTTGTGAAGGCCCTTGTTGCCAAGGTGGCTTTGGATTTTACCACTTGCTCAACAGGGAAGCAACAGAAGTTTTTAAGCAGGCAAGTGAGATGATCAGATTTATTGCTTAGGAAAATAACTGGTGGCAGAATGAGGGGGCCAGAGACAGGAAGGCCAGTATAAAAATGAGAAAATCAGCAAACTAAAATAAAACTGGCATCCATGCTATTTGTATACACAAAGCCCTAATTCATTAAATGATTTTGCAAATCTCCATTTTTCTTATTTAATCACAGAGAAATCCTAGTATCAAGTTTATCCGAGGAGAATAAGTGTGAATTTTTTCTGTTCACTATTACTTCTGGTTAATTTTCCCATCTATGACAATAAGGATCCCATAGCTGTGCCTTTGAATTTTGTCGTTCTCTGTTGAACTTAATTTGCATGTTTTGGGTGGACAACCATTGTCCCTGGACTGGAAGCTTGTTTTCCGTGGCAGTGAGAGTTGATCATATTCATACAAAGCAACTCAAAAAGCCTTGAAGTGGATCTTCACTGTCTTCTTGAAAGTGTCTTAAACTTGCACTTTCTTATACAACAATCTACACATTAAACTTCCTAAAGTTCACGTTTAGACACCTTTTTGTTCTTTCTCCTCTACTTCCTTAGTAATGACATTCCTATATTGTTGGTGTAGCTATATGCCCGGATATGCAACTGTATCAATCTCTCTTGCAGAAAGGGTAGTGATCCAAGAGTGGGAAGCAGGTATCTTGTCGTGAGACTTCCAGAAAAGCACTTTAAAGGAGGCTGAATCAGCTGGGTTGTGTGACCTTTGGTCCTTGCCTTTTTATTTTTCCTGATCCCTGGATCACGGAATTGATGGTTGGAGCTGTAGTGATCATCTTGCAACTATGGAGTAATTTCGAGGATGAAAGCGGTGCAACAGAAAGTTAGAAGGAGCCTGGTATCTGATGATCGTGGCGCCATCACTGCAGCCCTTCATTGTGTACCTCTGGATTTTTTTTCCCACAGGAAAGAAATAAGACTTTATCATATTTAAGTCCAGGTTATTTCAGATGTGTTACTAGTAGCTGAATGTATTTCTAAGTGCTATGGACTTTCAACCTCCACAGACTTTGAAAGGAGATTCTAAAATCTGGCAATCTTGGTGGGGTATAATGACTTTATTAATCAATCCAAAAAAAAATCATATTTCCTCATTTTCTTCACTTTGACAGTTTGTAACTTGTCATGGCATATTGGTTATTTCCCTATTTGTCTTATTGCATACAGGTACATTTTGATTTCTTGTTACTTACCTAACGCTATTTTTTTTAAAGAAATTAGTTCCAGGTGTACAAAACAATGTAATAGACATTTACACCCCTCACAAAATGATAACCCCCCTCTCCTAATTTACTACCCCTCTGACATCGTATTCCTAACACTACTTTTTAGTCAATATCCTCCCATTTATATGTTCTCTTTTATTTATTTCTGTTTCTCATATGAAATGGCTTTGGATTTTCTTGTATTTCTTAAATCAAACTTATTCATTACTGATAGTTGTGAACTTCCAATTACTTTATTAGGTCTTCAGTGAGCTTATGTTTGAGCATTTACATTTTGAGCAATTAAATGATAAATTGCTTTATTTCTATTTCTTTTTTACATCATTATTGGAGCATTATGGAATTTGTGCATCAGTATGTTATATTATTAATTAATTTTACTTTAGAATAGTAAGGGAGACATAACAAAATGTTTTTTAATAAAGAGGGTATTGGGTCTGATTGGGTTGAGTGATGCTCCTCCAGACCCACGCTACACAGAATGTCTGCTTACCCAGATTGACATGGGCTGGTCCTTGAGGCAAGCCTGCATCCAGGTGGGGCTTAAAGTGATGGAGACTATTAGACATCTACAGAACAAAAAATGAAACATTGGTTAGTGAGAGGCTGCCCTAAATGACTTTGTCCACAAGACATGCAATTAAGGGCTTCACTTGTGCTTGAGTTTGATTTATCTATTCCTGTCACCTTTGAAACTTACAGCATTACTTTTTTCTATTGTGATATACCGTCTTCCATTCAGATTTGATATGAATAGCAAAATCCCCAAATCTGTGTTCATATACCTTTTTTTGTTATTGTTTTTATTTCAGTACTGGAGCATTTGGCTTCAAACTACTGACTTTTATTGTTATTACCGAGCACGGTACCCAGTTACACATTATAACGGTCAGTGTCTTATGGCTCACTTGATCTAAAACTCCTAAAACAAAATACTGATGCATGAAAATGCTGAATCTTTTCCTTGAAATATATTTTCCTTCCCCTTTGTGTTTTAGAAATTCAAAACTCATAGTCACTGCAAATGTGTCTGGAAAAAGAATAAAAACAGAATGAATCCTACAAGGAGAGAGAGAGAGAGAGTAATAGGCAATTTGAAATAGGAATAGAGCTAAAATAATACTTTAAGTCAAAAACAAAATCAAGCTGTGCTTTTTCTTAAATTTGTATTATAAAATCAATCATTTTCAATAGGACCAAAAGTAAAACATCAGCAATTTCTGTGGATTATAAAGCAGGAATCTTATAAACTTTAGGTTCTTAGGAAAACTGGGGTGAAGGGCTGGCTTTGAAGGTGGAGATCTGGATTTTTATCCTCACTCAAACCAGAGTAATTCTGTTTTCTAAAATATTTTGGGTATAAATTAGTTTGGGTAAAGAATTTATCTCCAAAAGCAATGAGTAAGCATTGTTTAGTACTCTTTTTGTTGATCTGAAGTAGGCATACAGTAGTGCTGGGTAATTGGGTTCTCCTCACTCTTAGGGAAATCGTGATTACTAACAAATAAGCACATACAATGAAAAATTCTTTCTTTTAAAATTAATTTTAGCATTTAAATAAAAACAAATCTTGACTCATATTGATAAAAATATTCCGTTTGTTCTTTCTGAGTTTTTAGTTTTGTTTTGAAATGTCAAAGATTCCTAACTAGATTTTTGACATCAGAAAATTAATGATAGTCCCTTATTAATATGGGTGGCTTATGTATTTGAAGATTTTCTTTTGCCATGACAATACAAATGCAATTTTGCTCTATAGAGATAATCTGAATTGAAATAATATCACAATTTTCAGAGATAGACAATGATGCAGATGTTTAAAACATGATTCTTTAAAAATGAATGTAAGAGATGTAACATTATAGTTCTTAAGACGTTTTGCAATATGGGGCGTATATTTGATGCTGACTTAATATTACTCTGAAGGATGAATTGTAGTCTCAAGTTCCATTAACATTTAATTTACATTTAAGTTGAGGTAGATGTGGCTAGTTCATGCATTACGACTTCTCTGCATATTTCAGTTTCCCAAAGAAGAACAATGGTATGTGTCTACTTGTTTCAAATTTTATTTAAGAGGTACAAGTAAGGCAATGCAAATGTTAGATTTTTTAAAAATGACAGAGATGGAAGTATTAGAATAATCATTAATTTTGTTTGGTGATATAGATGGTATGTCATCTTCCTTCTGCTGACTCTAACAAAGTTGAAATTTATTTGCTCAAATCAATAAATGTGTCTGTTAAGATGGACTAATTTGATAGTTAAAGAATAGTAGTCGAATGCTACAGTGGTAGAAGACAAGATTGGAGACTGGGGCAGGGACTAGACCTCACAGGGCCTCTGGAGCCGTGATAAAGATGTCTGCATTGTACTCCAAATGCAATGGGAAGTCATTGAAGAATTTTATATAGAGTGACATGATCTAATTTGGGTTTTAAGAGATTCCTCTGGCTGCTGTATGATGAATGAATAGTAGAGGTTTAAGAGTGGAAGTGGTGGACTTTTAGGGGGTTATTGTAGTTTTAGGTGAGAGAGGATGTTTTGTATTAAGGTGGTGGCTGTGGAGAGGGAGACAGATGAAACTTTTGAATGCCAATCCTTCTGAAACTCTTCCAAAAAATCGAAGAGGAGAGAACTAAACACTCATTGTATAAAGTCAACATTACCCTGATACCAAAACCCAACAGAGACACTAATAGTAAAAAAAACAAAAACAAAACTATAGGCCAATATCCCTCATGAATATTGTGATACTGTGAAATATATATTTGGTCTTCATCCCAACTTCTGGTACAGAGCGCCTAAAACCCTTGGAATTTCCTAACTGATGAGAGCTATAAAGGTGCCTTTTGTTATGTTAATGAGGTGAATTTTGAAACCCACTTAAAGATGGGGGCTGTTTGCCAGGAGAATCAACCAGGTGATTAAAGTGCTGGAATTTTCAGTCCTGTCCCCTGACCTCTGGGGACGGGAGAGGAGCTGGAGGTTGAACTGACATTAACCGATGGGCAATGACTTAATCATTCATATCTATATAATGAAGCTGACAGAAAAACCCAGGAGAATGCGGTTTGGGGAGCTTCTGGGGTGGTGAGCATGTGGAGATTCAGGGAGCGTGACATGTTTGGAGAGGGCATTAAAGTGCCACATCCTTTCCCCATACCCTGCCCTCTGCATCTCTTCCATTTACCTGTTCCTGAGTTATATCCTTTTATAATACACCACTGATCTAGTAAGTAATATGTTTCTCTGAGGTCTGTGAGCCACTCTAGCAAGTTAATTTTAACAAAGGAGGGGGTTGAGAGAACCTCAGATATACAGCCAGTTGGTTCAAGTGCAGGTGACAACCTCGGCTTATGACTGGCATCTGAAGTGATGAGGAGGAAGTCTTGTAGGACTGAACCCTTAACCTATGAGACCTGATATTATCTCTGGGTAGATAGTATCAGAATTGAGTTGAATTGTAGGACACCCAACTGGTGTCAGAGAATTACTTATTGGATGTGTCTGAGGACCCCTTGCACCATATATTATAATTGGTGACAAGATACCTTTTAAACATGATGCAAACATCTTCAATGACATACTAGCAATCCCAATTCAACAGTACATTAAATGAATCGTATACCATGGCCAAGTGGGATTTATCCTTGGGATGCAAGGATGGTTCAACAGACAAAAATCAATTAATGTGATACACTACATTAGCAGAATAAAGGATAAAAATCACATGATCCTCTCAATAGATGCAGGAAAAGCATTTACTAACATTCAACACCATTGTATGATAAAAACTCTCAACAAACTATGAGTAGAGGGAAATAACCTCAACATAATAAAGGCCACATAGGAAAAGCCCATAGCTAACATAGTCAATGGGGAAACACGGAAAGCTTTTCCGTTAAGATCAGGAAGAGTTTGAGAAGGACAGGTACTAAATCCTCCTTGAAGGTTTGGTAGAATTCACTAGTGAAGCCATCTGGTCCTGGACTTTTTGCTTTTGGGAAGGTTTTAGATGATTGTTTCCATTTCCTTACTGTGGATCAGTGTGTTTAGATTTTCCAGTTCTTCATGATTCAGTCTAAGGAGGCTATATAGTTCTAAGAACTTGCCCATTTCTTCTAGGTTATTGAATTTGGTGGCATATAGTCCTTCACAATATTCTCATATGAACCTTTGTATTTCTGTGGTATCCGTGGTAACTTCTCCTCTTTCATTATTGATTTTGTTTATATGTGTCTTTTCTCTTTTTTACCTTAGTGAGTCTAGCCAAGGGTTTGTCAATTTTATTAATCTTTTCAAAAAACGAGCTCTTTGTTGTATTAATTTTTTTCTATTGTCTTTTTTGTTCTCTATTTCATTTAGTTTTGCTCTAATTTTTATTTTTTCCTTCCTTCTGCTGCCTTTGGGTTTCATTTGTTCTTCTTTTTCTAGTTCTTTCAGATGTAATGTTAGGTTGTTTATTTGGAATTTTTCTCATTTCTTGATATAGGCCTGTAATGATACAAATTTCCCTCTTATTTCTGCTTTTGCTGCATCCCAATAATGTTGATAGGATGTATTTTCATTCTCATTTGTTTCTATGTATGTTTTGATCTCTCCTTTTGTTACTTCTTTGACCCAGTCATTCTTTAATAGCATATTGTTTAATCTCCACATATTTGTGGTTTTTTCCACCTTTCTTTTTACATTTGATCTCCAATTTCAAAGCCTTGTGGTCTGAGACTATGCTTGGTATGATTTTAATCTTCTTAAATTTGCTGAGGTTAGTTTTATATCCCATTATATGGTCTATCCTTGAGAATGTTCCACAATGAGATATCACCTCACACCTGTTAGAATGGCTATCATCAACAAGTCAAATAATAATAAGTGTTGGAGAGGCTGTGGAGAAATAGGAACCCTCATACACTGTTGGTGGGAATGTAAATTGATACAGCCACTATGGAAAGCAGTACGAAGGTTCCTCAAATTATTAAGAATAGAATTACCATATGACCCAGCAATCCCTCTCCTGGGTATCTACCCCCAAAATCTGAAAACATTTATCCATAAACATATATATACCATGATGTTCATTTTACCATTACTTATGGTGGCCAAGAAATGGAAACAACCAAAGTGTGCTCTAGTAGACGACTGGATACAGAAGATGTGGTACATATACACAATGGAATACTACTCGGCCATAAAAAAAGATGAAATACTGTCATTTATGACAACATGGATGGATCTTGAGATTATTATGCTAAGCAAAATAAGTTAGACAGAAAAAGTCTAGAACAATATGACTTCACTCATATGTGGGATATAAAACTGAAAACAACATGAATAAGACACACAAACAAAGAAACAAAAACTCATAGACACAGACAACAGTTTAGTGGTTACCAGAGGATAAGGGGAGAGAGGGGGTGATAGAAGAGGGAAAAGGGATCAAATATATGGTGATAGAAGAATTGATTCTGGGCACACAATGCAATATATAGATGATATAGAATTGTACACTTGAAACCTATATAATTTTACTAACCAATGTCGTTTCCTAACCAATACATTTAATAAAGAGAAGATCAGGAATAAGACAAAGATGCCCACTCTCACCACTTCTATTCAACATAGTATTGGAAGTTCTAGCTGGAACAATTAGGCAAGAAAAAGAACTAGTAGGCATCAACATCAGAATGGAAGAGGTAAAATTGTTCCTGTATGTATATAACAGGATCTTATATCTAGAAAATCCTAAAGACCCCACCAATAAAAGCTGTTAGAACTAATAAACAAATTCAGTAAAGTTGTAGGATATGAAATCAACATAAAAAAATCAGTTGTATTTCTATACACTAATAACTAACTTAAAAACACTAGAGTTAGTGAAACAATCCCATTTACAATAGCATCAAAAAGGAATAAACTTAACTAAAGAAATGGAGCAATTATGCACTGAAAACTACAAAACATCGATGAAAGGAATTAAAGAGACAAATGGAAAGACATCCATCATTCATGCATGGGAAGACTTAATATTCTTTTTTGTTTAAAATTACAATTTATTGGGGTGACAACGGTTAACAAAACTACATAGGTTTCAAGTGCACAATTCTATAATATGTCATCTATATATTGCATTATGTGTTTACCACCCAGAGTTAATTATCCTTCCATCACCATATATTTGACCCCCTTTACCCTTTTCTTAAAATGTCCATATTACTTAAAGCAATCTATAGAGTCAATGCAATTCCTATCAAAATCCCAAAGGCATTTTTTGCAGAAATAGAAAAAAATGTTTGTAGAATTCATATGGAACCATAAAAGACCTTGAATAGCCAAATAAATCCTGAAAAAAAATCAAAGCTGGAGGCAACACATTTCCTGATTTTATATATATTACAAAGCTGCAGTAATTAAAGCAGTATAGTAACTAGCATAAGGACAGATGGAACAGGACCAATGGAACAGGGCAGAGAACCCAGAAATAAATCCACACATATATGATCAACTGATTTCTGAGAGGATACTGTCTTCAACAAACTGCTGGGAAAACTAGATGTCCACATGCAAAAGAATGAAATTGGACTCACACCTTACACAAAAATCAACTTGAAATGGATTAAAGAGTTAAACATAACACCTGAAACTGTAAAACTCCCGAAGAAACATAAGGTAAAGCTTCATGACATTGGTCTTCGTAATAATTTAATGGATATGACACCAAAAGCACAGGCAACAAAAGCAAAAATAGACAAGTGGGACTACATCAAACTAAAGAGCTCCTGCACAGAAAAAAAAAAAAAGACAATCAGTAGAGAGAAAAGGCAACCTATGGGATGGAAGAACATATTTGCAAACCATATATCTGATAAGGGGTTAATAACCAAAACATGTAAAGAACTGCTGCAACTCAATAGTAAAATAACTAATAATCCCATTAAAACTGGGCTAATGACTTGAATAGATATTTCTTCAAAGAAGACATACAGATGGCCAACAAGTATATGAGAAGATGCTCAACATCACTAATCACCAGGGAAATTTAAATTAAAAACCATGAGATATCACCTTATATCTGTTAGTATGGCTATTATAGAAGAAACAAAAGACAAGTGTTGGTGAGGTTATGGAGAAATTGGAACCCTTGTACTCTTTTGGTGGGAATGCAAAATGGTGCAGCTATTATGGAAAACACTACGGCAGTTACTCAAAAAATAAAAATAGATCCACTAACTACCATATGATCCAGGAATCCCACTTATGGATATTTATCCCATAGAATTGAAATCAGGATCCTGAAGAGACATTTATACTTGTATGTTCATTGCAACATTGTTCACAATAGCCAAGAAGTGAAAAAAACATAAACGTCCATTGCCAGATGAATAAAGAAAATGTGGTGTATGTATCTATATCTATATATCTATATTATATATCTATATCTATATATCTCAATAATATATATACATATATATATATACATATATATACGTGTATATGTATTTCAGCCATAGAAAAGAAAAGAAATTCTGTCTTATGCAACAACATGAATGAACCTATAGGGCATTACAGTGATTGAAATAAGCCAGTCACAGGAGGACAAATACTACATGATTGCACTTACATGAGATATCTAAAATAGTTCAATTCGTGGAAGCAAAGAATAGAATTGGGTTGCGCCAAGGGCTGTAGGGAGGGGAAAACAGGGAATTGCTAATCAACAGTATAAAGTTTCAGTTATGCAAGATGAATAAGTTCCAGAATTTGCTATACAACATTGTATCTATAGATAACAATACCGTATTGTACACTTAAAAATGTGTTAAGAGGGAAAATCTCATGAGTAAGTGTTCTTACCACAATAAAATTACAAAAAAAGCACAAAATAAAGTAAAATGAAAAAAAGAATAATGGAGACATTGGAATATGATTCAGAAGTGGAGGTGATAAAAACTGAATTGGAATTGAAGAGGTGTTAATGAGGGAAAAGAATTTTAAAGATAACTAATAGATGATTGGCTTAAGCAATCAGATGGTACCATTTACTGAGATGAGTAGTCTGGAGGAAGAGCAGGATTTTCTTGGAGAAGGTGGAGGGAGGAGAAAATAGAGAATTTCATTTTACATTTGAGGAAGCTTTTATATACATCCTCCTTTCTTCCTAAGAGAGATGATAAAATACAGTGAAGTCATCATAGCTCTCTTTAGGGCTATGAAATTGGTGAAACTGATAAACTGAATTATGAAATCATTATATATTGTGTTGTGTCTAATTTGTTTTCCTGATCACCCTGCAGTTAAAATAGTTTGTTTATTGTTTTTAAGGATTTTGTTGAAATGCTATAATGGATCAACGTGGTCAGGCTTTTACAAGGAGAACTGTGGCCTTACTTTGAAAACAGGAGGATACTCATGAGGAGGAATTGCTGCTAGAACATAATCAAGGATTTACTCTTCCCTCTATGACTCTGAATGAGGAGTAATGATACACAGAGGCAAAGAAATGGTTGCACAAAATCTTCTGCTATTTGTTAAAGATCGTATATTAGTCAGGATAGACTATCTGCTATAACAAATTAACCTAATGGTCAATGGTTTATCTCAATAAATGTTTATTTCTTGTTCAAGAAAAGTCAAGCATAGGTGTTCCTGGTTGTTGGGCAGCTTTCACTCAGGGATGCAGACCTCTTCCAGATTGGTGTCCTCTGATGGAGCCTCTGCATTGGCTTGGGAGGTAGGGGAGAGAATGAAAGCCACCCATGGGAGGCCTTAAGGGCCAGGTCCAGTAGTGCCTATCACTTCCACCTATATTCCATTGGCCAGCCGTATCCTCCTGCAAGGGCTGATGAGGAATGGAGTTAGGCTTGGTGTCCAGGAGGAAAGGGAATTAGAGGGGGCATTGCATACAGTTCTCTTGGTTCTGATAGACCCTATTCTTGAGATCACAGTTCATCCTTTGCCCTTTCCTGAAGCTCTTAATGGAAAGGAGGTAGAGAATATTTCCTCTCACGTTTGACAAAGTATCTCTCTAAGCCTGCCTTTTGAAAATTGGAAATTAACATTTCAATTCTTTTGTTTAATAAAAATCAAGTCTTCACTCCCAAATAAGCTCTTCTGCCTGTTTGCCATATCTTGCTTTTATAGAATTACTATTTGCTGAGTCTCTCATTTGAAACATTTTAAATTGGTGAAATTCAATAATTTTGATTTATAAAAATGGCAATTTCATATTACTCAACCTAATAGAAGGTTGATACATCTTAAATACCTTCTCTTGCTTTTCTTCTGACATTAATTGGTCTCCAAGTGTGGGTTATTCTACTTCTGAAATAAATAGGCAAAGGACTACAACAGACATTCATCTAAAGAAGATATGCAAATGGCCAATAAGCACATGAAAAGATGCTCAACACTATTAGTCATTAAGGAAATGTAATTTCAAACCACAATGAGATACCACTTCACCCACTAGGATGGCTATAATAAAAAGGATGGATAATAATAAGTGTTGGAGAGGATGTGGAAAAATTCGAAGCCTCATATATTGCTAATGGAAATGCAAAAGAATGCAGCTGCTTTGGAAAACATTTTAGCATTTCCTCAAAAAGTCAAACATAGAGTTACCATATGACCCGACAATTCCCATTCCAGGAGAACTGAAAACACATCATCTACAGAAAAATCTGTACATAAATGTTTTTAGTAGCATTATTTATAATAGCAAAAAAGTGGAAACAATTCAAATGTCTATCAACTTAACAATGGATAAATAAAATATCCATACAATGTTTTATTATTCAGTAATAAAAAGGAATGAAGTACAGATATATGTTATAATGTGGATGATTTCTTGGAAACATTAAGTGAAAGAAGCCAGACACAAAAGGCAACATATTGTATGGTTCCATCTATATGAAATGACCAGACTAGACAAATCGATAGAGACAGAATATAGATGAACGGTTGCCAGGGGCTAAAGGTGGGGGGGAACAGGAAGTGATTGCTAATGGATATGGAATTTTTTTTGGGGGTGATGAAAATATTCTGGAATTTAGATAGTGGTGATGGTTGTGTAACTTCTGAACATTGTCAAAATTACCAGTTTGTATTTTTTGTAAATATGAATTTTATGGTACATGAATTCTATTTTAATACAAAGTTTAAAAAAATGCATGATATATATTTTGCAGGTAGTTAATTATGCCAAAAATAGACATGTGAAAAAAAAATCAGTTGGGCATATTTGTTTGGGTCTATTTCTTTCTTGCTTTTTCTTTTTTTCTTTTTGGTTTGGATCTATTTCTGAGCTCTTCATTTTGTTTCATTGATCTGTGGGTCTACCCCTCAGCAAATGCCATATTTTTTGATTACTACAGCCATGTAGTAAGCCTTAATATTAAGTAGAATAGTTTCTCCCATGTTATTCTTCTTTGTCAATGCTGTTTTAGCTATTTTAGGGCCTGTGTTTTTGCATATAAATTTTAGAATAAGCTTATTTTTATCTACAAAATCTTGCTGGGATTTTGATAGGAATCGCATTAAACCTGTATATCAACTTGAGGAGAACTGACGTCTTCACTTTGTCGAGTCTTCCATCATGAGTATGGCACCTTTTTCAGCTTCATTGAGAGATATTAGACAACATTGTAAGATATTTAAAGTGCACATTGTGATGATTTGACATACGTATACATTGTGAAAGGCTTCCTCCCATCTAGATTTTGTCTAGAATTAATAGCCACATCCGTTACCCACGCCCCCAACCCCCCACGCCACACTAGTTTTTTGGCGAGAGCATTTAAGCTCTACTCTTTTAGGAAATTTAAAACATACGCTATAGTGTTATCAACTATCGTCACTAGTTTATATATTAGATCCTCAGACCTTATTTATCTAATAGCTGGAAGTTCCTACTCTTTCACTAATCTCTCCCTATTCTTCCCTCCCCCAGCCCCTGACAATCACTTTTCTATTCTGTTTCTATGAGCTTGACTTCTCTCTCCCTCTCTTTTTTTTAAGACTCAACATATAAGTGATACTATACAGTATTTGTCTTTCTCTGTCTGGCTTATTTCACTTTGTATAATGCCCTCAAAGTCCATCCAAGTTGTTACAAAGAGCAGGATTTCCTTTTTTTTCGTGATATACCACATCTTCTGTATCCAGTCTTCCATTGATGGACACTTACTTAGGTTGTTTCCATATCTTGGCCATTGTAAATAATGCTGCAATGAACATGGGAGTGAAGATATCTTTTCAATATCTTGTTTTTATTTCTCTTGGATATATACCTAGAAGTGGGATTGCTGGATCATATGGCAGTTCTTTTTTTAACTTTTTTTGAGGAACCTCCATACTGTTTTCCATAGTGGCTGCTCCAACTCACATTCCCACCAACAGTTCACAAGGGTTCCCTTTCCTTCACATCCTGGACAACACTTGTTATTTCTTGTCTTTTGGATAATAGCCATTTTAACAGGTGTGAGGTGATATCTCATTGTGGTTTGGATTTGCATTTCCGAGCACATTTTCATGTACTGGTGGCCATTTTTATGTCTTTTTTGGAAAAATGTCCATTTAGATCTTCTGCCCATTTCCCTTTATTTACATCTCCTTTGATTTCTCTTATCAACATCTTGTAATTTTCAGTATACAGATCCTGTAAGTTTATACCTAAATATTTCATTTTCTTTGGGGGTGATTATAAACAGTATATTGTTTTAAATTTTGGTTTCTATATGTTCAGTGTGAGTATTTAGATACACAATTGATTTTTGTGTGTTGATCGTGAATCCTGTGACCTTGCTCAACTTACTTATTAGCTTAGAAGATTTTCTTTTTAAAAAAATGTATATCGTCTGGGATATTGTACCTAGACAATCATGTCAGGAGCAAGTAGAAACAGATATATTTCTCCCTTTCAATCTGTGTATTTTAATTTTCTTTTTCTTATCTTATTGTACAGCCAGTACCATGTTGAATAAGAGTGGTGAGAGTAGTTATCCTTGCCTTGTTTTGATCTTAGAAAGGATTTAGTACTTCACCATTAAGTGCATTAGCTGTAGGTTTATTGTACATGCTCTTTATGAAGCTGAAGTTAAAAGTTTTGTTGTGTTAAATATTATGAAATATTTATTTTGAGATATTGTTAATTTTCACTGAAAAGAGGTTGTTTCAGTTATACTCCTACCAACAATGACTGAAAATGTTGCCCTATATTCTTTCCAACACTATAGTTTAAGCTTTATGGTATTTATCAATCTGGTATGTAAGAAATAATGTTTCACTGTTTCACTATTTGTCTATTTTACATTTTTTTTCCAATTTGAACATAAAATGTATTTGATCTCATATTTATGATATTTCTTCTAATGTTAACCAAAAACCTCATGGTGGCTTTTCTGTTGTATTTTCTCCAAAGCGCTGTGTGTGAAGTTTTGAAGAACTGCATGTGATTTCCACTTAGGCATCCCTAGTATATACCCATCCATCAGTCTCGAAAGTGGATTTTTTTCACTTTCATAAATTTCTCCTTTGATTGGAGGGAAAGTTGTTAACCATTTTTCACCCCCTCAAGGGTCTCTGCAACAATCTGAAGCTTGTCCTCTGCGTGTGTCCATCACAAACTCTAAGGAAGTGAGTAGGAATGAAGAGGGGTTGACTCCAATGGGTGTCTTCCTGCCCTGCTTAGGTCAAGCTACTGAGTCCTGGTCTTTTCGGCTTTGCTGAACATGTGGCTAAAGTGACATATTCAATCCCACTGTTTGTATCATTGAGAAAAAACAAATGGGAATCCCCGTCACTAGATACCATACACAACACCATTTCCCACCAGGCGGCAGCTCCTAGCATTAGTAACAGTAATCAGAGTGATTTCTCATTCCCAGTGTTAAATAGTGGGAACTTGTTAGTGGGCACCTAGGCCGTCTTTCACCAGAAACTCTGTTTCTTTGTCCTGGACTTCTTCCAGGTGCAAGTCATTCAAAATGTGCTCCAAAATCTTCTCCGGGGTCCCGGACACGACCACATATCTGTCAGAGAGCAGAGAGTCCACTGAGTCATCCTCTGTGGAAGACTGTGAGCGGCTGCTCCATTCATCGTCCTCGTCCTCCTCGTCAATGTATTTGAAATAAGGCACATCGAAGGTAGGCAGGGGCAGCTCTCGGTCGGAGAGCGCTGCGGCATCCTTCCGCTCTAAGTGAGGGTCAAAGACCCTCAGCCGGGAGCTGCCCATTGTGAGGGGTTACTAACAAAGGCATTCCCCCTACATGCTAAAAGATCTTGGTCATCTCCGTCCTTTCACCGGGAACTGAGTCCATCTGGCTGCTACGAGCTCTGCAGTCAGCTAGAACGCTTAACATTTTTTTTTTTTTTAAGGAGGGTGCAGCTCACAGTGGCCCATGCGGGAATCGAACTGGCAACCTTGGTGTTATTAGCGCCATGCTCTAACCAACTGAACTAACCGGTCACCCCTCTATTTTACATTTTTATGTAATCAAATTTATCTGTCTTTTTCTTTATGCCCTTTGAATTTTATAGCATTTCCAAAAAGCTTTCCTTATTTCAGCTTTACATTTTTTTTTACATGTTATCAGATCCTCTTAAGATTTAATTTCTTTTTAGACTTCTGTCAATACTTCATGAATTGTTCTTCCTAGACAGTTAAAATATTTTTGACAAAATGCACTTTTATTTGTTACGTCTTAATCTTTTTCTGACAGCATAGACACAATTGTAGTCTGTTTTAATTTCCATCATAAAGAAATTACTCTCATAAGGAAAATGTCTTAGATGAATGTACAAAATCATTTAGAAAAATATATTGCAAGCATTATGAGAGCTGCAGCATATTATGGTGAGACACAGATTTCCAGTCAAAAAACCTGGGTTCAAGTACTATACTTTGGGATCGTGTGGCTTTAGAAAAGCTGACTAATTTCCCTGGTCCTCAGTTTTTCCTTTGTAAAACAAAAGAGTTGTACCAAACAATCTCTATGTTTCTATTTTCTTCTGCACATCTTTGAATCTATGCAGATGTATATTGTTAAATCCTTATGCTTGCAGTTATAAATGGTATAGAAAATTTGAGCATACTTGCCTTTCTCCAATGCAGTATTAACTTCGCTGATGTAAAATTGTAAACATTGTTTAAAACATTGTAGCACATATTTTCTTGTTCTAAACACCATTATATTGCTAATGTTTTTGTTGTCTATTGTGCTTGCAAAATTTGACAATCCAATACAAAATCCGTAAAATCCAGTTTACATTTCCACTAAGCCAAATCATCTTATTTTCATTCTCTTCACCCCCAGACTTGAGTAGAAATCGTTTATTTGAAATGCCTGTGTACCTGTGCTTGGTACTTGTATTGATGATCTAATTTCCCCAAACTCACATGTGTTCATTGTGGTCTGAAGATCACTTAGGTATCAATCATCTTGTAGAATGTCTTTTCTGTGAACCAGCAATAAAATGCAAACAAGTAACGTTTGCTTTATTTGATCACATTGTTTAGAATATGGCAATAAATTGGCAGAAGATATTATGGAACTCGTGGGGGTGGGGAGCTTATGTGGGTACAAGGGCTTCAGATGGGATCATCGTTACCTATGGGAACAAAGGTCCACAAATCACTTTCTTTACGTCCCTTGAGAATTAGTGTATTTGTTTCTGATGTAATCCTTATACAACAAGGACACATATGACTCATTCTTGGAGTCTGGCAAAAAAAACACAGTCCACTAAACAAAAACCATTTCAGAATAGGTCCAATCCTTTACCTGTATTTCTCAAAAATGTGAAAGAGATTCACATACATAGTCCACTGAAACACTTCTGAAAATCTTCTTTCCTTTCTCACTCACTTCTTTCACAATCCCCAGCTGCTGCAGGGCATTTTGTTCCATAACTCACTTTAGATCTCCTCCTAAGTTCAGCTTGCTGCTGCTCTTCCTTCCCACCTCACTTCCCAAATCTTTACTATGTAGACCAATCTTTTCTTTTTTGGAAAAGGGAGGAAGAGAAATTGGGCTGGAAAATATATATTTTCTTTGGCGGGGTGGCGGTAGAGAAAAGGCTGTGAACACTCTTACATGAACAATTTTGGTTGCATACCAATGTAGCACAAACTAGATGCTCATTAAATATTTGTTGACTAGGTGAATGAACTCTGATAATTCTCATATCTCATGAATTGCCCTGCTTAGTAAACAGCATAGAGTTAAATAGCTCTATTCTGTTATCAAGTTGGATGGAAATAGATCTTAAATTAACTTAACTGTAATCACCTTGACTGTCATCTTAGAGAGTTTTCTTCTAGATGTAGAATATGCAGAATTTCACTAAGCCATGCCATTTTGCCATTTTAGGGACAGACTGTGGAAGTGGCCTAAATAGTGGCGGAGTTGAACTTAGATTGCTTTTATTAAAAGTAACTGGTGCCCTCAAAATGAAACACTTAGATATAAATCTAAGAAAATATGGATAGAAAAACTATCGGAGAAAAACTACAAAACTCTGATGAATGACATCAAAGAAAACCTAAATAAATGGAGATATTCCATGCTCAGGGATAGAAAGACTCAATATTGTCAAGATGTCAGTTCTTCCCAACTTGATCTATAGATTCACTGCAATCCCAATCAAAATCCCAGAAAGTTATTTTGTGGATAATGACCAACTGATTCTAAAGTTTATATGGGAAATCAACACAGAATAGCCAACACACAATATTGAAGGAGAAGAAAAAGTTGGAGGATTGACACTACCTGAATTAAAGACCTACTACAGTAAAGACAATGTTGCATTGGTCAGTGGAACAGAATAGAGAGTCCAGAAATAGACCCTGTAAGTAGAGTGAATGATGTTTCACAAAGGAGCAAAAGCAATACAATGGAGCAAAGATAATCTTTTCAATATATGGTACTGGATTTCCACATGCAAAAACAATGAATCTAGACACAGACTTTACATTGTTCACAAAAATTAACTCAAAATGGATCATAGACCTAAAGGTAAACCACAAAACTATAAAACTCCTAGAAGATAACATAAGAGAAAACCTAGATGACCTTGGGTATGGTGATGCCTTTTAAATATGTCTCCAAAGGCATGATCCACAAGAAAAATAATTTATAAGCTGAACTTAAAATTTATAAGCTGAACTTAAAATTAAAAACTTCTGCTCTGCGGGCCGGCCCGGTGGCTCAGGCGGTTGGAGCTCCATGCTCCTAACTCCGAAGGCTGCCAGTTCGATTCCCACATGGGCCAGTGGGCTCTCAACCACAAGGTTGCCAGTTCTATTCCTGGACTCCCGCAAGGGATGGTGGGCAGCGCCCCCTGCAACTAAGATTGAACATGGCACCTTGAGCTGAGCTGCCTCCCGGATGGCTCAGTTGGTTGGAGCGTGGGCTCTCAACCACAAGGTTGCCAGTTCTATTCCTCGAGTCCCACAAGGGATGGTGGGCTGTGCCCCCTGCAACTAGCAATGGCAACTGGACCTGGAGCTGAGCTGCGCCCTCCACAACTAAGACTGAAAGGACAACAACTTGAAGCTGAATGGCACCCTCCACAACTAAAACTGAAAGGACAACAACTTGACTTGGAAAAAAGGCCTGGAAGTACACAGTGTTCCCCAATAAAGTCCTGTTCCCCTTCCCCAATAAAATCTTTAAAAAAAAAAAAAAAAAAAAAAACTTCTGCTCTGCAAAAAGCAATGTCAAGAAAATGAGAAGATGAAACACAGACTGGGAGAAAATATTTGCAAAAGGCACATTTGATAAAGGGCTTTTATCCAAAATGTAAAGAACTCTTAAGATTCAACAATAGGAAAACAACCTGATTAAAAAATGGGCTTAAAACATTAACAGACACCTTACCAAAAAAGATATACAGATGGAACATAAGCATATGAAAATATATTCCACATCATATGTTATCAGGGAACTGCAAATTAAAGCAACAATAAAATACCACTACAATGAAATAAGTATTAGAATGATCAAAATCTGGAACACTGACAAAACCAAATGCGGTGAAGGTGTGGAGCAATGGGAACACTCATTCATTGCTGGTGGGAATGCAAAATGGTACAGCCACTTTGGAAGACAGTTTGGCAGTTTCTCACAACTAAATATACTCTTATCATATGATCGAGCAATTATACTCCTTGGTATTTACCCAAAGGAGTTGAAAACTTACATCCACCAAAAAACCTGCACACAGGTGTTTATAGCAGCTTTATTCATATTGGCAAAAAACTTGAAAGCAACCAAAACGTCCTTCAGTAGATAAGTGGATAAACAAAATGTGGTATATTCATAAAATGGAATATTATCCAATACTAAAAAGAAACGAGCTATCAAACCATGAAAAGACATGGAGGAAACTTAGATGCATATTAACAAGTGAAAGAAGCCAATCTGAAAAAGCTGCATACTGTATGATTACAACTGTATGAAACTCTGGAAAAGTCAAAACTATGGCGATTGTAAAAGACCAGGGGTTCAGGGGGAGGGATGAAAAGGCGAAGCACAGAGGATTTTTAGGGCAGTGAAACTTCTATGTATGATACTATAATGGTGGATACATGTCATTATACATTTGTCCAAACCCACAGAATGTACAAACACGAGACTGAACCCTCCTATAAACTACAGACTCTGGGTGATAATGATGCGTCTGTAGGTTCTTCAATTGTAGCAAATATACCATCCCAGCTGGGGATGTTGATAATGGGGGAGGCTGTGCTTGTGTGGGGGCAGATTGTAAATGTGAAATCTCTGTACCTTCCTCTCAATTTTGCTGTGACCCTAAAACTGCTCCAGAAAATAAAGTCTTAATAAGTAATGGTAGCTACAACAATAATCTTAATTTTTCGGTAATGGTTCACAACGCGTACAGAGACCTGTATGACAGGGTATCTATATTCATTATCTGCTATCTATCTGTCTATCTGTCTATCTATCTATCTATCTGTCTGTCTGTCTGTCTGTCTGTCTGTCTGTCTATCTATCTATCTATCCATCTGTCTATCTATCTATCTATCTGTCTATCTATCTATCTCTCTATCTATCTATCTATCTATCTATCTATCATCTATCAATCATCTTCTTTGTCTATCTATCTCTATGTTAGGGTCACCAATTTGTCCCTAGTTTGCCTGGGACTGTCCTGATTTTAGCACTGAAAGTTCAGCATCCCAGGATTCGCCTTCATCACAGGCAAATTGGAATGATTGGTTATTCTACTTTGTGTATATGTTTGTACATATGATTCCTATTCCGAGAGATCTTTAAAAATACACATATAAGCATTTGTTTTTGTACACTTTTAGCTAAGATTGCTATTACTCATCTGTGCAGGATATAGATTTATATTCTTATGGTGTTTAATTTTGCCTCACACGTTTTCAGTACCTGATATCATCAAGTAATTGCTATTCTTTTCAAGACCCTGGGAAATCTCTTGGAGTATCTTATATCTTTAAGATTTTACCTTTCCAAATCTAGTATATTCAAACGCTGTCATATCTTAATGTCCTTCCTGCCAAGTTTCAGTTACAAAGAAATACCCTTTCCCTTGTAGTTACATTTACTTCTCATAAATCTCCCCAACAGACACAGAAAGCTTTTCTTGTGTAGCTTTTCTTTTCAGTTTTTCACCTTCTTGCCTAAATATTTCCTCTTCCTCCTATGACCGCACTCCCCCTTAATCATCAATTGTTGTTTTGAATACTCATATTCTTCAAGAATCCCACATAATAATAGGTATCTTGTGGGGTCACAAAGGAAACATTCTAAGATATGATTAATTTGGACTACTTATTTGAAATTTGTAATAGTTAGATTGGGCTTTATAATATCCACTAGAAATATTTTGTCATTCTAATTAAAAGCACAAACAAAATGTATGGAGTTAGAAGGAAGGGAAGTAGAAAGAGTGTTTAAGAAGTAGAATTGTACTTTCAAGTTTTAAAATCAGTATCATTTAATGTCCACAATAATGTGGTGTAATATTTGTATGTCTCTATTAATGCAGATCCAATGATGTCTGTTTTCAAATTTATATATAAATTAAAAATACAAAATATGTAATATATAAAAATAACAAAAATATATAAATAGTATAAAAATATATTATACGTAATATATAAAATGTATAATATGTACAGGCATATACACACATACATTTATGTAAATATACATACATACACACATATATATGTGTGTGCATATATACATATTACATGTAGCTATACACGTATTTGAAAAATATAATTATAGCTACTTATTTCTAAACAAATTCATTTAAAATAAAAACAATATAGCTGAATCTAACATACACATTAGATAATTTTTATAATATACATATAATTAAAAATTCAACAGAAATAGGGTATGAAATAAAAAATAAAACTGTTTCTCCATATATTCCTCACCAGTAGACATCTGTCAATAGTTTCCCATGTAGACTTTTATACATTAAAACAATTTAAAATCCCCCATGTGTATGCAGGCATATGACATTAAAACATACAAATAGAGCATACTACACCTACTATTGTGAGTCTTTTTGTTTGTTTCCTTTGATAATACATTTAAACATATTTTCATTCCATTTCAACAAGATCTACCTAATTTTTTGTCAGGGCTGTGAAGTATTCCATGGTATAGATATGATATAACTTATTTAATTATAATTAAATAATGGATATTTAGTTTTTTTCTAGTTTATATTTTGCTATTGCAAGTAACACTGCAACGAATAACTGTGGTGTGTATGTGTGGGTGTGTATGTGTATTCCTAGTGGTGTAATTTCAGGGTTAGAGTATGCATATAGAATTTTTTAAAAAATAGATTTACCAAAGCGTGCTTACCCAAAATCTACTGATTTAACCTTCCTACAGTATAGGAGAATGCTTGTTTTCCCCATCCATCGTAAAAAAAAAAAAAAAAAAAAAAAAAAAAAAAAAGTGTGCATGTTCTGTAAAAAAACTTTTGCTATTTTGGCAAAAATTCAAAGGCAGGTATTTTAGTATTGACTCTCAATTTTGAAAACTCTTCATTAATCACTTGCAGCTCCCAGCAAGATCCCTTCCTCCTTTGGGAATGACTGGAGACCTCTGAACTGAGAACTGGTCTTCTTGCCCAACCTTCCCCCACAAATAAGCCACTTGAATGAATGGTGGTGATTGGTGGAGTTGTGGGGGTTGGGTCCTGGGAGGATGAGTAAGTGGATTTTGGTCAGTTAAGGAAGGCTTGTGATCTTTGGTCACTCCATAGGAAGTAAAGACAGATCATATTATTGGGTTCAGATTGCCAAACTCTGGGCCTGTAAAAAGCAATGAGACCCCAGTATGAAGAGTGGCACACAGAGACTTATTTCTACTTGGCTATTGACAGAAAATGGGTCTCTACTCCTATTCCCTACAAGTTTGTGTGCAGGGGGTGGCAGTCTAACACTGATAATTAGCCCGGATTCTGGAGCCTGGTGGCTTAGGTCTGACTCCTGGTTCCACTACCTGGCAGCTATGTGATCCTGTGCCTTGGTTTCCTCATCCATAACATGGGATATTAATCAAGCCCACCTCGCAGGATTGTTAGGAGGACTAAACATATTAATATCTGTAAAGTGCTAAGAACTGTACCTAACACACGGTAAGCACCACATAAATGTTTGTTCATTTACTGAGGTAAATGAGCTGGTTGAGGTTTTTTCCTTTAAGAAGTTGCGAAGTATATACTTTTAATTTTTTCCTTCTGTTCTTCCAAGGCTCTTAGGCTATGTTTAGAGCCCTCTCTTTGTAAGCTCGTAAGTGGCAAGAAACAGTTGACTAGGATTCATGAAGTCTAAGTATGGCAATGGAGATGAACAGCTGGTGCCGAGTAGAGTGATACGAGGTGGGGCCTTTTGTGCATCTTTACATGCACTACAGCACTAGGTAGAGTCAAGTTCATCTTGATTCACTAGATTCTGTCTCAGGATGGGGCCAGCCTGATTAGTTTTGGAAGGCACCTGGGGAATACTGGGAAGAACTGGGCCTTTAGTCCCAGGGAAGAAAGCAGACCAGGCTTCTGTCCTGTGCCAGGGACACTGTAGGCCTATCTATGTTTAAACAACTGAATGGAGCGCACAGGAGCTGCAGTAAATGGCTGTGTTGTTCTAGGCCCAGTCGGTTTGCGCTGACTGAGCACAGGGATTGTTCAGAGGAAAGGGACTCAACAGCTGAGATCCAGAAGAGACGCCTTTTCCTTGTCACTTGGGTCACACTCCCTTATACATATGCCCATTGTCTCTAACATTCCTGGCTCTGACTGGTGTCTCCTTATTTGTACCTTATTTATACCAGGTTATACTTACTTAGCAAACAGTAGAAAGTGAAGAGAAGAAGAATCTTATCTCTATTCCATCATAGAGAGGTAGCCATTGTATTTTTTTTGGATGGAGTTAATTCCCTTCTCTTCTGTGTCATGTATTTATTTATCATGTATTTAAAAATTGTTATGAAATAGTTAAGATATACCAAAAGGTATAAGAAATAATCCAGCTGTCATCCAGGTACTCAGCACCCTGCTTAAGAAATAAAACATTCATTTGTACTATTGAAGCTCCCTTTGTGCCCTTTTCCTGTCATGTCTCATTCCCTGTCCCTAAGAGGTAACCATTATACCGCATCTCTTTATAGCCTTATATTTATATGCATCTATCATTAAGTTGATGTTGCTTTACATGTTTTTAAGATTTATATAATTATTTTTATGCAATTTGTAATCGTTGCTTAATATTAAGTTTGTGAGAGTTTCCTAAGTCAGTTTGGATAAGAATCATTAGTTCGATCTATTAAATTCTTACCATCCATCACGTGTCAAGGATTACCTATATGACATGAAAGATAAATTGATTTATCAAATTTATTCATAAATTTGCTCTAGTTTCTCCATTTTCATTGGTATATAGTATTTCTTTGTATGACTTGACTATTGCTTATTCATACGTTCTCTTATGAATAGAAATTAATCATTAATAAGTTGTTTTTGTAGTTCACTTTGCCAAACAGTAAACTTTTCTGTGGTTGTTTATGTACATATAGAAAAATTTTATTGGATATACACCCAAGAAATTCTTCAATTTTATTAGATATTGGCAACTTATGGTACGGTTTTCCATTTTTCATAGCCTCACTAACACACGGTATTGTCAGGCTTTAAATTGTGCTGATCTGATGGTGTGAAGTGGTATCTCATTGTAATTTTATTTGCATTTACCCTAGTGAAAGTAAGCCCCTGATTTTTATGCATAGATTTTTTTATATTAAGATTATCCTATATGCACACATTTTTGTGTATTTTTCCACTTAGAATTAAATGTAAGTATTCCCCCTTGCTACATGCTCTTCGTAAATAAATTTTAATGGCCATATAATGTTCCAAAATGGGAGTGGATAAAACATTCTGCTATTATTAGATATTCAGGTTGCATCCATATTTTCAGTGTTATAGATGCGGCTCTGAATGAGTTTGACTAGAAAGCCTTTTATGTACTTTGGACGGTTTCCTTGGGTTAGCTTTCCAGAGGTGAATTATTGCGCCAAATGATATGCATGATTCTAGAGCTCTTGCTATGTACCTTGCCAAATTGCTCTTCAAAAGGTTTGTACCAATATTCTTGCCAACCAGCAGTGTACAATTTGAACCTGGAATTTGAAGGGCATTGCTGATGCCTTTTCCTGATTCTGGGGAGAGTGGTTCCAAACACTTTCTATAAGCAATTCAGTCTGTCTTGGACCACATGACACAGAGAAGAGATGAGCACTAGCAAGAAGGATCAGAGGCTTAAATATTACAAGGTTTCTTGTCCAAAGGAGAGGACTGCTCCTCTTGCTTCTCCAGGGAGGACTGTCTGTAGGAAGGGGCAGGTGACTCGCCACTAACCTTGTACAACTAGCTGCTCAGAGGCTCCCATCTTCTCCGCGGTGACTTTCTTCTGCTATGGCCCATCTCTGACTTCTTTTCTGTCTCCTTTCTTTTTAATTTTCAAGTAAAGGATGGTATCTGAAGATCAAAACATATAGGAGTCAGAAATCACTTTTCAAAATCGAGGCATTTTTTTCTTAGAAATAAGATAGTATATTATCTATCATACTGTATATAATACTCAATCAGATTCAACAAATATTAGGCATCTGCTATATCCCAGGCTAATCCCTGGGGATATAATGGTGAACAAAATATATTATGATAGTTTATTGTTGTTAGCACAAATACTATGGTAGTATATTTAGTACATAAGCTATAATAACCACACTGGTTGTAGAGAGTATTGACAGTCATTCTATTATTGGCAATTATAGTTAAGATTACTATAGTGACTAGCGGTGCCTGAGTATTTGTTGCGATGAAAAAGTGTTTTTCCGGGCACCGCTGGAAATGAAATGTTATTCTATAGGCAGATATTTTTTTCCTGAAGTTTCTAGATCTTTCATAGATGAGCAGGTGTGCCAGATTGGTTGCTTATTAAAACTGGCACGGTGCCCTGCAGGGCTAATGTGTTAATAATAAGTAGTGCTTCTCTCGGGCACTGGCCCTGCCCTTATTAGCATCCCCTAGGATCTGCCGCTGCCGCGTGGGTCTCCATTCTGCCCCCAGCGTTCCATTGAGTGCCTCTGGGAGTGGGGTTTCAGTGCTGCTCATACATCATAGGTGACTCTTTAAAAAGGAATCTTAGAGATGGCAGGATAATTTAACAGCCCCATGTAACATTTGTAGCTCCAGAGGCTAAGCTAATGATGAAAGCAATGAAACCCTGGGGTCCAGAGTGGGGTCTCCTTACCAGAGAGGGTGAAGGAGGCATCTGGCAGTCCATGCATGCTGTGGAAGGGGTTCTTTCAATTGTTTGATCTTTGAATGTTCATGTATTTGCTAATAGGTCATGAGGAAGGGAAGGATATAGAAGTAGCTAACGAGGGCACCATGGTATTTTGAGCTGGTATGACAGAGTGAGTGCTTCCACTGTCTGGAGGAATCTTGAAGAGGGGTGACCTTCTCCACAGATCTGTGCAAACCTGGCTACACAGCCCAGTCTGGGAACCTGTTAACTACAAATACCAGGCTCCAGTTCTTCATGGAGAGGGCTTTCTCAAGCTGTATCATGCCTTGAACTCTAAGGGCAATTTTTATTCTTTCTATGCCCACATTTGCAGCTACAATTTACAAATATAATTTATGCAATTATAAGCTTTAATGACATATTTATTGCAATGTTTCAGCTTTTGCTATTTGGAAACACCTTCCAGTAATACTGGGGAAAAAAAAAAGACTACTGAAAGCTCACACTGTTAGTGAACTGATTTTCTAAGCTGATAGAATTTAAACACGCTTGGATAAAATTTCTCAATATAAAAATTGTATCTGATATATTAATTTTATAAGCATATTAATTATTATTACTATTATTAAAACTAATGAATTCCACTTGGTATTGGATCGCCATATAATGAGAGAAATAAAATTCTCCCTCTGAATGCGGAGTTCATTGGGAATGGGTAATTTGACTACTCCAGCCAGTTCTATTATTAATTTCAGGGTTGTTCAGTTTAGCTTCAATTAAAATCAAACATTTATTTTATTACTTTCAACTTAATTGAATTATCTTTGAAGAGGTAATGTGTGTAATATATGTACAAGGTAATATATGCAATGGTAATAAAATTCAAACAGTACAAAATGGCACACAGAGAAAGTAAGGCTCTGTCCCACCACTGACCCTGTGTATCTGTGCCCTCCTTAATGGCAACCACTGTTATCAGAGGTTTTGTGTGTGTGTATCCTTTGAGAGATATAGCAGAGATCAATCTATTTTTACCTCTCTATGTTTCTATCCATATCTAATTTTATTTTATATAAATGGCACCATGGTTTAAACACTTTTCTGTCTTTGCTTTTTACTTACTGCTATGTCTTGTCCATAGTTTCATATCTCTTTTGAATGGCGGCTTAGCATTTCACGGTAACACCAAAACGTAGGAGAATCTACCAGGTGCTGGGTGTTGCCTCGGAAGCAAAGGTGAATATGACAGGCCTCTGTGTCCTAGGGCTCATGTTCTAGTGGAGGAGAAGGTGTGTACTTGGGTGATTATAAAAAAAATATAGGGGGTGGCTGGTTAGCTCAGTTGGTTAGAGCATGGTGCTGACAACACCAAGCTTACTGGTTCGATCCCTGCATGGGCCACTGTGAGCTGTGCCCTCCTTAAAAAAAAAAAAAAAAAGAAAAAGAAAAACTCAGAAGAAAAGCAAAAAAAGAAATATATATAGGCTGTAGGTGTGCTGTAAGAGAGATGTAAGCAGAGTTCAAAGAATGAACATAAAAGGAATAAATTAATTCTGTTTGGAAGACATGGGAAGTTTTCCTAGAAGTGGAAGATTTGAATAGGTATTGAATAATTGGTAGATCTCTAACAGGTGCCGACGTGGGCTAAGGACATCCAGGCAGGGAGGAGTAGAAAAGGCCTGGTAATTGTGGGATACGGTTGGGATATCAATTTGGTCGTGGTAGTGGGGTGTGGGTGAAAAGATGTGAGTGGGGATAAAGCTGGAGAGATGATTTGATGCTTTGAATGTCAGAGTGAAGAGCAAGCTCTGTGTGTGTGTGTGTGTGTGTGTGTGTTCACACACTCATGCATGCATGATGGGCCAGAGAAGTGGGTGGAGATGAAGGAAGAAGGCTTTTGTATAGGCCAGATGTAGGGGGGCTTGAATTTGAGCAAGTGTTGTAGGAGGAGAAAGACAGAGATGAGTTCCTGAGACATCACGGGGCTAATTTTTCTTTCTTTTCTTTTCCCTTGTTTTTGCTGTTTCTGGAATCTTATTTTAATAAGAAGCTATAGAGAAATTATTATCTATTAGAGATAGAAATAAGAAGTTTCCTAAGTCAGTTTGGATAAGAATCTTTAGTTCGATCTATTAAATTCTTACCATCCATCACGTGTCAAGCATTAGCTATATGACATGAAAGATAAATTGATTTATCAAATTTATTCATAATCCAGCAGTATGAGAACATGAGGCAAGGGTGTGCCTGTGCACACAGTATGAAGTTCCCTGAGACATTCACGGTTCTCTTGAAGAGAGTAGGGGGAGATGTTTATCTGAAGGCCCATCTTACACTCCCACATGTCTGGCGAGAGGGAGTTGCTGCCACTCAGCCAAGTAAGGAGTTATATGAGCTCCACAGTGTGCATAACCCAATTCTCTTAAGGGTCTCCAATATTTTGGAAGCATAGTGAAAAAAAATTATTCCTGGCATCATGGGGCCATTGATGAATGAAGGATATCTACGGGAGGACAAGTATCTTTACACACGATCCCTTTCCAAATCCTCTAGAAGCATAGCTAAGAACTTCTTATCAACTGTACTCCATGGTCATTGGATCTACCAATTTGGAATTGTCCCCATGGCTCTGTGATTGGATTTGGCATCTGTGCCTCATCTCCCTGAATCCTCCCAGCTCTGTCTTAGACTGCTGGAACATTTTGCTTCCACAGCTGTTGGGAGCGACCCGGTGATGTAGCCAGAGGCAGCCGCTCAGCATCATGTTCAGTTCTCAGGTGGTTGTTTCAACCTTCAGTCATTGAGGGCAAAATACTGGAACTCATCTCTTAGCTCCCTGGTGGCTGAGGGGGGAAAAGTCACGTCAGATATTGTCTGATCTATTCCTTCAGCCAAATGGAACAGATTTAACCTGAGAAATGGGTGATGAATATATGATGTGACTTGAGTTAGGTGATTCATTAGTAGAAGTACAACACAGCGCTGGTGTCTGGTTGCATTGGATTCAGATGACAAGCCTAGGTATCGTCATCTTTCTTCTTGTGATGATAAGACAAGAACATGCCACTGTGGCTATACTTTTGCAGTTTGAAGTGCGACCGCAAAAGTAGCATGGATTTCTTTTTCCTTCTTTACAGTTTTGTGGACAGAAGATTCATTCTTACTGTAGAATATAATTTTTTAATTTCCTTATTAAGTTGAGAATTTTCACCGTTTCACTTAAAGGAAGCACTTTATGGCTTTTCTTTGGTGTATTTGAACTGCCAGCATCACTACTCTGGCACTTTGGGGCCACTGTGAGGTAAAATAAGGGTCACTGGAACACAGGATGTACCAGGACAGTACATCTGATAACTCAGATGGCCACTAAGTGACTAACAGGCAGGGAACATACCCAGCACGGAGATGCTAGAGCTACTTTTTCTTATGAATAAAGGTTGGCAGCTTTGTAACATCATCAGCCATTCTAAATCTATTTCCGATGAACTTGGAGTTTTGAATTCCTAAAGAGGACAATCTGACCAACAACCCATTTAGGATAATGTACCTTAATAGAAAAGTCAAACACACTTATTTTAGCAGAGACATGCAACACCATTAATTTGCAGAAGAAAAAGAACTTGCCATGCCGCTATCACAGACATGGCTGATTGGAAAAGTCACTGAATAACTGTGTATGTGGAATTGTGACTTGAAACAGGGAACACACTTTTGTGTTCAACTGTGCCACTGTTTGTAAAGGTGACTTTTGTACAAGCAAAAGTGCTAGAAAACCTCTGAAAGGCAAAAAATGAAGGAAAAGAAAATGCTCCAGATAACCTTGAGAGCAAAGTATAAATGACACTTTGCAAGCCAACTTCATTAGCCTGTCTCCAGCTTGAGTGCCGTAGTGACAAATGGACAATAGTTATTTTTCTTCGTCATTTGGGATCTCTCACAATTCCACATGGTTCTCTATTAGAAAATGGGGATGCTGGACAATAAACACAGGAACTTGTCAAATTCAAATAGAGTCAGTTCTTAAAACAGCATACTTAAAAAATTATAGCTTCCTTTTAGCCCACAATAGCTTTTTCTTTTTCTTAAAAAAAAGCAAACCAGACCTCTCCTTGCCCTCCAGGGACAAATACATGTAGCACAGTAAGTGAAATTAATATCCTTTTCTATGTGCCCCTAATAAATACTTTCTTGCCCTGAGCAAGTGGCTATTCACAAGGCCTGTCAAATATTTCAAATTGCTGCCAGGAGAAATGCTCAGGTGAGTGATCCACTGCCTTTGTTTAGCACAAGCCACTTTAAAAGTTCAAAGTGGGTGGGAAGTCACATCGAAGATTCCATGAGTCATTCTCAGGGCTGGGGATTAGCGATCCTGCAACATGGGAGTCATGACTACGTTGAGTGAGGACAAGTGGCTGGAACTCGGCAACCTTCATGTTCCTTGAGATCAGGGTGGCTAGGAGTGGTGATGGGATGGCACTGGAGTGTACAGCTATTGGCTGGATGGGTCATTATTGTCCAGCCTCCAAAACAATGCAGGATGTCCCTCTGCAGCTTCCTTTATCCCTGACCTTCCCCAGAACACTCCCGGAGCCAGATATGTCTAATTGTTAGAAGGCTTCTGATATTTGGAGTTGATTTCTGCTGCTTTCTGGCCCCTTTGTCCTAGCACTACCTGGAGAGCAGAACGTTAGGATGCTTAAGAATCACCTGGGAGTGCTTTTTCCTTTTCTCTTCTCTTAAATATTTTTATTATGGAAATTTTTAAACACAATACAACACTAGAGAAAATTATATTAAAAAACTATGTCATTGTTACCTACTTTCAACAGTTACCAATATTTTGAAAACATTATTTCATCTATCTCGCCTGTGTTAATGGAGTAATTTAAAGCAAATCTCAGTCATGATATATTTTCATCTGCATATACTTCAATACGCATCTATGCCAAATGACATTCTTTTATGCATTCACAATGCCATAATCACACATAACAAAATTAACAATAATTCTTTAATATTAGCTCATACCCAATCCATATTCATATTGTCCTGATTGTCTCCAAAATGTCTTTTAAAGGTGGTTTCTACACATTATACATTGCATTGGACTCTATTATTTAAGTGTCTTTTAATCTGTGACAGTCCCCCATCCATCCAAAAAATACCATTATTTGTTGAAGAACCAAATCATTCATCCTATGGAATGTGCCACATTTTGAATTTGGCTGATTGTATTTTTATATTGAGTATTAATTAATTTGCCACATTTCCCATTAACAGATAGCCACTTAGATCTCAGACTTGTTTAAATTTAGTTCCATTTTGGGGACATGAATACATGACAGAAAGTGCTGTGTGCTTCCTACTGTGTCAAAGCAGGAGGAGTCCCACTTTCAGTGGTGCTGAGATTGATTCATGGGTTTAGGTGTTATGGTCCCGAGTGCTTATTCATGCATGGATCCAACCCAGACCTCTGAATAGAATCTTTAAGAGAACAGCTCAGGTGATTCTAAGATAGGTGATCCATGGACCACCAGTGTCTGAGAAACACTGTTCTAGGGAGGCATTCTGAGAAGGGATGCCTCGGGAGAAGTTTGGGAAACACTGTGTATGATGGTTAATTTTACTCATATGTGTTACCTTGACTGGGACATAAGGTGCCCAGACATTTGGTCAAACAGTATTTCTGTATATGTCTGTGCTGGTGTTTCTGGGTGAGATTAACATTTGAATTGGTAGACTGAGTACAGCATATTACCTTTTCTAATTTCAAGTGCTATGTGAAAAAGGGTAAACAAGCCACAGCAGTCATAGAGACAAATATTTAAAATACAGAGCAATCCATGTTACTGTAAATTTATATGCAAATTGATTTAGTTGCATAACAATAAGATAAACTGACTTTGACAGAATTAGGATTTATTTCACAATAATAATTGTGAATAATAATTGTGAATAATTTGTGAAAAATTTATTTCACAAAAGAAATAAAATTTAGTGCGGGTTTTGAAGGATGTGTAAGAGTTCACCAACTGTGTAGTGGAGAGAAGAAGTATCTATGTGTGTGATGGAGCCAGCATGTCTGGAGAACAGATGGAAGTCTGGAATGACAGAGAACATCAGATTTGTGAAGGAGTGACTAATGTAGGAAAGACAGCTCAAACTCAGGTTTTAAAGAGTTTTATAAGTTACAATAAGCTGTTTAGAACTTTATTCTGGCCAAAAGCTTCCAAAGACATTGCAAACTTTCTAAACAGGGAATACACATGATGACCTCTGAATTTTATTTAAAGCTCAAAATTATATTATCAAAAGAGATAATAATGATAATAGAAATAACTGCCATTTGCTGTGCATTTACTGTGTAGAGACCCTATGTAAGCCACTTTATATTCATTATTGCATTTGATTCTTACCATGACATCACAGTGGGAGTATTATGGACTGAATCATGTTCCCCCGCCAGATTCATCTGTTGAAGTCCTAACCCCCAGTATTTCAGAATGTAATCATATTTGGAGATAAGGCTTTAAAGAGGTAGTTAAGTTAAAATGAGATTCTTGGGGTGGGCCCTAATTCAATCTGACTCGTGTCCTCATAAGAAAAGGAAATTTAGACACTGAGAGACACTAGGGTTGTTTGAGCACAGAAAAAAGACCATGTGAGTATATAGGGAGAAAGTGGCCCCCTGCAAGCCAAGGAGTGAGGTGTCAGAATCAACCTTGTTGACACCTTGATCTTGGACTTACAGCCTTCAGAACTGTGAGGAAAAAAAACACCATTGTTTATGCCACCCAGTCTGTGGTTTTTGTTCTGGAAGCCCTAGCAAACGAATACAGGAAGGCTATGTTCCCATTTTAGCTGTGGTGATCAAGACAGAGAGCCTTTCCCCCCATCATTGCACAGCAAACCCAGGGCAGAGACGGAATGAGCCCTAAGTCCCTCCACCTCAAGGCCTTCTCAGAGCCCCACACGGCCCCAGAGACTGTGAGGGACAGAAGGCATTAGCCCACTTGGGGTTTTAAAGGTGATATAAAGGAGTGGCAGAAAGATGAGCTGGAGGGACCCAGGCGTAAAGCTCACTGTGTTTCTAGACACCCCTTTTATTCAGAAACATGACGCCTAACTTGTCTCTTTTGCCTGTTTTATATTAGTACAACGCAAAGAATTTCTATAGTTTTTCTTCTATAGATCAATGGTAAGAATCTGGAGGTATATTTAAAAACTCAGGGTATAGTTCATATAGTAAGATAATCAAGGAAGATCTATGAGGTTGCCGTCCTTGCTGTAAATTGTGTACCTTATGTTAAAAATGATTACTGCAATCATGCACATGGCAGATGGGGATGAGTGTCACCCACGTCTGCAGTCCCATCAGACCGTCCAGCTGCAAGGCTGGCTTGGCAGAGAGCACAGTTTTGGTTTTCCAGGACAAAATTTAGTGTTAGAAGAGTGTATGTGCTGCTTAAACCCCTGCAGCTTATAGATAGGAAAAACACTCTAAACACAGTCATTATATTTTTAGAGTGCTGGGTTTGTGCTAATAAATCAGAGAGGAAAGACTGGCAGGATTGGGGACTCGTGCTAAAGACTGTAACATCAAGACTCTGACCTCCCACTTTCATGCTCAGCCCATCCAGATCCTAAAAAGGAGGGCTAGGGGTCTGTATGTAGCAGGCGGGGGTCTAGGATTCAGCATCAGGATACACAGTCACTTAGGAATTCCATGTCTTCTTGTCCCTTTTCATGAAAAGAAGGGAATTTACAAAAGCGTTCTACTAATTCTGTTGGGGGATCATTAGAAACATGACAAAGATTTATGAATGAATATTTCTTTTTAGTTCCTCTTTCTCTGCCTCCTCATCTATTTTCCTCATCCTTTCATTTCATTCCCGTTTATTTTATGAAAATGAATGATAAAGAGATGGGAAAAAAGACTGCAATATTAGTAAAAAAATATGCACGTGTAGTGAGGAGACCTGGGTTTTAGTTCTGAAGTTGCCACTAATTGGCTGTGTGACCTTGAGGAAGTCATTTTACCTCTCTGAGCCTCCATTTGACTCTATAAAACGAAGGGGCTAGACCATACAGTTCTAATATTTGATGATCCCAAATTCTCTTAGCTCCGTGAAATAAGCTTGAAAAGGTTGGAGAATATCAACTAGCACGTGCTGTTGGTGTTGGGGCCAGACCTGAGAGAGTTGGTGATGTGCTCCTTTGTTTTGACTGCCCCCTTTCTCCCACTCTGATTCTTCATTTACTCCATTTTCTCTGGTTCCACTGGTGGTGGTAAGGACCTCACACATGGGTGTCCCAGGGGCCATGCTTCAGGCATTTCCCAGTCCTAACCTTGATAGCAAACCTTGCCAGTACTGGGTGCTATTCCCCCAGAGCACCTTCAGGTGAAAGAAAGAAAATGGATAAATGATTTCATAATTAGGTGTAAACGATTTATTTTCTCTAGGCATCATTTTTCAGAAGCCTATGGCCTCTTCAATCCAATGAGCCCTATGGACCACCCACTATGTGCCAAGCACTCTGACAATAGGGATTTAGATGAATAAGATGTGGTCCCTGCCCTCCGGAGCTCACGCTTTAGGGAGGGACACACCCCACTGTGATGTGAACTGGTCTGTGAGGAGAGGAGGAAAGCCACCGTGTGGAGCTGGGGCTTGCAGGTTGACAGACTGGATTTCAAAAGGCAGCAGTGGGTGGAGGGGAGGGCAGGTCAGTTGCAAGAAAACTGTAATATAAAGGCCAATGACAGGGAGCATTCACAATGTGCTTAGTGAAAGGCAGGTAGTCTGGGGGGTAGGTACTGAGTGGGGTGTGAGCACAGGAGTGGGAGATGAGCTACTGTGCAAGCAGAGTGACTGGAGCTTTGACTACCATGTGGAAGAACCTGGGCTGCGTTGTACAGGTGATTGGGAGCCACTAAAGGTGGACTGGGTCTTGGCGTGAGCTGAAATGGTGTTTTTTCCTGGACTGTGGCATAGTTGGAGGATGAAGGTGGGAAGGCACAGTCTAATTGGATGAGGGATCCAGAGTCCTAGGCTTCAGGAGGCATACAGGTGCTACTTTTGGTGTCGGCTCTGATGGGAGACACCTCCGACATCCTGTAAGTGTAATAGTGATAAGGGCCATTCGTAGCCAAGAAGTTCGGTTTTGGAGCACCTAGGAAATGCCTCTGGGGCTTCTTGAACGATTTGGGAGGTACTAGAGGGTCGGCATGTCCTGCAGAGTGGGTGGGGGTAGAGCCAGAGAAATGCTTTTGTGTGAATGTCACTGTTTCACTGGGAAGCTGTGGTTAAGAAAACAGGGTGGGGGTTCAGAGGGCACTGAACTAGGGAGAAAGGAAGAAGATCCACGACCGAGACTTCAAGGAACGACAGTGAAGGAGACCGCCCACCGCCGAGGCTGGTAAGTACTCGTTTGGTCTCAGCACAAGACTGATGCTATCCAGACTCTCCTTTATGTTTCTGCAAAGGTGGGGGCTGTGGGGGCAAATACAGTGAGCTCTTTGCCACGTTTGACTTGAGCAGCAACACCCTAGGAGGCACCCTAAGTGTAGTAGCTTAAAATTTTTTCCTTATATTTCTTTGAATCTTTTAAAGCCTAGGCATTAGCCAGTGTGTTTCCCATGTCACAGAAAGGACTAAGGAAGATTTGCAGTGAGAAGAGCTGACCTGTCCACTTTCCTGCTGGGTCTGCTAGACAAACAGATCCTGGTAGGTGCGTACCCACCTTGGCCCCTGGAACCTGAAGAGTTAGCAAAGGGTAGTTCAGATAATAACTATAGAGAGATGTAGAGAACAGGTATCAAAAGGCTGAGGGCTCATTTCAGTTGAGGTAGAGTCACCTTTCACATTTCAACGCCACAGATGTTGCATTGCCGCAGCAGCACCCACTCAGATACGCTCAACACATCCATTTAAGTAACTCAATTACTCTCGCAGGCGCTTTTACATAATGCACCTCCCATCAGGTGAGACGCTCAATCATTCAGTGCAGGACCCAGTGTCTCTCCCCTAATATAACTTTACACACAGCTAATGAACACGGGTTCCCAACAAGTGACTGCACCAGTCAATAAAGAACGGTACAATCCTACTTGCTGCCTGCACTGCCACTGCTGTCTCTGGAGCCAATTAGCCTGCTCCTTCCCGGGTGCTGCGGGAACACATTTCCCAAAGTGGTTCTCCAGCCCACCCTGGGGTTATCTTTTTCTCATTCTCCTTCTTCGCAGAGGGCATGCAAAAAGGGGGGCTGTGGCAATTCCATTGACAGGCTAGACAGCTGAGTGCTGGGAGCTGGGGACATGGTATAAATCCACCATCCAACTCCACTGCCTTGTTCCAAGCAAAGGGGTGCAGGGAGATTTGGGGTGGGAGGAGCCCCCACCATTCCTGGATGCTCTGAAAAGCAAGGAAGCTGCTGACAGAATAGGCTGGTATGTATCTCAGCGGCCTCATGCTCCTCATTGTTTGAATGTTACCTGACAGGTACAGATCCGGGAAGAAATGAAAGCACATGTCTGATTTGCACTTGTCCTATGTGCTGCACATCCCTGTGGTGACATCCCAGTGAGCTGTAAAGGAGCCGTCTTGGTGCTGGGCGTCAGGATGCATGAGCAGTCTCTAGTGGGGTGATTTCAGGCAGGAAAACTCACCAAGATCTTAGGTTGCTCTCCGGTGGAATTTCTGCACTGCTTCTCCTCCCAGGCTGTTGAGAGGACCAAATGATAAAATGTCTGGGAAAATACTTTGTAAAAGTAAAGCTCTGCACAGATATACAGTGTTGAGTGGATAATGTGGTGAAGTGGAAACATCAATGGCTAGAAGTCAGCAGATTAGAGCCTTGAATTATTTTCTGCTCGGCTCTGCCATTTACTAGCTCAGGGACCTTGGATACATCACTTCACCTATATAGGACTCAGTTTTCTCATCGATAAATTGAGGAAGATAAAGCCTACTTCATAAAATTGTTTGAAAATTAAAAGAGCTTATGGGTGTGAATATTTAGAAAACTGTGGCGTATTATCCAAACGAAAGGAATTATTTATTATTGCCTATGTTGACTTAATTGTGGCCTTAATCCAACTCTTCTTGGCCCTTGGGTATTTCATCTGCATTTTATTATTTTCCACTAGTTTTTATGCTGCTTTTTCTTTAGTTTGAAAAAAATGCCTCTCTTCTGTTTTAGGTCTTCTCAATGACACAACAAGCTTCTCAAGCAAAGGCTACGTGAGTAGTGGGTTCTTCAGACACAGCTGCAGGATTTGTTTACAGTCAGTGCTTAATGAATGCTGCAGGTCCACTGAAGTCACTCGAGCACTCAGGCCCACCTTCTGAGTGTTACCTCATTTCTAAGAAAGATGCTAGTGGTCCAACTCAAGGAAAGAAAAAAAAAAGTAAGCCCATAGAAATTCTTTGACAATCTCTTCTTTCCTTGAAGTCCTTTTTCTTTGATTTAATGCAATGCATAAGTCTGGTTCCCTGTCAATTGTATAAGCCAGTCACTCATCACAAGTTCTCTCCCAGCGAGGGAGTCAAGTCTTTGCTGATGGAGCCTCGTAACTAGTAATGGAATGAGACTAGAAGAGATATCCAAAGGATCCAAAGGTAGGTCTCTCTCCTTGTGATTAATATGCAAACAAACTGGGTTTCTGTAGTCAATGATTCATGGTGTGTGTGTGTGTGTGTGTGTGTGTGTGTGTGTGTGTGTGTGTGTGTGTGTAGAGGAAGACACAATGCCAAGGGAGGGTGAGAACTGCTGACATGAGTAAACTATTGATGAGCCCTAACATTGTATCTGATTAAACAGGGTATTGAGAATGGGATGAGTGTAAGGGTAAAAAAAAAAAAAAAGTTAACAGAGGATTAGAGTCTGGAAAACACAGCACAGGCCTATTTCATTGGAAAGTTTCCAGTTTGCTATTAAATGACATATGGGCAAATACGGATAAAGCACAGTATGATTTCCTGCCCTGCCCCTCGCATGGCATCTTCAGTGAGAAGACTGGGGGGTGGGTCATGAGTGAAGGAACAAGGAGAGTGGCAGTGGTCCGGGCCCGGGCTACCTGCCCCGCTCCCAAAGCTGCTTGACTAGAAACAAAGGAGAGGTTGTACTTTCAACCTGCTCAGTCTGGATTAGTATTTTTTTCTTTTAAACATTAAAAAAACGGACATTTTCAAGTATAAACAAAGGTAAGAGAGTAGCTTAATAAGCCCCTATGTACCCATTACCCGGCTTCAACAATTACCAACATTTGACAATTTTATTTCACCTATGACTACCTCCCCTCATTTATTTGGAGTATTTTTAAAGGAAATTCAAGGTATGTTTTGTAACGTGTCAATACTTCAATATGCTTTCAAACTGGTAACTTAGAAAAAAGTCACATACACCTGATGCTATTATCACATCTAATAAAATTGCAATAAATAATATTACCTAGTTCATATATGTCATCATTCATATATATATACATATATACATCATTCGCATATGTATATCATTCATATTATCGAATAATACCTAATTCATATTCAGTTTTGCTAATTGTCTTCAAAATGTCTTTTTCCAGTTGTTTTTTCCAGTGAGAATTCAAACAAGTTCAACCAGTGCATTTAGTTGATTCTCTTAAATCTCTTTTAATCTATTCACTTTTCATGTCATTGATTTGTTGGATAAACTGGTATTTGTATCCCCAGTGGATAAAAATGGTCTTTGGTGGAAGAAAGTCCACTGGATAAGGAAGCAGGTGACCCATGCTGAAGGCCCAGCTGTGCTAGTAATTATCAGGATGACCTGGGGATACACTGTGGACCTTGATGGGACACAGTTTCCTTATCTAAAAAATGAAAGAGCTCAACCAAGTTGTGTATGAGATCTCTTTCTAAACAGCAGAGGAAACAGGACTGAAATGACTGCTACACTCTGTATGTGCCAAACCCTCATACTCTCCACCCCTGCTATAAGGTAGGCGTTGTTCCAAATCTGAGAAGAAAAATCAACCAGCCAAATCCAGTCAGATTTGGAAGACGGTGGACCTTCCTCTTTGAAACTAAAGGGAGAAAACCTGGGAGAGAGGAGTTACAAGTGACACACTCTGTTATTTTCCTTATCTCAGACTTTCCTACCTCCTGGACTGTAACAGTTTATTTCTCGCTCGTGGACAGGGCATGTAATGTCTGAAGTCCCTTCATCCTTGTATAATGCATTACGATTTAAATGAGAAGATTCCAGGACCGTGGAACATTAGAGTAGGAAGGGACCTGAGCAATAATTTACTTCAGTTCCTTATGTGACAAACAGATCACCAAAGCACTCAGCCTCCCTGTGGAGGCAACTCAGGGCCTCCTGAGGCAGCCCCTTCCAATTCAGGTGAGTCACTAGAGAGGACTTCCTTCCGGGGGGTTTCCCTTTCTGACACTCCCCGTTTGGGCCATGCTGTTGTTATTATCATCATCATTATCATTATCATTATTATTATTATTATTTAGAAAGGGTTTATTTTCCATCAGTCGCATTTCCATTTTCTGTTTAAGAGTTTGCGGAAGATGGCTGAAGACCACTCAGTGGTTGTTCCTACCCATCTGGTGGCCTGAACAGAGGGAGTCGCGGACCAGTCCTCAGGGGCAGGCCGAGGGCTCCAGGCTTCCGCAGGGAACCGCCGACTAGGCACCGAGGGCACCTGCGCCTCGGGGTGAGGAGCAGCCATGCAGTGTGATCTGTCTCCTTGGTCACAGCCTCAGCAGCGGCCTGACTCTCCTTTCCAGCCTCTTCAGGACCTCTGTAGAAGCAGAGCTCAGGCGGGACCTGCGTGGGTGTTCACGTGGGAACTCCCAGTGGGTGTTCACGCGAGACAGTGCTGCACACGCGCAGAACTTCCTGGGCGGCATCCAGCACCTGAGACCTGCCGAGTGAGCTCAGCGTTGTTGTGGGTGGGGACGGCAACGTCCACACGGTGCAGGGGAGAGTCTGCGACACAACTCCAGCAGGCAGGGGAATGTAAGACGTCGCTGTGAGGGGCTGGTGGCCACAGTAGCCCCTGGAGGTTGCGGCTCCAAGTAGGCTGCCAGGATCTGCTTCGTGAAGCTTCCAGGAGTCCTGTGGCCTGCGATGTAGGAGGGGCTCGGGCTCTAGCGGCAGCAGCAACTGCAGCAAGCTCGCCGGCCAGTATTCCTGGAGGCTATGACCCTGACACATCAGCGGCGTTTTCAACAGTAACACTGGTACGAGCTGCCCACAGGCGTTTCTCCGAGGTTCTCTTCAGATTTATGATGTAGATGCCATCACTTTTTATAGATGAACTGTTCTACTTGGAAGTCAAGGTTGGTGCCACCTAAGTGGGTTCCTGTTCCAAGGAATTTTGAGAACATCCTCCTTCTTCATTTGCAGGACGTCAAAATGTCTGAACATTGGGCAAGTTTCCTTTACGGTTATGATGGGAACCCAGGACAATGCCATTTGGATGCCTCTATGGGGAGCACAGAAAGGCCTTACTCTGTTTTTTGTAAACATCTCTTAGCTTTCACATGACAACTCTCCAGCTGATTGAAGACTGTACTTATTCTTGTCTTCTTTATTCTTGGCCGACGACCTTCAACGACACACAGTGATAGTGTCGACTCCTTACGGCCCCAGATGTACCCCAGTAGTCAGTACGCCTCATGAAATGTGACTCCCACAGTTGGACACGATATTCCAGGTGGGTGACCAGTGTGGAGCGGGGACTCTCACTGATCTTGTTCTGTACGTTATATCCAGGTATGGAGCTCGATATACCTTAGACGGTCTTTCTGAAACTTTTATAAAGATATCTATGGAAGGGCAATGGTTTCATAAAGCAGACATTAGAGATATAGGAATAGCATATTAGTGCTATGATCCTTCAACTGGAGAAATTGTCATAGGAAAATAAAACACCATAAGTGCACTATAATTGTGAATTTGTATTTCCAAAGACTTTTAGGTTGGAATGTCATCCTGAGGATGTTCTTTTAAAATGTTTAGTTATACCAGACATTCCTTGTCTATACAGAATTCCTTGACTTAACTTCTGTATTTTCCTCTTAGAAATTTACCCCCTCTTCCAGCATGGAAAGTCTGGGTTATGCTATTGTGATGGTTTTTGGATCGGTCAGCTTCATGGCACTAGGTGAAATTCTCCTGGAATATGCAGCTTTCTTTTATAAAGGAGAAGCAGGTGGGTGGAAGTTGGAGTATTGAGACAGCTCAGAACTGGAGGGTGGCCTCTGGGAGAGGCTTTCAGGAAACTATGGAATGAATGAGTCTCAGATGAGATAATGAGAGTAAAAGCCACAGACAAGTTGAAATTCCTTGAAAATATAAGGAGCACAGTATTGTGAGCAGGCCCTTGTTCGATGTGGTAAGGCTGAGAAGCATTGCAGTCTGCGCCGGTTCTTATAACATAGAACTCCTGCAGTGTTTCCTCTTTGCCCTTCTCTAATCCTGATTGGACAAGTTAAACAAGTTGCTTAAACTTGAAACCATGTTTTTCTTGTTGCTACAGAGATTATTTTACTAATAATGACTATCATACCCTTTCCATGTTTCTTCCAATACCTTCCCCACTCTCATAGTTCTAGAAGGGTGTATCCTAGGAGCTGGTAATCTTTATCACCTTCCTGTGGCTTCCATGCTGTGAGGACTGGGGCATCCATCTATGGCAGTGCTGTCGTGGGCAGAGTGGGAGGGGCTATTTATTGTTAGCCTTTGACCAAATTTCTTGACTCAATCAATGTCAGACTTCTCTTAGCCACGTTGGAGCTCCCAGGGCCTTCCTGGCCTGCACCCCATGCCTTCTCAAACTGGCAGCAGTGGCTAGGGTAAGGGAGGGACATAGGGTATGGGCACTGTTTCTCTTTTTCTGGAGAAAGGGTAACCAAGGAAGGTTGAAGTTTCCTTGGGTACTCTGCCAAAGCCTGCCTCTCTCACAAGAATGGGGCCAGGAGAAAGGAACTAGACTCCTTGGGTGACACACAGAGGTCAGACCAACCCACCAAGTATCCTAACTAAGTGAATATAATGGTTTCTCTTGGACCAATGTAGGGAGAGTACTTCCGTGATGGCAGTGTACTCAGTAGCTTCTAATTCAGCCAAGCCAAACCTTCAACATAAATCATCCTTTGCCCTAGTCATTTGCTTTTTACCCAAAGTCATCAGATTCTTACCCGAAATTGTGCAGGGAAAGTTTTAGAGGAGCCCTGGGAAACAAATTCCTTTCGTCCTGTTTCCTCCCCCTGCCCCTGTGCAATCCCCATTGTGCAGCATGGGTTTACTGAGCGAACAGGCAACCTCTCTTTCACTCAACAAAGAAATTTAGCAATCTCTGAGGCTGTGTCACCTTGCCAGCAGAAACATTGAATGGCAATAGCACTGAGAGTCAACACTAATAGCCGACACCAAATTAAACTGCCAGACTTGGTGTGATGTAGCTCTGTCACCTCTTGACACTTCTGATGTGAGTACAGGGGCTTCTGCAGGAAATTCATCAGCTGTAGTTCATGACGCATCATCTTTACATATCTGTCTATCTACATTTGTCAGCAACAGGCAAGCCTCAAATGGCTTCAGTGATTGGTATATAGATTGCACTACCTCCAGACATAGTAAACAGGGTTTTAACTCTTGGAGTTCCTTCAGCTCTGCCTTCCTCACTGACAAGGCCTGGCTACTGGTGTTGCCATTCTCCTTGTGTTTCGGGTGGTGATTGACAAAAGCTGATTAAGAAGGTCTCCTTTCTTTTTTCCTACTAACCAGTACCTCAAATGCGACCCTTCTTTCCAAGTTAGCTATTCTGCTGACACACATTCTCTCTGATGTGTATTTCTAGAATGTCATCTGAAAACGTGTATTTGCTCATTCATGGCTTGATTTACCATTGCTCTGATGGGGAAGATTAGAAGTTTACTACAGGCTCATCTTGATAAATAAACTTGTTTGCTTTGCAGTGGAGAATGCCTTTGATTTTTCTGTGCCTTGCAGGCAGGTCATTTTAGTATAGCAACAGCTATTAACGTGCCAAGATCAGAGTCTTGCTGATTTAAAAAATATTTTCAGACCCTTAAAATTTTCATTGGTCATTGCTACCTGAGGTATTTATTTTGCACATTTGTCAACACCCTCAAGCTCATATATACTCTAGAAGTAAGTTAAGTAGCTTTTCAGGGTGTTCAGACATATTTTTTTTCTTGCATCTTTTCCTAATGTAATTTCAGAAAGAATAGTCTCAAATATATAAATAGTTGTTAGGACATGGGGGTCTGCTTTTGGTATCATATTACAAGCTCCATTTTAAGGTTTTTGGAGGGTGTTCATTGCCACGATACCACTCTCCACATGCATTTCTGTGGCATGGAGGCTGTATTTGTTTACAAACCACATGTGTGTGTTTAGTTTTGTTGTTAAGGAAAGTTAGTGTTTCTGTGGTAAGGATGATGTTTTCTTGATTTTAGTTCTTTCCTAATAGAATGCCTGATGTTGTTATGTTAGTGACTTCTCTTATTTCACAAGACCACTGGTTTTGGTGTCAGACTTAAGCTCCACACTGTCTAAGGGAAGCCTGATGTTTGATGTACTTACCTAGAGTGTTGTCTGTCACTGCAAGAAAATAAGGCTTCCTCCTCCCCGCCCTCTCACCCTGGAGTTCTGACAATTGGGGCTGTGGAGAGGGGCTTGCGGAGAAGGGAGGCAGTGCTCACAAGACTGCATCCGCAGGAATCATGTTTTTACACAGATATCCCATTTGATTTTTATTCCTGTTCTTCAGAATGCTCTCTTAATTAGAAATGCAGGAAACCCATTACTTTTAATAAGGCTGGTCTATACATTAAGACAAATAATGTCATGTAAAGGTTTATGGCATAACAGTAAGATTAAATATCTAACACTCCAAATCCCACATGCGTTTCATGAGTTAACAAATATTAAGGAAAACATGCTTAGGATGAATGCACAGAACAGAATCGTCGACTGATGAACATGCAGGACTACGGTCTAATATAGCCAAAAGCAGGAACAAATTCCTGCTTTCTCAGAACACTGGTGGTGAGGTCAAGACCCAGTGTGTTGAGCCAGCATGAGAGAAAACAGTGAGAGAGATGATGGAAGGAAATGCTTCGACTCTCTCTTGGAAACATTGGGAAAGAGTACTTAGAGAGGAGATTTTTGTAAAAGGATAGACATCTCAGCTATGAGACCGCTGTGAGAATCCCTTTAATAGGGGTGGCTCTGCTTGAATATACATTTGAGATGCATATGAAACATAGAGATAGAATAAGTCCGGGGGTAAAAATAAATTGAGACTGGCCACACAAGGCCATGTTTCAAGGCTGTGACTTGAAGTGGCTGAGATAAACACTTAGCTCACTCAACTGGGGATTATAATGGGAGTGCTGACAACCCTCACTAATTAGGGTGCTCTCAGGCAGCTCTGTAATAGCTGCGGGGAGCTGCTGTCAGTAAACAGTGTTATATTCGGGGGGTCATTGCATCGGGCGTCTCTGCACCACAGAGACTTGGCTTGCCTCGCTCCTAGCAGTCATCTTGCTTCCAGCTCTTCCTCTAACACCCCAAGGATCTCAGTGCCCTTCTCTGAGAGACACAAAGGATTCTGAGCTCACCCGCCCGCCGCCTCCTCAGGCAGAGGGTGAAAGATGACACCTGCGAACACACAAACTAATTATAACCCTATTTAGTTCCTGTGGGTGAATCTCTCCATCCATCCCCTTTGCCCTTTCCCACATTTAATTCCTATTTGGTGAGGAGGGAAGGATTATTTCTGGAAACCAGCCTTCGCCCTCCAGCTCTCTCCCAGCCGCCAACCGCCAAACACAGGCCAGTCATCCTGTGGTAATTAACAATCTCATCTTGAGGAGTACATTTGATGGTGCTCTTGGTCAGGTAAATTCTAAATTAGCTCCGTTAAAACGGGTCATAAGACACAGTGCTGCCGTCCCTCTTAGCTCCTGGACCTCTGCCAATGCACCACACTATTTCGGGAGCTGCGCTTCTGGCAAAAGGAATCATTACCCAGAGATTATGTACAACAGTGATGTGGAGAACAGGCAGTAATGGCGGCCTTCCCTCCTCCTGGCTTCACTCTCAAGTTCTGGGCTGATAAATAAAGGGTTAGAACGTATTGATTGTGGGGAGGGCAGAATATCGGATGCCGAGGGAGTGCTCAGGGACCTGTCACTGAGGTCAGTGTCCTTGCTGTCCCCCAGGAATGCTGGGGAAAGACTGATGCCAGGTTCACTCTTGGGATTCCCCATGTCCCTGGAGAGGATAGAAGGGCTTTCCACCCACAGCCAAGAGTGGTTTGAGTGCCCCAGGCCATGTGTGTAGAGTAGAATCGAGTGGACAGAAGCTCCAGGCCCTGCTCAGGCAGAATATCTGGATGACCTTGAGCAAGTCACTTTCTCCTTTCTTGTTGTTTCTTCACCTACTGATTGAAGAGGTTGGGCCCTATGACCCCTGAGGTCCTTCCTACCTCAAACATCTTGTGACTCTGGAATTGTCTACAAAGCAGTGGAGTCATCCGGAATGTTGGCTCCGCTCTCTGTAGACAGTTGTGGGCTCTGCGGGCCCAGGTTGGGTGCCCTCCTTAGGGTGGTGTTTAAGGCATGGTTACCCCTCATACTGAAAATACATCGTTCTGAGATTTTTTACTGGGGACTTTTGATGTTCTGAGCTCAGAGGGAGCAAGGAATTTAGCACAAAATAGCCCACTGTATCCTGAATGCAAGGCAAAGAACACAACTTAAAAAAGATATGCAAATAACCATTTTTCAAAGTGCCCACAATGTGCCAAAGCAATTTGTGTGTGTACTGTGGGGAGGGAGAGGAGATGGGTCGCTGCCATGAACCTCTCTGTTCTCAGGGAGCTTGCAGTCTAAGGGCCACCAATGTGGGCTCCAAGAATTCAAAGGAGTAAGAAGAAATCAAGAGGGAGGGTTGAGTTTGAGCTGAAGTATCCAGTGGAAAAATTTGAAACTGGAATGAGAGTGGAGGAACAACTTTTAAAAGTATAGTGGTGTTAGTTGGGGTCCTCTCTAGATCTGGGATGGGGGCATTTGGTGGCCCTTGACTTTGGGGCACTGGTGTCATTAAGGATTCCACAGCTTTACTTCCTGAGAGTATGATTTATTAAGCAAGGGAGCATGAGAAACATAATTTTAAGCCTCCTCGACTCTGATACACAGCTGGGGAAAGACCATAGGAGGAAGATTGAAATAGTTTCCAGTGATAAAGAGCTTGAACTGGATCCACAGAGCAGTGACAGTCCACTTTGGTACGTTAAAGTGTGGGCTGGTATGCTCCTCACATCACCGGAAAGCAGAACTTTGGCAGCAGTCAGGAGGTGTGCTGGAGGAGATGATCATTAATTCAAGAATTTAATAAAACGATGGCAAACAGCTCAGATTGCAGAAAATGAGATATGAAAAGCTTTTGTGAAGTTTTGAAGCCAAGAGATAAAATAATCTCATCCACAATGAAATATGTGCAATATTTATTTGAAAACAATCATATACAGATGTAAAGATGCACATTTAAATTAAGAAGAAAAATAATAGTATCCGATTTCATTACGGAGACCACCTCAGGGATGATGTAGATGCCAGATCACTGCACTGTACACCTGAAGCTGAACAATAATGAATGTCAACTACAAGTTCATATATATATATATATATATATATATATATATATATATATATATATATATATCTAGCTACAAGAAGTGGAGTACCTCATTAGGAATAGAGACAGTGGAAATGTAATGGCTGTGTGCGATATCAGAGGGGTAGTAAATGGGGGGCAGGGATTTGTCACTGTGTGAGGGATATAAATAATATATGTCTAACTATTACATTGTTTTGTGCACCTGAAACTAATAAAAAAACTGTTAAAAAAAATAATCGCTACCATCTACTGAATTTTTATTATATACCAAGTGTGTTTTACTTACTTTATGTATTACCTCATTTAATCCTCACAACAATCCTATGTGGTAGGAATTGTGACTTCATTTTACAGATGAAGAAACTAAGTCTAAGAGACATTAAATGACTGGCCCAAGGTGCATAGTTAACAACTATGGAAGATCAGGTTATAGCGAGGGGACAGTCCTTCCTTGGAGTCTAAGCTTGTCTGATTCCAGTCTATGCAGTATTCCAGGACCTATGCAGTATAACCTGACTTGTTCATGAAACATCATGCTTGTTATGTTATATTCATAACATTTGCTAGTAATTCGTAAGAAAAATATGAATTTTGAAGTATTTTAAGGTCAATAAGTAAAGCATTTAATAGGTAAGATATTAATGCAATACTGCTGAGACCCAGTGCCCCCCCAAATGATTTCTGAAAACCACTGACAGAAATGTAATTATCATCGTCATCATAGCTCTTGCTATTAAGTGCAAACATCAGAGGACAGATGTCATTCAGGAGCTGGAGGATGATGAATTTATGTCCCTGCAAGGGGACTGTCATTTTCACAAGGGAAGGAAGGAATTCAGGTGGATTTCCTCTTGTTGACTTTTGATATAGAGATGTGTGGAAGTGTTCCTGACTTTCCCTTTGGCTTCAAAAGACCAGGAATGGAGGGGGGACTGGAAGTAAGCTCTTTTTTTGAAAACAAGTGCTTTTCATGCCCACGTGACATGGAACTGTTTTATATTAAATATAATATTGACATTTTTGTCCCGAGTATTTGTCTGATTCACATTGAACTAGAAAAAATGAAGGTGATGATTCCCTAATGTTTAGCAGTTGGCAGCTCCATTTTAATTTAATAAAATTAAAACCATTAAATGTAAATTCAGTGAGAAAATGGGTGATTTAACTACATTTGCTTTTAAATGACCATGAATAGCTCTTGTATCTCCTTGAGTATGAAGGTAGACTTTCTGGCACTGGGTGTTGTAGGTTCCTAGAATGATGTACTTTAGGCTGTGCAGCATTTTCTCTGTGGAGACTTGAAAACTAGTTTCTCATTTGGTTTGTAGGTAACCCTCTTTATGAGGACTAGGGGAGACGAAATGGCCCCTTTGGGTTTCTTTATGCTAATATAAAATTATACACCATGTCATACTGTGTCCTTTACTGTTTATTTTTTTCTACCTGTATCAGTCACGGACTTAGTCATGAAAAACAGAGTCTACTCTGATTAGTTTAAGCAATAAAGAAATTAACATAAAGGATATTAAAGATGGGAGAGAAACACACTTGGGGTCAAGCTTCTAGTAGCATCACTCACCCCAAGCTGCAGAAACGGGCCTGATGGAAAAACCCTGAAGCTGTTGAGCACCAGATGCCAGGAAACCAAAGTTACTACAACTGCTAAAGACACCAGCCCTGCTGCCACATTTGTGCCAGAAATTCTTCCCTGAACTACGGGAAAACACAAGTGTTGCTGTCTCCACCACCAAAACGTCATGCCTTGCCACTCCTCTCTCTAGGAACGAGGGACATCCCTCTCACCCCATCTCCTACATTGCACACTTCCAAAACACAGTGTCACTTTCGTGTGTCTTGTTGGCAAAGCCTAAATCTCATACCTGTGTCCTGGCTGCAAGAGAGGCTGGGTATTTGTGTTCTACTCTGGGGAGCTTGAAGTGACAAGGTGGAGATTTCCCCAGACGGAGGAAGTCAATTCAGAAGATCATGGGCCCTGTATATGTGGCAGATGTCCTGATTCCATCGCCGGCAATTTCTTGTTTCCAAGTATATGGAGGAGTGGCATATGGGCAAAGAAAGACAAAAGGAAACTTTTATTGAGAGGCTCCATAGCAGATATTGTGGGGATACCACCAATATCCATTGGAACTCACCTTATTAAGGTGCTCCATCCATTCCAGCTTCCAGCCTGAGCATGTCTTTGCCCAGGGTGAAGGGCTGGGGGAATTAACACCACTCCAGCAGCCGTCAGTCATTCATTGAGCTCAGCTTCCTTGCCCCTTGGACAGGATAACCCAGAGGCTATTGTTTTTCACCATGTCCCAGAATTCCTCCCTGGGACTAACCCCAGTCGCCCGTGGTGGTAGCTTGCTTGATACCCAGTTCTTTACTTCTTCCTTCCCTTCCGGGTCTCACTTCTTCCCTTGCCGACTGGTGTTTCCTGTGCCTCTCAGATACATGACCTGTGCCTGTCTCAAGTCTGCCTCAGGGGGTCCCACATTAAGATGATCTATTTGCCATAGTTGCTTTCATGTTAATTATGAGTTAATTCTTTCAGTACCATCATGTGATGGTATTTAATAAGAAAAGCAGGGCTCAGTTACCAGCATGGCTTCAATAGAAGGCTTCTTGCTCACTCATTGAAGTCTGTTATGGGCTGGGCTGCTCCCAGGCAGGGTGGTGCCTCCAGGTCTTCAGGCCACAAAAGCCCTCACAGCTTCTCTTTGCTGCCCCAAAGGATATCTCAGGTTATAGAAAAATCGCTTGTAGGAATGTCCTATTGCCCACATTGCTGCTAAAATACTTTTAAAGTGTTCAACTCACTCCTTTCAGAGCTCCTCTTGGCTCCTTCTGAGAAAAAAGAGGGAGGATGAAACAACATTTTTGGGCCCTTCCAATGCTAAAAAATGTAGGCTCTCTGCCTTCTAAGGCTAGATTCTTGCTCAGCAGAAGGAGGTAATTTTTACTTTGCATTATAAGAAAAAATAAAGCAATCACCCCTCTGTTAGTTTTCCAGCTTGGAGTTCTTTCAGGGGATTATTTATCCAGCAGCGCTGCTGTTGACAGAGCCTTAGCTGGACTGAGCTACTTGCAAACCTTTCCAAAGTTCTTCCATCGGAGCCATGGTGGGAACGCTTTCCCGAGAGAGCCTGCATACTCTATAAAGACGAGAAAATTCTGTCCATAGTCGTTAAACATGGGATGGAAAAGTTTCAGGACCCTTCAATGCATGCTCTTCTAAGAGTGGCTTGAACACAAGGAGAGAGAAATCCTGTTTTAAAAGGTGCTCTCTTCCCGCAAGCCTCTCTTTCTACTGGCTCCTACTGCTGACCAGCCTTTCCACCCCTCTGTGTTTATAAGGGCTTCCCACACTTCTGCCCCCTTGCTTTTTCCAGATATAAAAGTCAAACACTCCTATTGCAGTGCCTTTCTCTGAAAACACTTGACCCACGAGTTCCACAAACACTCTGTTTTCAAGTTGTGGAAAATGGAGGCACAGAAGGCAGAAGTGATGTCTTTAGAGTTACTCATGGCATGGAGGGAAGGAGAGAGCTGCCTCAGAAAATGCTCCTGTAAGAATTAGACAGCCAGGCCTTTTTTTTTTTTTTTTTTTTTTTTTTATAGCACTTAGTGCTTGAAAGGAACCACTAGAAGGGGCCAGAGTGGAGGACGCTTGAGGACGAATTCAACAAATACTGTAGAATAGAAGGTTTTGTTTTTTTCCTTTCTCTAAATTATCCTTTGGAAAATTAGTTGCCTTATGGCCAGCTAGTTAATAACAAATTTTTGTTGAGTGCCTACTATGTGCTAGGCAATGCCCTAGACCAGAGATCAGCAACCTTTTTCTGTAAAGGGACAAACAGTAAGTATTTTTAGGCTTTCCAAGCAATACAGTCTCTGTAAGACCAGTTCAACGCTGCCATTGCAGAGCAGAAGCCATAGGCCATATGCAAATGAATAGGTGCTGGTGTTCCAATAAAACTTTGTTTATGAAAACTGTATTCACGAATCTGCCACCCTACCCCCCCCAACCCAGCTGTATTTGCTGGTCCCTGCTCTAGGCCCTGGGGATACAAAAGTTAACAAAACAACATCTTACAATCTGAATCCTTACCAGTGGGTACTTGTGGCTTGGGATAACTAACGTTATACATGGATTTAAAACAGGTCTAGATGGAGGTGAAGATATGCGCTGGAAATTTGTGCGAAGTGACCACAAAAGTGGCTCTAAAAAGACACCAATATCAAACATGCTTGTGATGAGTTTGAGTAAAGTTACTCCATGTAATGTGAGATTGACAAGGAAGAAATATTTATGAATTGATATTTCTAGATCGATTTTGTAGATGTAATTTGAATATGTATGTAAATAAAATTAAAATACTAATGCTCTAAGTAGAAATTTGACTATTTAATTCACATTCTGGAAATCATATATTCAAGTTGGCCAAAACACTTTTGGGGAAACTTCTCTTTGGGGAAATGGGAGAGCACCTTCTATTTCATCCCCTAAGCTATCATCATTTTCTAACTGCTTGATCTAGCTTTCTCCCTGCTTCTACTCTTGCTCTCCAAACCCCATGCACCGCTCTCTACAAACCTGTCAGAGCAATTATTTTAAAATGGAAATCAGATCATGTGGGTCTCATGCTTAGGACTCTGCAATGGTTTCCCCCATGTTTGGAATACTAGCCAAAGTCCTTTCCATGGCCCACAAAAGCCACCAGAACCGGGCCGTGACCTCCCTCTCCAGCCCCATTGTCAACCTCTTTTCTCTTCTCTCACTCTTATTTAGCCTTGTTTACCTCCTTGCTGGTCCTTGACTTAGGGCCTTGCATTTGTCCTTCTTTTTACATGGCACTCTCTTAGATATCCACATGTCTGGCTCCCTCACTTCATTCCTGTGTCTACCTGAATGCCACTTCCTCAGAGAGAACACCCCAACTGTCCTGTCCAAAGAAACCCTTAGTCACTCTCCATCCTTTTAATCTGCTTCTTTTCCTTCATAGCACTTATTACTATCTGCCTTTGTTATGTGCATATTTGCATCTTTGCCAGCCTCCCTCACTGGAAAGTAAGCTCCACAAGGGCTTTGTCTTTTTTTTTTAAATTTATTTTTATTTTTATTTTAATTTATTGGGGTGACAATTGTTAGTAAAATTACATAGATTTCAGGTGTACAATTCTGTATTACATCATCTGTAAATCCCATTGTGTGTTCGCCACCCGGAGTCAGTTCTCCTTCCATCACCATATATTTGAGGGCTTTGTCTTTTTAATGATAAATTTTCAGTGTCTAGAACAGTGCCTTGCACATAGTAGACAGTTCATAAATATTGAATAAGTGAATAAATAAGTGAATGCCTGTGTGCTATGTATTGAGTACCAATTATGGGCCAGACATTTCTACTTCTTCAATGTATATTATATATGTAACTTCTTTATTATATGTTAGCCCACGTGTGGTACAAAATGAGCAGATCACATTTTCGTGTATAGATGACAAATATTATTTGAGAATATAAAATCAACTAAAAGAAAAAGGAACTTTTATTTGCCTTATGAGTCTCTTTGTAGCTGTGGTACGGACTTTATCTTCGTTTAAGTTCAGTCTTTCTCAGTATCCCAGGGCGGATCCTCCTCCCTCTCTTTTCCCTGAGGATAATAAGAAAATGTATGAGTTCTCCCTTTGCTTCCTGTCTTCCATTTGCAGAACTTGTTTTCAGCGCTCTCTGAAGAATTGGAATTCCCTTAATATGCTTTTCAAGGATTTCCATTGGTTTGGGTGTCCAGGGTACGGCAATTCCGTACTGATCAAGCCCAAACCCTAGTATGACCCCTCTACTGACCTAGAAAACCCTTTGGATTGCTAACCTGTGTTTCCTAAGCTAATGTTTTCCTGAATGTTTGCTACTCCTTTTTGGTTTAAGATTCAGGCATATGGCCTGAATCCGCTGATTTATTTTATTTCAAAATTTATTTTGGTATCTATATTGAAGTGTGTTAATCTAGAGCACCCGATGAAAAGCTAGGACCATAGCTAAGCATTATCACAGCTACAGAGCTCAAAATTGGCAGATAACTTCTCTGTCCTGAAGCATTGGTAGCCAGGTGGCTGAGACCCTTCATAAAGAAGGTAGCACATGGTATGGTGACCTCTTCATTTAATATTCTCTTTCATCTGCCCCTGTGCTGACTTCATCCTTCATCCAGCTTGTCCCACTGGCAGCTCTTCCCATCTCACCATTGACCTTTGCCTTCTCCATGTGTTCATTTTGAATGATCACATGGCCCCTACATGGTCTTCTCGTTTCCAGGCATTGTTTTGTCACCTTTTAGGCTCATTCAGGTATTTCATGTTGAAGTTTCCATCTTCCAAATGATGTCTCATGCTCTCCATGTGAGTTGGCATTAATCTTGATGATGATTTCCAAGTCGATGAAGGATTTCTTTCACCCCATGGCCAGGCCACATTCTAACTCTACGGCTTCCTTTTTCATATTTCTTTGAAAGCTTTCATTTTGAACTCTTGCATTCCTCCTCTAGCGTGAGTGTCAGTTGTTTGGAATCTCCATTCTAATTTATTTTTTAGGCTAGCCTGCAGATGAGATTACTTGCTCTTTGCACACGGTTATCACTTCTTTCTTGATTTAGCTCCTAGAAGATGTGTTTCTGGGATGAAGCAAAACCCTCCATGCCATCCTGCTTGTCTCTGGCTCCTATTAAGATTTTCCAAAGGAATATTACGCTTCTATACCCTCATCAAGATAAGGTTTCCTGAGCATAGACCAAAGAGTTACAGTTCTTTGGATTTTAATGCTGACCTGGTCATTTCTATTCTCTGCAATTTTTGATAGGTAATGCTTTTGGGGATGAAATAGTTTCTTAGTAAATGTGCCATTAGAGAGGGCTAAGTTTGTTAAATGAAGATTCTTTCCTTTTAATTTAACTGCTACCTAGTTTGTTTTAAGCATTATGAATATTGTAGCAATGCTTTTCTTTAGATTTATCATAAGATGGTAAATGCTCCCTTTTTTATTGCTGCTTCTTTATACATTTTATAGCTGCTGCTTCTATTTTTTTAAAAAAGATTTTATTGGGGAAGGGCAACAGGACTTTGTTGGGGAACAGTGTGTACTTCCAGGCCTTTTTTCTAAGTCCAGTTGTTGTCCTTTCAGTCTTAGTTGTGGAGGGCACAGCTCAGCTCCAGGTCCAGTTGCCGTTAGTTGCAGGGGGCCCAGCCCAACATCACTTGCGGGAGTCGAACCGGCAACCTTGTGTTTGAGAGGATGCGCTCCAACCAAATGAGCCACCCGGGAGCTCAGTGGTAGCACAGCTCAAGGTGCCATGTTCAATCTTAGTTGCAGGGGGCGGAGCCCACCATCCCTTGCGGGAGTCAAGGAATTGAACTGGCAACCTTGTGGTTGAGAGCCCATTGGCCCATGTGGGAATCGAACCGGCCGCCTTCAGAGTTAGGAGCACGGAGCTCCAACTGCCTGAGCCACTGGGCCGGCCCTATTGCTGCTTCTTTATACATTTCTGCAATCCAAAGAAATTTGGGACATGCAGAAATGTATAAAGAAGCAGCGATAAAAACAATAATAACAACAAGAACAATTTATCTATAATTTCACCATCAAGAGGCAGGTGCTTTTAATATTTTGGCACTTTTTTCTTTCATCTTTTTTCTGATCCAATGATATGGTTCAGTACAACCATTTCTACCAAAAATTAGCAATCCACAAAGTGATATAAGACTACAGCAAAAACCTTGAAAGATTTGCTATCACTTACCATTTTAAATACACTTTGTAATTCAAATCACTGCCCTTACAGAAGTAGCTATCAGCACTGGCAGGTGTCTGACTCACCTTTCAGCTTGACTGCTTCTAATTGATGCATGAATCTCCCACGATTTTCCTAGAAAGTGCCGTACAATTTCCGTTTGCTGGGCTCTGATCTTTGCTCTGTGGTCCTTTCCCTGGAATGAATTCCCTCCTTCTCTGTAGTTTAAGTGATCCCTTTCTCAAATCCCTCTCCTAAAGACTTACTTGTTCCCTTCACATGAATATTTTTGGTTTACTCTTTCATCCATTTATTTATTCGTTTCAGTAAGGTAATACTCTGAGCCTAGAATACAATGTTCGTGAAAGCCTGATGGTTAGTGAATTTTTTTATTTCAAAGATGACAGCAGTTTTCTGTTTTCCAGAGATTTTATATTGTGGATGATGGGGAGGACTGTTCTCTCTCTTTTTCTTTTGGTCTGGGGATTCTGACATTTTACTATGCCTTTGGTGATACAAACGTGAAGTACAGATCCTGTTTGGAAAGGACAGTTGGAGACTACGAGGAAGGAGTCCAACTCAAAATGATGTGAAGTGGTGTTTATTGTGACCGAGTGGCCTCTCTGCAGAGATTGTTTTGATACTGACTGAGAGCTGAAGGAGAAAGTTCCTCCTGCAGCTGGAGTGAAGAGAGTGTCAGGTGTTGGTTTCTAGGTGGGAAGCTTTAGTCCATGGAGGTAGTAGGTTGGCTTGGAAACATGGTGGCATGTATACTGGGGGACTAAGGAGAGATGCCGTCAGAGGCATGACTCCATGGACTCTGGGAGCAATAATCACTCACACCAAGCTTTATGGGCCTTCCCTGTGTTATAACTCTCCTCTAGTACCCCGAAGCCTTCGGTAAAGGTGTGCTGAATACCACAGCCTGCCTAAGACTGTGTGTTGGAAAAGTAAGGCCGAATCAGTGTCTTCACTGGGGAAGAATTGGTCCTGAGAGTTCTCAGGGGACCTGGAGAAGCTGGCTATGCCAAGCAGTGAACCACAGATAAGTTCGGAGTAGCCTTCCAGCTCTGTGGCATGTGGCAGCCAAGATGACCCCTGAGATACAAATGTATCATTACACACTGCAGAAATACCTGGGGAACGAAGCCAGAATAAAGACTGGACTTCGCAGGAAGCAAAATAAGGTGAAACAACGAGCCCACACCATTGTTTTGGAAACAAGGGAAACAAGAGGAAAGGGCGTTCCCAGGGCTAGAGAATAGAAAACTCCTTGGTTGTACGTGTCTTCAATAAATACTTGTTCTGTTCACCTACTCTGTGCTGGCACCGTGTTAGGCACAGGATACAAGATGTCTACCACAGAGTCCCTATCTGGTAAAACTCACAGTAATGTGCACTGAATTATCTTGATGGTAACTTGGAAATAAAACATAACAGGGCAAATGTAGTAATAGAGGTGTATACACAACACCATTTAACTATGACTCTGCCTAAGAGGGTGGGAAGGCTCAGGAGAAGTTCAAGGAGGAGGTGATGTTTAAGCTGAGTCTTAAAGGATGAACAGGAGCTTAGACAAGATGGTGAAATGAATTTCAGGATGAACATGAGCTTATATAGAGATGGCTTTTGGGGGAAGTGGAGTAGTTTAGTAGAGGGGAAGGGTAGAAGGCCTGGTTGATGTGGGCAACTTGGACAGGTGACAGGTAGGAGAAGTGTCTGGAGAAATAGGTAAGAGCTTATATGATACACTAAGGTCTGTGGATTATTACATAATGGTGTATAAATTTTTAAAATATCTAGAGTCACATAACCAACTATGCCTTTAAAAATGAATTATTCTGTGCCAATGTGAAGGATGTCTTAGGTCAGATTCCCTAGAAGCAGAGTCTGAGATGGGGATTCCTATGTAAGTGACTTATTGAAGGGGTGTTCTCAGAGGAAAAAACTATTTTGAGAGAGTGAGGGAAGTGGAACAGGGCAAGGGAAGAAGCTGGGCAAAGATGTGGTTCCAGGAAGAATCTAGCCTCAGCTTGAATTTAGGAGGAGCTCTGGAGCATGGACTCCACCTCGGAGGTTGTCCCTCTGCCTCCAAGGGGACAGCATCCTAGCACCTCTAGGTAAGATGGCTCCATCAGCTGTGGACAATATTTCAGAAAAGGGTGTAAGTGTGCGCTTTAAGCAGCCCAAACCTGCGGCATCTGGGGGATGAGTGCCTCAGTTGTCAAAGGGGACCTGGGTGGGGCTCCAACAGCATAAAATGTAGAGGATGAATCAGAGATCATCCTACTGGAAGAGTAGGAACAGCTAGGAGTTGTCAAGAAAAGTGTGGTACGTGCCAGTAGAGAGAGAGAGGAGGTGGCTTTAAGAGATATCTGTGAGATAAAATTGATGGAATTTGGTGACCAATTGGGTATGATGGTGATTGAGGAGGAGAGGATTCCAGGTGCCCTCTCAGTTTGGGGCTTGCGTGGCTGGGTGCTAATCTCTGATTTAGGGGTCCAGGTGAGGGGTAGAATTGTATGTAATGATGCTGAGTTTGGACTTGCTCTCATTTGGACTTGCTCTCATTGAATTAGGGTTTCTTGACAAACGTCCAGGGAGCGATGGTCAGTGGACAGGTGGAAATCCATTGCTGTAGCTCAGGGGAGGTAGCTGAGCTGAAGACTTTTAGACATCATCAGAAAATGTTGACTTGCTTATATTAATAAGGTGCTCATACTAGGTCCTAGAGCCAGTTTCCCATCAGAGCTCATCAACCAAGAGTTAATGGACCGAAAATGACAATGATTGTTCTTGAATTTGTGACTTGGAGGTTTGTTGAGTAAGAGACATCATTAGACTGTTGGTTCCTTTTTTCTACTCCCAGGCTGAGGTTTTAACCAGAGGTTTGAGACCTTACCTCTCCCTTCCTCTCAGGGCTGGCTGTATGGGATTATAAAGGGGTAGTCAGGTATCTTCATGGACCTCCTCTCTCCAGGTACTTCTGGATGGGTCTAAGAGGGGTCACCCAAGCAGATCTTTAAAAGGGGCGGAGCAATACTTTTATCCACACAGCTCTAGACACCTCCCCCCTGGGGATAACAAACAGGGTAAGAGAAATTTCTTCTATTGTCACCAGCCTTTGTAGTCAACAACCTTATGGATTCCCAGAGGATTTCGGGGGAGCCACCAGGCTGTCCCTTGGTAAATCAAATGGGTAAGGCACCAACATTTGGGCCTCACATTTTTGATTTCCCAAGTAAATATGGAAATGGCTATATCACATGTTTGGACTAGGGAACAAGAATTCCATATTGACTCAAAACTCTTGCCTTCTTTTTCTGGTGTACCAGGCCCCCTACCGATTGTCCACACAAGGAGTGCTATTGCCTTTAACCTCTAATGGGTTAACTAATGCTCCTGGAGGGTGTGATAGAGGAACGTACACTCTGGGCACGTTTAGTGTTACACGTCTCCACCTCAGGCAGTTGTCAGATGGTGATTTATGCCACGAAATATTGACATTCTGATGAAGTACCCTGTTATTGAGACACTTTGGCAGACCTAATATTTCCATCTCTGTATAGCAGAAACATTCTCACTGATATTCTTAAGTTATGTTGTTCTATTGTGGGGAAAAATGGCATTTTCAGCTCTATTCAGGTATAATTTACATAGAATAAAATTTGATAATTCTATGTGTACGGTTTGATGAATCTCCACCACATCAAGGCACAGAATCTCCACCACAACTCCATTACGCTAAGAAGTTTCCTCCTGTCACTTTGCAGTCAATCCTTTCCCCTTAACCCCGTCCCATGCACCCACTGATGTGTTCCTGTCACTGTAGTTTCACCTTTTCTAGAATTTAAAAATGACAATATAGGAGAAATTATCTCCTGTTACGTTTGGTGCTGGTGCTAGGCCATTCGAGTGGTGCCTGGAGGTGCAGATTTTAAGGCAGCAACATGCAAGTACAGGGTTAGCACTTGCATGGCCCAGAGAATTTCTTCCTTCCTTAAATTTTGAGCTCTAGATGGCTTGCTTGCCTCTTTCTAGTCCCAGCCTTGCTGGGAATTTGTAAATCACAGAAATGACCCTCAGAAAAGGCACACATTTCATTAGGACAGGGAGAGAGCCTACAGCATGTTACCCCTTTGACAAAGTGGGCCTGTTTCTGTTGTCACTGGAATAGAAAATAAACTGTAATCATCTGTCTCGGGTCCGATTTGAACGTATTTGTTTTCCAGAGGGACATGTCAGCAGGTACAACCCACATGCCAGGGACTGGGGAGATAGCAGCAACAATGCTAATTTGAAAATACTTCTGTGGCACTTAGCAGGGTGTGATCTTAATTCATTTTTTTGTCCCTTGATAATCATAAAGTGCTTTCAGCCTGTGAATATCCATTTTTGACCAGCATGCTCATACTTCATCTGGGGACCACATTTAATGGCCACGCTGGTGAGGGGGCGCACAGGGGAATTGTGTAAGGTACAGATATGTGCTTTCTGGAGAGAAGCATGCCACCGATACTAATTCACATGGCTGTTCTCTGCAAGGAAGTGCAGATCTGAATACTTGCCTGTACACAGATATTGTTTGTACACACACGCACACATAGAGCTAATATTTGCACAGTGCTTTGTGTTTATCTACAGTTTTATTGCCGTTGTTTAATTTAATTCTTGAAATAATTCTGTGAAATTTACTGGAGCCGCTTAGCGTAATGGAAAAAGCATGATCTGTGCCAGATTGTTCGAATTCTGTCTTTGCCGCTTAACTAGGTATGTGACCTTGGACTAGGTGCTTAATCTCTGAGCCTCAGTTTCCTCAAATGTAAAATGGGGATAGTCATGCCTATCTTCCACGACCGGCACAGCACCCGGTACGTAGTGGGAGCTCAATAGATGCTGTTTCTTTCCACCCCGTGTCCTAGACTAGGGCCAGTGCTCTTTTCACTATCCTTGTCTTGACAACCACACTGAGTTTTGAGGGGCTGTTATATAAATTGTTTTCCTACAAGCCCAAGTGTGGCAGGATGAGCCCCTTTCAGCTGGAAATCTGCTCAGTTTGCAAGTAACCCAGAGTAAAGGGTATTGTGTGAGATTTTTTAGATTGATGTCCAGAGGGTTTGGGAGGGCATACGGGCCGGGCCAGGGCACACCCTCCCGTTGTACCCCTGGACAGTCTGCCTACCTTTCTCCGCCCAGCCAGTGCCTGTAGTAGGCTTACCCCGAGGAGAAGCAATTGGTTGTCTCCTGTAGCCACCTGATGATTGCTGGTGGCTCCTCTCTCTGAGTGGACAGTCTCTCTTTTCCTTCCCTTTTCTTTCACCTCTTCACCTCCATCCTCCCTGCTAATTACCTGGTGCCAGGGCCTGTCCAACTGCTTTCCGAGGGTTCTGACTTTCCCCTGGCAGCCCTCTGCCCACCAGGACATGCGGGCCTGAGATGCTGGTTGTGTGTTTCTCTTGTCTTGTTGCCTCACTCAGGGCTGCGAGACGCTGTCTGGTTTGCTAAGTTCAGAGAAGACACTGGAAATTCTATTCTTTAACCCAAAGTGTGTCAAAGAGTGATAATCCCTAGGACCATCTGAGGTCAATTAGGGATTTATTGTTTCCACACCCCTCAAGCAGACCAGTCCTGGCTCTGGGACAGTTAGACTTGGAGTCAGGGGGTCAAAGCGTCTTTCCTGGCTCTGCCATTCACTAGCTTGGAGCAGCCATTCAGCCTGTCTGAGTTGCAGTTTTCCTTATATGTAAAACATAAGGGATAATAACAACCCGACAGGATTTTTATTCTGTGTGAATAAAGAAAGCTGGTAAATGAAATGGAAGAAAGGCGATAATATAATGGGCTACTGTCAGTTCCGTCCATTGTTCTCATGCCAAGGGGGTGTATTTCAGTCAGACGCCTTCTGGCCCACACTGTCTTGGATGCCCACATCCATTACTCCCTACGGGAGTTCTGAGGGGAATCATAGGACCACCTACCTACTGGATGTAGTAGGAACGTGAACATCTGACCACAAACACACGTGTACACCTCACCTCTGCTGGTTGCTCTCTGAGCTGAGGCTCATGCGGGGGCCGGCCCAGGAGCCTGCCATGGGATTTGAACATGGCATTCTCTTGGGCTTGCAGGGATTCTATAGTGGGAGCTGTAGGATGTGTGGCTGGAAGTTCAGGGGAGACGACGTGCACAGTGAGTTTAGAGAGACATTAGGGCAGTGACAACATCACTGTGAGTGCGGATTCAGTCTCTCTTATTCGAGAAGCCCTCAGCCACCACTGGGGAATTACCAGGTAGGACTCTTAAAGGTTCTTCTTAATAAATTTGCTCAGTGACTAAAGAACTGCAGGTCACACTGTTCAAAATGTATTGTTCTGAACAGGTAAAAGCCTAGCTGTTATGGGCAGAGAATTCAGCGAGATCTCTTTTTTTTCTTCCATGACATCACCTCACACTTTCCTTCCTGTGCTTTCTGCTCATGTCATCTTCCTCCCAAACGCCCTTCTCTCTCTTTAATGATCGTCGCTGCTTATGACACCTCTGGGGAGATCCTAGGAAGTAGCCTCCCCTGCTGCCAAATCCCACCTCTGGGTCATTTATTACTTCGGAAGATACCTTGCTATCAAAGCACCAAGGCTCAAGTTTCCCCATTTCCTTAAGGAACAAAGTCCATCTTAGTCAAGGCCACACAATTAGGTGTCTAGGAGCCGAGCAAACACCTGATAAGACAGACCCTCATTTAGTGAGAGTTCTGATAGATGCCTGTGACGGCTGCTTGATGCAGCAGCCAGTGCAGCGTTGGATTTTTCTCTCCCTCCCTTCTTTCCTTTTTTTACCCACCCTTTTTTCCTGCCAGCCGACATTTCTCCTAAACATTAGAGACAGAAAATTTCTGGCAAACTGTAAAGAGCAAGAGGGGATATCCTTTTCCCTCGGTAAGCATAAATTGACTTAAATAAGGGTCTCTTTGAACGATGAAATGATAAGAAAAGGCAAGGTCATTCATTATATTAGATTGTAGACAGCACTCAATTAAAAGTACTAGAATATTTGGAGGCAATCACACTTTTCCTTCGTAGTATTAAGTACATCTTCAAAATAGAACAGTTTATTAGTCTTACTTTTTACATTTATTCTTCAAAAGAGTTAGAATTATTTTTATCACTGGGCACAGAGCTCACTAGCATGGCCAAAGCAGCAAAGAAATCACTGGCATCCTTTCCTAGGAGGTTGTTGTCAGACCACCTTGACCTCTGTGAGATGTCCAGGGCTGCTCTGTGCCCTGATTGACTGGTCATCCAGGGAGGGGTCAATCAAGCCGTATGCCGTTGTGGAGGTAAAAGAACCAGCCAGGAAACCGTTTGTATCACTTTACAGAGAAAAGGGTTAAAGATGGCAAAGCATGAGGGCTGCTTGAAGACAGCTCAGGGAACATTCTGGCCAGGACGTACCTGAGCTGGTTATGCTTGGAGACCTCACTAGATACCATCTCTCCTGTTCGGTGAAACAACCCTTTTAAAGTAATTATCGTGGACCTTGTATTTTTCATCCACCCTTGCTCTTTGTGTCACCCTATTCCTTCATTTATGCAGCTCCTGACCTTTTCTTAGCTTTCTTCTGCATTTCTAGGATCTGTCAATAGATGGCCCCCCCCCGCCCCCGGCTTTGACCTTTGGCACTACTAGGACTGGCTTGTCCTCTGGGTTGGCTTCAGGCCTGTTGTTCTGATCACAACGGGGCCCCAGATTTTCTTAGCATGGGGTTAGTCTGCCCTGGGTCTCCCTGGTGGGCAGACCAAAGGGTGGTGCTTTCAGTGTTGACCATTTGCTTTTTTTTTTTTTTCCCCTGTATTGACTGGAGACCTGCTCTTCGTAATACCCACAAGAGATTTCAACAGTGAGCAATATTGGGCTGGGTGACTGCTCTGCCATTTTCCAGGTTGCCTTCTCCTCCTGCTGTGTTTATATCATATAAACTCATGAAATTTCGGGGTTTGTGATGTCTGGCTCTCCCAGCATCATTTTGCCTGGCACATAGCTACCAGGTCAGATCTAACTACTAAGACCTCAAACTCAACCAAAGTCATAATCGCCCCAAATTTTGTGCCTTTCTCCTACAGTTTTTGCAAGGGGTTCTTTGTAAAAGGCAGTTTCTCCCATTGCAGATGTGACACGCCATAATTCCTAACAACGGACTTACCTTTCCCCGCTTGTCTCGGCCTGGAGAGAAGGGGCTCTGCTGTGACTTATTACCTCGCTGAAAAACCTTTGATAAGTGACCACCAAATGGCTCCTCCTTACTCAAAAGTTCCTTACATTAAAGTCTTCCCCAAACCTCACACCAGCCACTTGTGTTCTGGGGGAAATGAATCAAGGACCTTTCTTGCTAAACTCTTTTGGCATAAAAAAAATATCATAAATGAGAGAGGAGAAAATCTTGTTTGCTAACGGGCTGCTGGGTGAACTGCCTCTTGGCCTTTTGATAGCATCTTTGAGATGGAAATGGCCAGCTGCCTGACCTTCTGTTCAGTGACCCTTTTTGTACAAAGTCAAATTGCAGCCGCCTCACAGCAGCAATTCACCTATGGACACAAACAGGATTTCCATTTCTTTCTAACCTTTTTTTTTTTTTTCTCCCGGTGCATTTGTTACCATGGACATTTTTTTTTTTTTTTGCTATCCACATAAAAGATATCGTGGTTAAAAAAAGAAGCCCTTTGCTTCAAAAGGTTTGTAGCCCATAATGATTTCAAAATACTAGGGAAGTATTTGTCTTTAATTTTACTCTCTATCTGAGCCTTTATGTGTATTGTAATGCGAAACGGCCAGTGAAAAGACTATATTCTGGAACAGTTTGGGGTTGGCAATAATGTCCCTACTCTTTTCTTGCATTTCAAGGAAAAAAAATAGTCTCAGTCATATTAAAAAGGGGAAATTATTCCCACCTCACGGGGTGAACAAAAGGAGAAAAGGAAAGGCCAGTTCTGTTTATGCAATGATGGAGGATCTAAGAAAATAAATACCTTTATGTGCTTTCTGTGGAGCAATGCTGCATTGGAATAAGGAGTCCAGAAACTGGCTGTTTGAAAAAGGGACCAGAAACTGGCTGCACTGTCCCTTCGGACTGTGTTGAAGCCTGTGGCTGAAGAGGCAAGGGTGGGGAGAAAGACATCTCCCTACTCCCCCCAGTGCTCCCTCTTCCTGCTCCTCCCTGAGTCCTCCTGCTGCTCTAACTGAGTGTGCAAAACTTACCTAAGGCTGAGCACCAACTTACTGTTTGGCTTGAGAATACTCAAGACCTGCATCCTGGGAAAGCTGAGGGTGTCGGGGTGCTGCCCTGACTCAGACACCTCCACTGTCAGGACTCCTTCTGGCTGCTGTCCTGCCCCAGTAGGGAGAGGTCTGCCTCTCACCCAATGGAGGCGTGTGGATACCTGTTCTTCATGGCGTGGGTGGGCAGAGTTTCACTTAGTGGCAAGGGGAAACCTCTCTCCCCTGGGTTAGTCAAGGGAGCTGAAGACACTAGAGCAGGGACTTGGAGGGTTTTGATGGTGATACAGAGGTTCTGATTCAACAAATATTTATAGGTCCCGCTGTGAGCCTACCCCATTAGCGAATTCAGTCCCAGAGCAACCCTGAGAGGTTGCATGCAGAGAAGGAACGGAGAAGATTCTGGGGGCAGGCAATTCTCAGTTTGGATCCTGGCTCGGCCACTTACTAGCTGTGTGACTGTGAACACATTATTTAATGTCTCGAAGTCTCAATATGGCACCAGTAAACTGAAGGCTAATACTTGTCTCATGGGGCTGATGTGAAGATTAAATGAAATGATGTATGAAAAATTGCCAAACCCAGAGCTTGGTACATAGTAAGTACTCAACAAACATTACTTCCTTCTTTTTCCCACTTAACAGGTGAGGAAATAAAGGCAATAGCCAGATTGGGATTTGAATCCAGATTATTTTTTAATTCCACAGATTTATTTATTTATGATGTAATTTTTTTTTTAGATTTTTATTAAAAATATAGCTAACAACCAATATTATGTGAGTTTCAGGGGTACACCGTGGTTGTTCAACATTTATATATCTAAAGAAGTGATCACCATGATAAATTCAGCAACCATCTGACACCATACTGTGCTATTACAGTATTATTGACAATATTCCCCATGCTATATGTTACATCCCCATGACTTATTTGTTTTACAGCTAGAAATTTGCACCTCTTATTCCCCTTCACCTTTTCCCCCCTTTTTACATTTTTCAATTACAGTTGACTTTCACTATTATTTTATATTAATTTCGGGTACAGCACAGTGGTTAGACATTTGTATAATTTAAGATGTGATCCCTCACTAATCTAGTATCCACCTGGCACTATACATAGTTATTACCATATTATTGACTATATTCCGTATGCTTACCTTTACATCCCATGATTACTTTATAACAACCAATTTGTACTTCTTTTTTTTTTTTTTAAACTTTAAAAAATTTATTTAAGTATGTTTTTCCAGGACCTATCAGCTCCAAGTCAACTAGTTGTTTCAATCTAGTTGTGGAAGGCGCAGCTCACAGTGGCCCTTGAGGGGATCGAACCGGGAACCTTGTTGTTAATAGTACCACGCTCTAACCAACTGAGCCAACTGCCTGCCCCCCCAATTTGTACTTCTTAATCCTTCCCCTTTTTTCACCCACACTGCCAATCCCCCTTTCATCTGGGAACCATGAAAATGTTCTTCATATCTATGAGTTTGTTTCTGATTTGTTTGTTTGTTTATTTTGTTCTTTAGATTCCACATATAAGCAAAATCACATTACATCTGTCTTTTTCTTACACTCCACTCAACACAGTCCAGGTCCATTCATGTTGCCACAGATGGCAAGAACTCATTCCCTTTCATGGCTGAGCAATATTCCATTGTATTTATGTACCACCTCCTCTTCATCCATTGTTCCATTGACAGACTCCCAGGCTGCCTCCACATCTTGGCCCTTGTAAACAATGGTGTAATGAACATAGGGATGCACATGTCCCCTCAAAGTAGCATTTTGGGTTTCTTTGGATAAATACCCAGAAGTGGGGTTACTGGGTCCTTCTTTGTCTTTTGTTCAGCGTTTGTTTTAAAGTTTATTTTGTCTGGTATAAGTATGGCTACTTGAGCTTTTTGTTTGTTTGTTTCCATTTTCATGAAATATCTTTTTCCATCTCTTTCCTTTCCCTCTCTCTCTCTCTTTGTGTATGTGTGTGTCTTTCAATGTGAAATGATTCTCTTGTAGGCAGCATTTGTAAGGATTTTGTTTTCTTATCCATTCCGCCTTCCTATGTCTTTTGATTGGAGCATTTAATCCATTTACATGTAAAGTAATTGTTGATAGATATGTAGCTATTGCCATTTTATGATTCATATTTTTGATTGCTTGTTTTTTTTCATGTCTTAAAGAAGTCCCTCTAAAATTTATTGTAATACTGGTTTGGTGGTGATGAACTCCTTTAGCTTTTTCTTGTCTGGGAAGCACTTTACCTGTCCTTCAATTTTAAATGATAGCCTTGCTGGGTAGAGTACCCTTGGTTGTAGGACCTTACCCTTCATCACATTGAATATTTTATGCCAGTCCATTCTGGCCTGCAAAGTTTCTGTTGAGAAATCAGCTGACAATCTTATGGGAGCTCTCTTATAAGTTACTAGTTGCCTTTCTCTTGCTGCTTTTAGGATTCTCTGTTTGTCTTTAACCTTTGCCATTTTAATTGTAATGTATCTTGGTGTTGGCCTGTTTGGGTTCATCTTGTTTGGGATTCTCTGTGCTTCCTGGGCTTGTATATCTATTTCCTTCGCCAGGTTAGGAAAGTTTTTAGTCATTATTTCTTCAAATCGGTTCTCAATCCTTTGCTTTTTCTCTTCTTCTGGTACCCCTATAACATGAATGTTGTTATGCTTGATGTTGTCCCAGAGGTCTCTTAAACTCTCCTCATTATTTTGGATTCTTTTTTCTTCTTGCTGTTCCACTTGGGTGGTATATACTACCTTGTCTTCCAAACTGCTGATTTGATCCTCCGCTACATCTAGTCTGCTGGTAATTCCTTCTAGTGCATTCTTCATTTCAGTTATTATATTCTTCACTTATGACTTGTTCTTTTTTATGGCTCCTGTGTCCTGTTTTATGCTTGCTACCTCTTTGTTGAAGTTCTCGTTAAGTTCCTTGAGCCTCCTTATAACCATTGTATTGAATTCTGTTTCTGGTAGGTTGCTAGCTTCCCTTTCATTTGGGTATTTTTCTGGAATTTTCTCCTTTTTAAAAAAATTTGGGACATACTTCTTTGTTTCCTTATTTTGGCTGCCTTCCTGTGTTTGTTTCTATATATTAGGTAGATCTGCTATATCTCCCAGTCTTGGCCACGTGGCCATATGTAGTAGGTGCCCTGTGGGGCCCTGTCATGGTCTCCCTGGTCACCTGTGCTGGGTGCTCCAGAGTGTCCCTTGTGTGGGTTGTGTGTGCCCTCCTGTTACAGTTGAGCCTGGATTGCTATTGGCAGGTCAATGGGTGGGACTGACCCTCAGGCTAACTGGCTGTGGGGTTTGGACATGTCCACAGCTTATGGGCTGCTGTGGGGGAGTCTTACCCCACTGGGTGGGTTTGCCCTAGCAGGCTCTGGTGCCTATTGAGACTGGCCTTTGTGTGTGCCACTTGTGGGGCTAATTGGTGGTGCTCTGCTGTGGTCTGAAGCCAACCTCCAGGTATGTTGATTCTGCGGCCTCTTGGGAGAGGCTCTGTTGCAGGCCCAGGTCACTCACTGCCTGTGACCAGCCAGGGACTACCTGGTAGGAGCTCCAAAATGATCTGTGGTTTTTCACTGCTTGTGCTAAACCTGGAGGCATGTGGGAGAGGCCACACTGTGAACTGAGGATGGCTGCCACAAGTACTGGGCTTGAAGTAGCTCTGAGTCCTGCTGCAACTTGCTGGTTCCTTTAAAGTTCAGCCACTGATAAAGCCATATGGGGTATGCAAGTCAGATGAGGCAGGGTCTCAGGCAGAATTGTGGTTACCAGGTTAAGGCAGACTCTAGTTTGGTGCCAGTGTTGGGCCTGGAGCTACTCAGCAAAAGTCTCAGAGCACACCCAGGCAATTCGCTGCCCACCTGGGGCCCACAGACTCTGATAGTTTTCCAAGAAAGAGTGCAATGTGGGCAGGTTGGCTGCTCATGTAGAAAGTGCCTCTGGCATTAGGGGACTTGGATGGGACAGGATCTCAGTGAGTCAGCAGGATGTAGCTCCAGAGCTCACTAGACCAATCAGATTCAGATTTGGCTGTAAGCATAGTAGGAGGGCTCAACACATTAAAGATGGCAGCTGCCTGCCAGCTGCATGGGAGAAGGACCCCTCACAGGGAAAATGGGATTGTCCTCCAGCCCTGGCTTTGAAGCCACACACCTCAGTCTGCTCCCCATATGCCACTGACACCACATGAATCACTGTCCCTTCACTGGAGCCCAACATGAGTGCCTGTGAACAAATGAGTCTGTGTGTGGGCCCTTTAAGAGGATGTTTGAGTTTCCCACTGCCTTCCATCCCACTGGGATGGTTGGAATCCCTATGATTTTTCACAGTCAGATGTGGCAGCTCCTCTTCCCAGCACCAGTACTCTGGGTTGGGGAGCCTGAAGTAGAGCTGGAGTCCTTTGTTCCTCTGGGGGGAACCTCTGAGGCTAAGGTCCCAATTTTCATCCACCACAGGGAGGTTTGGGACAAGCCTGTTTTGTGTCTCTGTCTCTTCTACCAGTCTCGACATGGCTTCTTCTTTATATCCTTAGTTATGAAACTTCTGTTCAGCCAGACTTCAGATGGTTCTCCAGGTTGATACTTCTATAATTTAGTTGCAATTTTAATGTGTTCACAGAAGGAAGCAGGCAGTGTTTATCTACTCTGCCACCTTGAATCTCCTCTCCATAGATTGCTTTGTGTATGTGAACCCAGAGGATATTAGCTACTCCATGCGAAATTTTCATCAAGACCTGAGTTTAAAATAAGTGTCTTCTGCTTTGTTACTGGTTGAAGTTATACAAATAATGATTATACCGTGTTTCCCTGAAAATAAGACCTAGTCGGACCATCAGCTCTAATGCGTCTTTTGGAGCAAAAATTAATATAAGACCTGGTATTATTTCATATTATATCATATTATATTATTTTATGCCCGGTCTTATAGTAAAATAAGACCGGGTCTTACATTAATTTTTCCTCCAAAAGATGCATTAGAGCTGATGGTCCAGCTAGGTCTTATTTTCGGGGAAACACAGTAAGCACACAGACAAAGGGAAAAAGTGAGAGCATTCTGTTTTATCATCTGCTTCCTGTGGGGACTATTTCACTATATCATATTGGGTTCACACCCTGTCAAAAAATAATTAAAAAAACCCTCAAACAAACCACACTATATAAAACTGAGAAAATATTCCTTTTGCCCTACTAATCCTTAATTCTTTCATCTTAATACAACACTTTATTGTTTACAAACAGCAACATGTCATTTATATATCTAGTCTTATTGAATGCACCTGTTTTTATAAATCACAATAAAAGCATATGTAACAGTTTGCATTCTTTTATTAATATTATAATCATTTTCAGGTCGCTGTGTAACTCCTTATAATTTTAATTTTCATCATTGCAATACTGTGTTTCCTCGAAAATAAGACCTAGCTGGACAATCAGTTCTAATTCGTCTTTTGGAGCAAAAATTAATTTAAGACTAAGTCTTATTTTACTATACTATAAGACCTGGTATAATATAATATAATATAATATAATATAATATAATATAATACAATATAATATGATATAATATATAATATAATACTGGGTCTTACATTAATTTTTGCTCCAAAAGACGCATTACTGCTGTTTGTCCGACGAGGTTTTATTTTCGGGGAAACATGGTATGTCCCATCTATTTTATATTATCAAACTGATCCATTTAGTTACCAAATTTGTGTAGGCAATCCATGTATCATAAGAAGGTTAAAAACACTTCTAAGTTGTGACTGAATCATGGTAAATAAATAATCCAATAGCCCATGTAGAGGGTAAAAGGAACAAGGAGTCTGAAGTTTGTGCAAAACACAAACTATAATGGCAAGTTTAAGGTTTGGAAAGTTCCAATTAATGTTTTCCTTTGCTTTTCTCTTTTAGTCATCTTTTCTTAGCTGACTCCAGGTGGAATTGCAATAAAGACTCCTTGCCTACTGTGGTTCATCAGCAGTATCTCGTGCCAGACGTCCTGGTTTCATACCGATAACCAGGTATCAAAGGGGCTCAAATTCGTCAGGCTGTTTCTGATAGAGATCTGAACTTGCAGAGGCATCACTGAACTAAATCTATGACCCTCATGAGACAGGGCCCTTGTTACTTGTGGAACACAATCTTTCTGATTCCACATGAGGAATCATGTTGCTTACAAAAAGCAAGTAAGGCGTCACACCTTTTGTGTGCTCTCGCTCTGTGTAAAAATCAAATCCCTGTGGCTACTCTATTACTCTGACCTCATGATGGCAAATCATTTGATGAAGGTGAATACCTACGTGGAGCTTTGGACTACCTTTAGAAAGCTGGAAAATGGTTTTGAATTTCCACAAATATGATTGAATTTTCAAAACTTTGTATTTCACCTGTATAGTCAGGCCCTTTATCCAGCCCTTGGATTAATTAAGATCTAAGTTTAAACCAACCCTTTCTCTTTGGCCCTGTGCCTGACACTTAGTAGGTTCTCAGTGCATATTTGTTGAACGAATAAGTGAAACTAGAAGCCTGGATAGGGGTTAAATTCATGGATTTGCTAATACCTCCTCTGTATACTAATTACTATTACCGTAATTGTGGATTTAAAAACTTTTGAAAAATAGGAAACACTGATACGTTTGGGAAGTATGTAGATTTAGGTTCCTGCCCTGCCACTAACTCCCTTTATAACCTTGGACAAGGTGTTTCACTTTGATGGGCCTCAGTTTTCAAGTCTGGAAAATGTGGTCAGCAGGGTGTTAATGGTCAGGGCAACTGTTCAGGTGTCCTTTCTCTGAGGCCAGTACCCTCTCCATTCAGCTGGCTCATGCCAGTACATTTTCCCATGGCCATTTTGTGTCATTGGGTGATCTATACATCTCCTTCTAGAGCTAGCCTTCTACCATTCCAGGATCCAGTTACTCAGCATCCAGACTCTGGGAAGAAGCAGCAAGGACAAATATTCTCAGAGTAGGTAGGCATTGGAGTAGATGGCACTGCTGAGGATGTTGTGTGTCCAGGCTGGGATGGAGAATCAGCTGGTTCTCTCTTCAACTGGTGATCTTCTGGAGGGGAATTTTGGTACTATGTGAGAGGCCATGCATTGAATGAATATGTCAGCATCTGCCTCTTTAATGTTTTCACTTGGATCTGCAAATGTTTCCCACAAAAATACAGAATAAAACCCAAAAAACATCTGGTCTTCTTTGATGTTCACTGTCTTACTAAATGCCATCACCATCCATCTGGAAGGTTAGGCCAAAATCCCTGGTGTTATCCTTGATCTCTCCCTAAATTTATCACCAAGTCCTCCTCAATTTAACTTTTTATAGATCTCTGAGTTTCCTTCATTCTCCTAGTCTTCAAAGCTGCCTCTTTGGTTTGAGTAACCACAACTTTCTTTAAAAGAATTTTTTATTTTATTTTTCAATTACAGTTGACATACAATATTATATTAGTTTCAAGTGTACCGCACAGTGATTAGGCACTTCTTTAACTTACAAAGTTATCACCCCGATAAATCCAGTACCCATCTGACACCATACATAGTTATTACAATACTGACTATATTTCCCACGCTATACTCTACATCCCCATGACTGGTTTGTAACTACCAATTTGTACCTCTTAATCCCTTCCCCCTTCACTCATTTCCCTACCCACCCCACATCTGGCAACCATCCCAATGCTCTATCTATGATCTTGTTTCTGTTTTGTTTGTTCACTTATCCTGTTCTCTAGATTCTACATATAAGTGAAATCATATGACATTTGTCTTTCTCTGTGTGTCTTATTCCGCTCAGCACAATACTCTCTAGGTTCATCCATGTTGTTGCATATGGCAAGATTCCATTCTTTTTTATGGCTAATATTCCATTGTATATACTTGTATGTACCACCTCTTCTTTATCCATTCATCCATTGATGGACACCCAGGTTGCCTCCACATCTTGGCTGTTGTAAATAATACTGCAATGAATATAGGCATGCACACGTCCCTTTAAAGTAGTGTTTTGGGTTTCTTTGGATACATACCCAGAAGTGGGATTACTGGGTCCTTCTTTGTCTCTCGTTATCACCTTTATTTTAAAGTCCATTTGGTCTGGTATAAGTATTGCTACCACAGCTTTTTTTTTTTTCTTTCCATTTCCATTTTTATGAAATATCTTGTTCTATCCCTTTACTTTCAGTTTGTGTGTGTCTTTCGATCTGAAGTGTCTCTTCTAGGCAGCATATGTAAGGGTTTTATTTTCTTATCCATTTAGCCACCCTATGTCTTTTGATTGGAGCATTTAATCCATTTACATGTAAAGTAATTGTTGATAGATATGTAGTTATTACCATATTATTATTCATATTTTAGATCTTTTTCTTCCTTCTTCTTAAAGAAGTCCCTTTAACTTTTTTTTTTTTTTTTTTAATACTGGTTTGGTGGTGATGAACTCCTTTACCTTTTCTTTGTCTGGGAAGGTCTTTATCTATCTTCCGATTCTAAATAATAGCTTTGCTGGGTGGAGTAATTTTGGTTATACGTGCTTGCTTTTCATCACATTGAATATTTTGTGCCAGTCCCTTCTGGCCTGCAAAGTTTCTGTTGAGAAATCAGCTGACAGTCTTGTGGGAGCTCCTTAGTTAGGTAGGTAACTAACTTCTTTTCTCTTGATGCTTTTAACATTTTCTCATTGTCTTTAACCTCTGGCATTTTAATTATGATGTGGCTTGGTGTGGGGCTCTTTGGGTTCATCTTGTTTGGGACTCTGTGCTTCTTGGGCTTGTACATCTATTTCCTTTAGTAGGTTAGGGAAGTTTTCCATCATTATTTCTTCAAATAAGTTTTCAATTCTTTGCTGCCTTCTCCTTGTGTTACCTCTATTATGTGAATGTTAGTAAGACTGATGTTGTCCCAGAGGCTCCTCAAACTATCGTCATTAAATTTTTTTTTTTTTTTTTTGCTGTATTGATTGGGTGTTTTCTGCTACATTGTCTTCTAAATCACGGATTTGATCCTCTGCTTCATCTAATCTACTGTTGACTCCCTTAAATATGTTATTTATTTCTCTTATTGTATTCTTCATTTCTGACTGGTTCTTTTTAATATTTTCTGTCTCCATTTTTATTTTTCCTTTCTCCCTGTTGAAGTCCTCACTGAGATCAATGAGCATCCTTTTAACCAGTGTTTTGAATTCTGCATCTGATAGATTGCTGGTCTCCATTTTGTTTAGTTCTTTTTCTGGAGCTTTGTTCTGTTCTTTTATTTGGGACATGTTTCTTTGTCTACCCATTTTGGCTGCCCCCCTGTGTTTATTCCTATATATTAGATAGAGCTTCTGTGTCTCCTGATCTTAATGGTGTGGCCTTATGTAATATGTGGCCTGTGGGGCCCAGTGGCACAGTCTCACTGGTCACCTGATCTGGGGCTTCAGGTATGTCCCTTGTGCGAGTTGTGTATGTCCTCCTGGTGTAGTTGAGCCTTGATTGCTGTTGGGACATCAGTGGGAGGGAGGGATTGGCCCTTAGGCTGATTGTTTGTGAGAACTGGTCATGACTACAGTGAAGGAGCTGTTGTGCAGAAGCTGACCTGATGGAGCAGGATTCACTTTAGTGGGCCTCTGGTTTCTGCCCAGTTTGCCCTTTGGGTGTGTCTTTTGTGGAGGTGGTTGGGTGGTACTTTGGTGTGGTCTGAAGCTAGCCACCAAATGTGTTGGTTTTGGGGTCTCTTGGGTGGGCTTTCTTAAAGGCCAAGGCTAGCTGCTAGTTGTGCCCTTCCAAAGGCACAACTTGATATGGGTGACAAAGGGATCTGTAGATGGTTGCTACTTGTGTGGGGCTTGGAGGTGTCTGAGAGAGGCTGATCTGTAAACTGAGGTTGGCTCTTGCTAGTGCCAGGCTTGGGGCTGCTTAGCAAGAGGTATGGGGCATGATGAGGTCAGATGCTGCTTGTTTGGGATTTGTGAACTTTGAGAGGTTTTGGGAAAGTCTGCAGCATGAGCCCAGACAGGCACAGGTCATTCGTATGAAAAAGCCACTGGAAACAGCATGGGTGGGCCTGTAAGTTGTGGGGTGGAGTCTCAGGGAATCACCAGGGTGGGGTGAATGGTGTTAGCTGTGGTATTCTCATTTCAAGCCTTGTCTCCCTCTGATATGTTTTCATTATAGCAGAGACAATGGAAATGTTTTCCAGATTGGAAATTGATCACCACCCGGCTTAATCCTTTGTATGGTCAACCGTGACATTTTGGATAATGACCAAAATTCTTAGTATGTTCTAAAAGCCTTATGTAGTTTGGCCTGTGCTTGATGATTGTTGATCTTTGTCCTCTGTCTTCATGGACCTTCTATCAGGCAGTATGCTCCTCCCCTGTGGTGAGAATGCTCCCATCCCTCATATCGTAGTCCAAGTGCTCCCCCTTTATGGAAGCCTTGCTTGTCTCCTCTCAATCAAAATATGTACCCTCATCCTAAGCTTCGTAGGAAGATGGGCTTTTCCTCTGTAGAACAGAGGCTTAGAGAGATTTAGTCAATGTGTCCAAAGTTAAACAGCTAATGTGTCAAAGTTAAACTGGGATCCAGTGTCCCAAGGCCAATAATAGAACTGGGACTCAGAACTGTGTTCAATTCTAAACTCTCTGCAGCTAACTACTATGCCAGAGATGGGAAATAGGTTTCACCTCAAGTAATAGCTTTGATTAATAATGCTGCCTGCAGTACTGTGATGAAAAGTTTTCTGAGGTTGCGTCCTGATGCATTGAAGTGTATCATGATTGATTAGTGATGGACTGGAAAGATTGGAGAGGGCAGGTACATAGGACAAGTATTTGACCCATGCAAATGCAATAAAGCATAATATAATACTACTAATTTTATTTTAAAAAGTCAACAACAGAACCTCCTTTATGTCAGAAGAGTCAGGAGCAGAATCCAAGTTCCCTTAAGAAAAGGTAGAGGACTCAGACCACTGGGCTCTTGAAGGGTGACAATCAAGCAGTTGTAAAAAATCACTCCTATTTCTTACTGAGGTTGTCTCTTTACAAACTTCTTTATCCTGTCTGCTGTCAAGACAGCTTTGATTGGCATGCTACTCTGCATACTCTAATCATAGCAGGAGGCCAAGATTACCAGAAACAGGTGGTAGAGATCAGGGCTTGCTCCAGGACTTTCTAAGGCACACACCTCCAGGATACCTTTTAACACAACACAATGGAAAACCAACTTTCTTTTCATAGTGGGATTCCAGGAAGGTGAGGGTGGAGGGTGATGTGGGGTGAGGCTTCTTCCATATTTCAGGATTAGGTGTCAAGCTTTAGCCACTTTGTCCTC